>NC_081413.1:347885953-348214703 GCF_030272615.1 Cryptomeria japonica
ATAAAATTGGAGAAAATGATAAGTATAACTAGGGTAGGATTATTTGAGCTAGATGATAGGATTAAGAAGGGTGATTTGTAGGAATCAGGGGATTAGTCAATTAATTGAAATTAATTAACTAATAAAAGTTTAAAAGTAATAATGGGGGTTGAAATGATTTTGGAAGAACATGGAATAATTAATTTTAATAAATTATTTATAAGGGTTGTAGTGATAAAATTAATTAAATTTGATTTTCTTAATTTTAAGAGGAAGAGGACTAACACAATTAATTTGATTAATTATGTGAAAAAGGCTAAATTAATTAAGTATTAATTTAATTAATTTTAGGATTCTACACCAAGTCTCCAATGTCAAAATGCCAACCTTTGACTTTCTTGTTGTAGTTCCGACAAAAACGATTTGATATGCTTGCAAATGGACTAGAGCATCCCGATGCCTCTCATCCAACATCTCTAACTCATTGAGTCTAGATATTCTATAATTTTTTTATCAATTAGGTGACATAAAGAGACTCTCAATGATGGGATTTGAACCTCAATATGAAGTCTGGCCTCAACACCATAGACTAGGGAATAGGGAGTGGCTCTACTAGGAGTGCGAATATTGGTATGATATGCCCACAAGGTAGGATTTAGTTGCATATGCCAATCTCGACCAGTGTCATTAACAATCTTTTTGAGTATTTTGATAATGGTTTTATTTGATGCCTCGACTTGGCCATTACTATGTGGATAATATGGGGTAGAAAAATGGTGTTGAATATGAGGACAGACGATCTCCTTTTGGATAAAACGCGTATGTCATTGGAGCGGTCCTCATAGCCACATCATCAGATCTCGAGATTAGTTATGTACATCTGTGGTCTCACCAATGGATGGATGATGTCTGACTTTAGCGAGCATGGATTTTCTATATGGCGGTTCCGTTGTTTGTATTACATGATGGAGGATAGGATCTAGTATGCTTGGGGTTCTATTATACTCAGGCAATTGTACCACGATATACATATGTGTGTGTATCACCGATACAATAACTTGTGTATTGATGTTACACTATTACACATATGGGCCTTTGAGCATATTGTCGTGTGTCGGCCACTTGGGGTGTTGGAGCAGCAACGACAACATCCATATATTGATAGATATAGGGGTGTTCTACATTATGCTCGAGTAGGAGCAATGTGGTTTTGGAGATGTTGCCTAGATGAGATGATGTATTTCACTTGGCAGCCATTAAGACACTGCGAGTGATGATATGGTGATTCACAACTGTATTTTGTACAAACATAGTGCTAGTTGATTGGGCATATTGTGCATGTTATTGATCAGTAATTGCTACACAGGGTGATGCGACAGTTCGACGGACAACATAATATCGTTGATGAGGAGCAAACACATCCTCGCATTACTCACAAGATAGCCACATGGGGCGATGTCATAGGTCCATTTGAGGCCTAGATTAGTTGGACGTGGATGGATACTATCGTTTGGGATGAGAGGCCAAAGTTAGAGGATCCATGATGCACATGGGCATATGTGCATGGTGGGATGCACATTGGCCAGCGCATCTCACCATTCCAAGAGTTTTAGAAGTTGATGAGATAGCACCATCAGTCGATCAAGTGGTGGGCGATGATGGAGATATTGCAGGGGATGGAGAGGTAGATTAGGAGCCAAAGGTAGGTGGAGGGTCTCGAGGAGAGGAGGAGAAACGAGGCAACCACAGGTACAAGTACCTTTGCAAATGTAGCCTCTAGTAGGGGCACTGCCACATGCACAACCACAACCATAGCTGCAAGGACAAGGACAGGGACCACAAGTGTAGATGGTACCCCGAGCCACCCTTGATCAAGTTATCCTGGAGTGGGATATAGAGAGGGCTCGAGCAGTGAACCTAGGTGATAAGGTGACATAGGAGGGGGGGAGAGTGGAGGAGAGAGCTCTGGAAAAGAGTCTTTAGGCATAATTGGATGGAGAGTGCGCCTAGGTGAAGGGGTTGAGGATAGATAGAGATAGGCTACGAGTGGAGATAGAGGCAATGACGGCTGATAGGGATTGTCTTCGGATAGAGGTTGATACCATGATGGATATGTTGCAAACGACCCATGGTGGGGATAGGGTGGAGAAGATGAGGAGGATGGATGAGGAGACAGAGGGACTGAGGGCACAATTAGCACGTGCAAAGGCAGATGTTACCTACCTCTGAGGTTAGAGGGATGTGACAAGGCAACTACTGATACCTGCGTAAATGACACTTGTTTACAAAGGCCATGGATGCACATTAGGCCACATGGAGGGCCCTACGAGAGGCATAGTACTACAAAGGATTATATCAGGTGCATTCCCTCCTGCCTAGTGAGCACTAAGTTTTATTGAGAGGACCCAAACATGCTAGACACAATCACAAGCATCTAGGGAGTCAGTTGGTATGCGAGCGCCATGACCACCACCAGTAGGACCATATAGGGGATGGGAAAATCTAGGAGCCAGTTATAGGGAGAGCACTAGTTAAATCAATTTTTTGTTACATTTTTTACCCTTTGGGGATGATTTTTCATTGTATTATGACTGGACAAATCATTTTTGTGTATATATATGAGACGACTCATCAATTTTGGCGATGATTCATTGTTGTACTCTATTGATGGACATTTATTATGGATTGTGATATATGCGATGACAATGATTCTTGATTATGCATGCTTGTGATTATGGTGATTATGATGTTCTAGCTGACATGTTTTTGATGCAGGATAGATGGATGCATGACCACATGACGTATGCATATGTTTATGATGTGTTTTTATGATTTTGTATATAAGATGTTCCTAACATGTCATGGATGCAGGATGGATGTAGTTATGATGTTTACGTGATGTGCGTGATTTAGTGATATATACACCTGATGAGAATGTTAAATTTTTTGTGTATGTAGGATGCATGATATGAGCTATTGATTTATAATGTGAAAAATGAAAACGATGAATGATTTATGTATGATGTGTATGCTACGGATGCAATTTGTAATGATTATTGTAATGCATAATGGGTAGATAATGAATGCAATGAATGTTACCTTATGATATTATGCAATTTGAAAATGATAAGTGAATGTGTAAATGATAAATGGCATGCTCTCTATGATAATGACGTTGAATGAAAAAATGGATATGAACTTTAATGATATGCAAAATGAAAATGGATAAAAAATGAACCTAAATGATATGCAAATGAAAATTAATCCCAGTAATATGTGAATCAAAATGGATCTGAATGATATGAACATGAAGATGGACTAAAATTCTACTTAAATGGATTACAATGAAACCTAATGAAAATGAAAAGTGGTTGAGAATGAATGGTATGCAAATGGAAATGAATTAAAATAGATTAGAATGAATTTTATTGAAGATGCAAATCAAACCTAAATGAGATACAAATGAAAATTATAAAAGTGAACTCTCAATGGAATGGTATGAAAGTGAATCTAATATGCAAAACGAATAATGTGAATGACCTTGGATGTATATGATATGGAATGAATTCTAAAGCGATAATGCAAAAGAACGTAATGCAACGTGCAATTATATGAAAATCATATTTCAATTATATGACAATTAATTTCCAAATGAAATGAATGCAATGAAAATAATTCTATCATGCACAAGCTAAAGAACGGTAATGCAAATGAATCGTAACATGTGATGTAATGCAAATGAATTTAATTCTAAAATGATCGTGCAAATGAGACCTATGATGGAGATGAAAACAAAATGAAATGAATATAATAATGTAAAATGGAGATGGGAATTTTTTTGTGATGTGCCAACCATAATACAATGAAATAAACTGGATAGAAGAAGGAGAAAGGGGAGACAAAATGAATAAATCGGAGTCTCCAAGGAAAACAAATGAAATAGAATGAGTGGGTGGATGGAATTTTGTTGTGTAGATTTGGATGAAATTGCTGGAGATTATCTACATCATTGATTATAGGAGTCAAGATTGCGTGAATATCCAAGGCATAGACTAGAAACTCAAACAATAGGTTATCTCAATGCACACAAGTTCGCAGACACTAATGATGGTCTAAATGCAAAACTATTGGATCGTACAAGAGAAACCATAAAAAATGCCATACAAAAAAGTGTGGCCCAATGTATACCAATCCAAGACATACCAAGATATAGAATGTGTAATGTTGGGAAAAATGAGCGAATGAGAGATCTAGAGGAAAGTTTTTTCCCTCCGAGGGGAGATGAAAGTTTCACTTTGGATTTCCCTTCAAACACTTTTCACACATTACATTAGAAGAGGGGGGGAAATGCACTAGATTCAACCTCCAGAGAAGGAGATTGAATTTTGAGTGATGGTAAGTTAATCCCCTCTTTTGGAATGAGATTTGAATTGATTGAATTGTGTACTTATGACCAAGTGAAAAAGCGACAAAGATCTGATTATAACTCGAGATAGAAGCGTAGGATGAAGCTGTGCACCTAGATCTGGCAATAATATGTCGAGATAAAGCCACCTTGCGAATTTGAGGAAAATTTATCTGGACCATGGCGAAAGTATACACGATCCTCTAAAAAATCCTCAAAATGAAAAGGGTTTTTTTGCCTCTGCAAATGGAGTCTAAATTCAAAAGTACAGTTGTGCACCTGCAACCTACACACATAAAAGAGACGAAAAGGGGTTGGGATTGGGGGTTTGCCTTCAGGTAAAACCCCAGTTTTGGAATTAACCAAATGATGAAAGAAAGTACTTGCAAGTAAATGTAAATGAAAGACTGAAATGTAAATCACCTCAAGGGAGGTTGTGATAAAAATGTTGATAGAATTTCTTGTATTGAATTGAATGTTGAAAGGGATCTCCTCTTCAACGGTTGAATCCTTGACTTGAATGCAACACCTATCCTTGAAGGGAGACTTGAGAATGTTCAACATTGGAAAGGAATGTTTGAATTCTCTTTGATGCTTGATCTCATGTAAACTTCCCACTCATCCAACTTATGCAAATGAGAGGACAAATGAGACATATATACTCGTCAATTATTGTTAATTGACTGATTTTTCATCACAGGCCGACACCGGGGGAGTTTCCCACTCAATGCACAATTGGAAAGGGTCCTGCCCCAAAATGGGGAAGGACAGGGGCTTGGAACCCCTGTCCCTACCACACCTTTGTCCTACCCTTTTTTCTAGGACAAGATGCAGTTCGGGCAGAGAGGAGGGCAAGAAAGATTGTAGTCTTCAGGTGTCGAGCAAGTCTTTGGTCTTTTATCGGGCCTAGGGATTTGATTCGCATGCGTGAGGACCCTAATATGGTCAAAAATTGCAAGGGTCGCAATTTTATGACTCTACATTTAGCCCCCACTTTAGCAAGAGTATGAGCATACGCCAATACTGTCGATAAAGTAAAAGGAAACACTATTGAAAGACTTATACCATGTCAAGGAGGCAAGATGCACCAAGCCCCCAGTGGACTAAGGATCTTACGACATCAATTGACAAAGTAAAAGGGAAGATCAAGAAGGTAAAACCATGATTGCAAGTAGCAAGGTTCCCCTACTATGATTCATGAAAAAAGATACCAAAATTATGAAGCAAAGCCAAGTTCACTAAATAATTCTAAGTATCAAAAAGGAAAATATGAGTGGAGTGTATGCCCCCACATTAAAGCGATCACACGCGCCTTATTGGGAGCGATTGCTTTAAGGTAGGATACACTCGAGAGAGAGAAGAGAGGGAGCACGTTATCGAAAGGATTTAGCCCTCAAGTGAGGAATAAACCCAAGGATAATGAACACAAACATGAGGCAGTTTCGCTTTCCTCAGGGTCAGTATGTTGTATGATAACTCATGTATATCATATATATATATGCATATAATAATCGCCATTCCCCAAAGAAAGGAAACTTCCTTAGAAGAAAGGGAAGAGAGGAGTCCTTTTGAGTCAACATGAAAGAGACCAGGAAAAAGATCTCAATGCTTTGCATCTTCCCCAAAGAGACATTAAGGGAACAATAGAAGAACAGGGATACACAGAGATGAATTGTCACAAAGGAGCAAGAAAGAAGAGGGAGAAGAGATCTACGGTGCTAATGTTATGAATCTAGCACAAAATCCACCTCCTGATCTTGTTGATCACTATTTTGGGAAGGAGAGAAACATGCCAGAGGAGCGACATCGAGCACAACAAATGGAGTTATCACAAAATCCAAACAAGGACTATGCTAATGTGGTAAGTCACTTTGTTCGATTCTAGGAGCTAGGATTGTGGTTTGTGAAAATCCAGTTGATAAATGTTTGTCCACATCAACATATTCATAATCAGTATTAGAAGCATTAGGAGTTGTATTTCCATCATGAATAACATTTTCACTCATTTCTTCATCAAGATTTATAGAAAGAGGAGCATGAACACGAATAGGAGTAAAACTACCACATGTTTTGTGCAACTTATTATTTGGTGATGTAGGTTGAACATCTTGCTTAGGAGAAGAGGGAATCATGTTAATTGGTGAAGTTATAAGCGATGGAATATTTTGAGGAACAACTTCATGAGCTTGAACATGACGTCTTCGTCGATGTTCTCTCACACAATGATTTCGTCGAGTCTTAGTGGAAGGTTGAGAAGGAGGAGGAACATTTGCAAAAGTAGGAATGCTTTTCTCTTTGATAGTTGAAGGTTTAGGTTGAGGTCTTTTAGGTTGTACAAGAGGAGAAGCATGCCTCTTCTCTCTATAAGAGGAAGGAGGTGGAAATGCGCTATATAAAGGAGGAATGTTAGGTGTAGGAAGAAGACCAGGTCCATCATGAGGAGGAGGTACAAGTCTAACCTTAGGAGGAATATTGTCATTCTTTTTAGGAGACGACATAGTAATATCCATAGGAATAGGTTGAAGATCTTCCTTGGGAGAGAGATTAGTTCTATCCGTGAGGAGAAGAACTTCATATTTAAGTATGATAGGAATGCCAAGTGTTGGGGATCTAGGTCGACTTAAGGATAAGATCGTATCTTTCTTTGATTTTTTATAAGATTGGAAAAGAGCATCACTCCTTTGTGGAAGAGATTGAAATTGCTTAGGTCAAAAGAGATCAATAGGAGTGCTAGGGCTTCTTTCGGATGGACGAAATAAGCTATGGTTCACGGATATGATTTCTCCATTGTGGGGGAATTTCAAACACTTATGGATTGGAGAAGCAATATCCTTCATGGAAGATAGCCAAGGATAGCCCAACTTCACACGGAATTGCTCGGAAGAGGGTATGATAACAAAGTCAACATCCATAGATTTAGTATGCACTTAAATAGGAAGGGTGATAGAACCAATGGTAGGACAAGAGAATCCATCAAATAACTTCACAACCACATTAGTGTCATCATAGATCGGTTTATGCAATTGTAAAGTGAAAATATACTCCTCAGTCATGACATTAACCATGCAAGAGGGATCAACAAGAGCACCACAACAAGGTATGTCCTTAACCTTCACAACTATGTATAAAGGGCCATCGGGTGCCCTAATGGTCTCACTAGGGTCAAATGTAATACAAGACTCCTTAGGCGTCTTTTGTTTCTCTACCATATTTACCAAGTTTGGAGCCATAGAAGTGAATTCCTCAGAGGAGAAAGAGGTATACTCAGTCTAAATCACGTTAGAGGTATGAGAAGGCAAAGGATCAGTAAAATTTTTAAGATTTTGATTAGGAGGAGCTATTGATTTATTTCCCTTATCATTCACACCTACCATAGATATAGTATTGTTATTAATCAAATCTTGAATCTTTCTTTTCAATGTGAAACATTTCTCAGTATCATGACCAAGTTGACGATGAAATTGACAAAAGGAATTGCTATCAAAATAAGCGGACGAAAGTTTAGAAGAATCAATTTGTTTGATAGGAGGAAGTTTGATAATATTTCTTTGCAACAACTGAGAGATGATACTATGTAAAGATTCATTCAAAGGAGTAAATTGTCTTTCTCTTTTGAAAAATTTAGAAATAGAAGGCACACCTATTGTAGCATTCACATTGTTGTTGTTGATTGTATCATTAAACTTGGTGAATCCTTTTGTTGGTTTGAACTTTGCAAACGGTTGTTGAAAATTCTCCCCTTTATCACTTAGAGCCATAGGAGTGGATTGCTCCATTTGACTCACAACCAGTTGATAATTATGGAGTATTGTGCACAACTGCAGAAAGGAAGTAAACTCAGACAAAAGAAGCTTTTCCCTGATATCTTTTTACAAATTATAAATAAAAATTCTTTGAATATCATTATCTGGTACATGAAAATAAATTTGAGCACACAAATTCTTATATCTACCAATGAAATCAGTCACTTTTTCTTTAACACCTTGTTCACAATGCATTAAATTAGTCAAAGTGATTTTAGGACCAATGTTATTTTGAAATTGTCGTATGAAAGCATTTGATTGTTGTTGAAAGTAAGTGATGGAATAAGAAGGCAAAGAGAAATACCATTGTAAAGCCTTATCTCTTAATGTTCTTGTAAACAGTTTTGCAAGCAATCTTTGATCATAAGCAAAATCAGTACACAAGGTCTGAAATGTTTTAACATGTGTGAGAGGATCACCCTTTCCATTATAGAGTTCCAATTGAGGGACCTCAATATGCTTGGGTGGAACGAATTTAACAACATCAAGAGAAAGTGGGCTCACAACATCAAAGGTAGGCACACTAAACTTGGATGGACTCACAGAAGCAATTTGTTGTTGTAAGGAAGACACGGTTTGAGCAAGATTGTTTATTGTTGCTTCGGTAGAAGAATTGATGTTAGACAAGGTTGATTGAGAAGGTGGTGTGATGTTATTGAAGGAAGGCATGGATTGAGAATAAGGAGTGGGACATTATGATAAGTAGGCATAGGTGATGATTGCATAGGAAACGAGAAACTTAAAGGAGGAACAAAATTGTTGAATGAATTGCCCCATTGTGTCACATTGATTGGTTGAGGGATAATAGGAATACTTATGGAAGACATAGGTAAAGATGGAGGATTACATGAAGAAGAGGGATTTCCCCCATGACCAATGGTTGTAGGAATGACATTTTGAGTTGATGTAGCCATGGTGTTTGAAGTGAAAGTAGGAATACTAGCCATTGAAGTGGTCAAAGGAATAGAAGAATTGATTTGACTTGAAGGTTGTGAATAACCTAAATTCTCAGCACAACTCTTTATAGGCATGAAATTAGAATCAACAATATGAGAAATGCCACACAATATATCATTTCCATTCTTATAACTTTGAATCATGCGTTTAAGGCCTTCAATTAATGGAAGAGATTCACTATTAGGGTATTCTTGGGACATCCATTGTTGAAAGTTATCAAATTGATTGTCCAATTTTGAAATTTGATCTATGGAGACCCTCATTAAAGCTTCTTCATGTTCATCATGGGATTCATCAATTGGATAGATAGGGACATGATTAGGATGAGAAGAATTAGCATTATCCTCATTAAAGAAGTTACCCAAATTAGGCTCC
Source organism: Cryptomeria japonica (assembly GCF_030272615.1). Lineage (NCBI taxonomy): Eukaryota > Viridiplantae > Streptophyta > Pinopsida > Cupressales > Cupressaceae > Cryptomeria > Cryptomeria japonica. The sequence continues at coordinate 347,895,473 of NC_081413.1, forward strand.
ATGTGCTCAGTAATTAAACCTTGGGATGCCTTAATTCTAATGCTTCGTCTAACGGGGATAGTGTAGGTAGGACTAATAGTGGTAAAACTCATGCACTAAAGGGAAAATTGAAATTTTGAATTTTGAATAAAGCTTACAAAATTGAGTAATGCAAAATTTAAGAAAATAATGATTAAACAATTTGAACTTTGTTGGATGAAGATAATGAAACGATTTCCAAAATAATAAATCAAAGGAAATTGGAATTTTAAAATTAGGGCCAAGGGGATACCACTTAATTTTAAAATTGATAAAGAAAAAACAAAATTTTTAAAATCAGGGTTAAAATTTTTCTTAAAATTTGAAATGTTGAATTTTGGAGATATTTTTAATTTCAAAGGTATCAAAAATTGACAAAAGCAGCCAATCTTCTGGATTTAGGCTATTAAATACATTCATAATAGTCTCCCAAAATTTTGGGAAAAAAGTCGAGGACCATGGCGAAAATGTACATGGTCCTACCAACTTTTTTCAAAATTTTTAGGGATGAATATTATGATTATTTTAAAGCTAATCCCCCAAAAATAGCAGATTTTACGATTTCTAGATAGGCGAAAATAAGGTTCAAATGTGAAAATAGGACCCTATTAGGGTTTTGAAGAAAAAATGGAATTGGACTGCAAATTTGAAAAGGGTCGAACCTAAAGGGGAGGGACACCTTGGAAAATGGTTTAGAAATATGAATTTGAATGAAATTTGTACAAAATCCAATTAATTTTTAAAATAAGGTTTTATGACCTAACCACTTAATTTTGTAAAGTTGATTTTGCAAATTGAGCAAGACAAGGAGAAAATTGAATTTGACAAACAATGCAAATTTCAGATCTAAGACAATAGCAAGCAAAACACAAGTTCAATTTCAATTTTAAAACAAGGGTTTTGAATGAATTAACCACTATGCAAAAAAATTTAACATGCAATTTTGTTCAAAGGAAAGAATGCAAGACGTCGGGTTCACCAAAATGTAATGTTGGGAAAAATGAGTGAATGAGAGATCTAGAGGAAAGCTTTTCTTCCCTCTGAGGGGAGATGAAAGTTTCACTTTGGATTTCCCTTCAAACACTTTTGACGCATTACATTAGAAGAGGGGGGGGAAATACACTAGATTCAACCTCCAGAGAAGGAGATTGAATTTTGAGTGATGGTAAGTTAATCCCCTCTTCTGGAATGAGATTTGAATCGATTGACTTGTGTACTTATGACCAAGTGAAAAAGAAACAAAGATCTAATTATAACTCGAGTTAGAAGAGTAGGATGAAGCTATGCACCTGGATCTGGCAATAATATGTCGAGACGAAGCTGCCCTGTGAATTTGAGGAAAAGTTGCCTAGACCGTGGCGAAAGTGTACACGGTCCTCCAAAAAATCCGCAAAATGAAAAGGGTTTTTCCACCTCTGCAAATGGAGTCTGAATCCGAAAGTATAGTTGCGCACCTACAACCTACACACAAAAAAGAGAGGAAAAGGGGTTGGGATTAAGGGTTTGACCTGGTTTTGGAATTAACCAAATGATGAAAGAAAGTACTTGCAAGTAAATATAAATGAAAGACTAAAAATGTAAATCACCTAAAGGGAGGTTGTGATAGAAATGTTGATAGAATTGCTTGTATTGAATTGAATGTTGAAAGGGATCTCCTCTTCAATGGTTGAATCTTTGACTTGAATGCAACACCTAGCCTTGAAGGGAGACTTGTGAGTGCTCAATGTTGGAAAGGAATGCTTGAATGCTCTTGAATGCTTGATCTCATGTAAACTTTCCACTCATCCAACTTATGCAAATGAGAGGAAACATGTGACATATATACTCGTCAATTAGGGTTAATTGACTGATTTTTCATCACATGCCGACATCGGGGGAGTTTTCTTGCTCAATGCACAACTGCCAAAGCACAATTGGAAAGGTTCCTGTCGGATAGGGGCGTGACGCCCTTGTCCTACCCTTTTTTTCAGGATAAGATGTAGTTCGGGTAGTGCGAAGGGCAAGAAAGATGCATTCTTTAGGTGTCAAGCAAGTCTCTGGTCTCTGATCAGGCCTAGGGATTTGATTCGCATGCGTGAGGACCCTAATGTGGTCTAAAATTACAAGGGTCACAATTTTATGACACTATAGAATGATTGAGGTAGTCCTAAAGAGGTATAGGCATAGGACACAAAATGAAAATAAAAGCAAAAAGACCAATCATGCAAACAACATAGAAAAGGCCAACTGATTTTTTTTTTCTAAGAATAGGATGAGGGTTTGGATAGGCTACTAGGCATGGGAAGGATGCATCACGATGAGCAAAGATAATTGATGTGACCAAAAAGATTGCAACAAACCAAATGGAGGTACAAACAAATGTAAATAGGAACTTCATCGCCAAGATTTGATTAGCACAATGGAAATGGGTGTTTGGTTGACATGCAAGTCAAGAAGAAGCTCAGATTGATGGGAAAAGATCAAAATACGGGGGAAGGCTCAGAGTACTAGGACGATCTTGATTCACTGTTCAAACTATAGCTCATCATCTCAATAGGAGAATGAGGGCGATGGGAGATCCATGTAAGGATGTAGGAGGAACAACCAAGGTGAAGAGTGCTTACATTAATGAGAGAAAGGTGGTGACTATAATGGGAATAAATGACAAAAAATTATATGGATGTATGGTGTAAGTGATGCAAGTAAGGTGTGATGAGTGTCTAAATAGATGGTGGATACGACTTATTTACCTTGATGCCTAAAAACAAATTTCACCAAGATACTTGCCCATAGTGCCACAAAGTGATTTTCACTAATGGACAAAATGATTTTTCTTTACTTTTTTGCTTTTTCCTTTTTTTTTTGTATATTTATGATTTTTTATTTTTTTGATCTTTTATTTTTATTTTTGAAAACTGGTATAGTCTTAAGACTAGGCATAGAATCTCTCTAGATGCATGATTTTCATAGGCTTATCTAAAGGGTTGCCTTCATGTGTGGCCAATTGATAAGGTCCAAATCCATAAGTAGTAGTGATGTCGACATAAGGGTCAAGTTTATTAGGCTCAAACTTTCTTTTCTTTTCTTGGTCTTGAAGATTTTTTCGATTGTCCATAAGCACAAGGTAACCAATGTCAAACTCACGGGTCTTGAATTTCTTATTGTATTTGAGTAGAAGGTGATTCTGATAGACCTAGAGATGATTCAAGGCCTTGAGACATCATTAATCTAACAATACAAGCTCTCGTAGCCTACCCACTATGTACTCTTCATCAAGAAGGATGTTCTGCAGGGACACTCGAAGTGAAGGTATCTCAATCTCAAGGAAGAGGACAACTTTGGAACCGAAGACTAGGGAGTATGGTGTTGTGCCTATGGGCGTATAGATATTGGTGCAGTAAGCCCAAAGGAAGAGATGAAGTTTCAAGTGCCAGTCATGGCCAACTTCATTGACTATCTTTTTGAGGATTTTGATAAGAGTTTTATTAGAAGCCTCAACTTGACCATTACCTTGTGGGTAGTATGGAGTGGAAAAGTGGTTTTGGCATAGTTCTTTGATGTCCTAATTTTTTAAAGGTCTGCCATTATCAGTAATGATGACCTTAGGATTTCCATAGTGGTAGATTAAATAATCTAGGATAACTTTGCTATTTGTTTGCCAGTAGTAAAGGTGAGTGGTATGGCTTCCACCCACTTGGTAAAGTACTTTGTGACAAAGATTATGAATTTGTGGCCATTAGATGAGGTGGGATGAATTTTACCTGTGAGATTGAGCCCCCACTATGAGATGGGCCAAGGTGTAATGAACGACCATAAATCCTGAGATTTTGCATGAATCTTATCACCATGTTTCTAACAAGGCACACATTTCTTGACATAATGATAGTCATCTTGTTCCATTGTGAGCTGGTAGTATCCAATGTGCAAGAGATTCTTAGCCAATGTGATGTCGCTTGAGTGTGCCCCATAGATACCTTCATGTACCTCACATAGTGCTCGTTTAACGTCCTCTTTGTCTAAACACCTTGGGAGGGTTCCATTGAAGTGCCTTTGCAATAGGGTGTCGCCAAGGATTGTATAATGAGTTGATCGACAAATTAAAGTTTGTTGTGGGGTCTTGGTGAGGTGAGGGGGAATGGTATTATCATGAAGCTAATCATAGGTTTCTTGATATTAGGGGGAATCAAGACCAACAAGGACACACACCATGTCAGACTCAGAAACATTGTACGTCGGGACTAGAAGATGCTCAACCAAGAATTCACACTTTTGACTATTTTCCAACTACTGCAAGAGGGAACCAATATTAGCCATAACATCTACAACTCTATTGTTAGTCTTGGGAATATGCTTGAATTGGATGGTAGTAAAATGTTGCTTGAAGGTTTCTACCATATGGTATTAAGGAAGCAACTTGTCATCTTTCATTTGGTACTCATCACTAACTTGCTTAATGACAAGTTGGGAATCTCCATAGACTTGTACGTCAATAATATTCCATTGGATAACCAAACGAAGTCCAGTAGTGAGGGCTTTGTACTCCATGATGTTGTTTGTGAATGCAAAGGCTATCTTGTAGGATTTGGGTAGACAGTTGCCTTGACGGGTGACCAATAGTTTTCTTGCCCCCGATCCATGTCGTGTACAAGAGCCATCAAAGTATAGTTTCCATTTAGTGGACCATGTAAGTGTCATGATAGAATCATCTGGAAATTCTACAATGAGGGGATGATCTCCTTGAAGTGGAGCATCGAACAATTGATCAACAATTACTTTCCCTTCAATTTCTTTTTAGTCTAGATACTCTATGTCAAACTCATTGAGTACCATAAACCACTTAGTTGTACATCTTGTGACAACAACTCTTGATAACAAGTACTTGAGTGGATCGATCTTTATTATGAGCTTGATCTTGTGATTGAGCATGTAGTGGTGAAGCTTTGGAGTGCTAAAAACCACTGCAAGGCATGCTCATTTTATTAGTGTGTTATTGAGCTCATATCCAACAACGGATGATGTAGTAGATTGTGCACTCTTTCCCTTGGTTGTCTGTTTTTGCAAGTAATGCCCCCCAAGACCACTGAAGTAGCTAATATGTATAAAAGAAGTGGCTGCCTTAGAATATGAGGCATTAATATTGGAGGGGATTCCAATTTTTTTGAAAAAATTTCAAAAGCTTTCTGGCACAAGAAATCCCACTAAATTTTTTTATCCTTACGTAAGGGGTGAGCAAACAGATGGAATTTGGCTACAAGTTGTGCTATAAACCATTTCATGGATTAGAGCTTGCCCCATAGAATGCGAAGCTTCTTGAGTGTCCTAGGAGGAGGCACTTCCATGATTGCTTTGACTTTTGCTGGGTCTACTTCAATTACTTTGCGAGACACAATGAATCCTAACAGTTTACCAGATGTGACTCCAAAGATACACTTATTAGGGTTGAGTCTTAACTTGTAATTCTCCAGTCTTTTAAAGATTATTCTTAATACAAGAATGTGTTCTTCATGCATCTTTGATTTTCCCAGGATATCATCCACATAGTCTTCCATGATGTCATGCAATAGGTCATGGAAAATGGTCGTCATTGCTCTTTGATAAGTATCACCTACGTGCTTTGGCCCAAAGGACATAACCGAGTAGTAGAATGTTCCCCATGGAGTGGTAAAAGATGTTTTATGTTGATCTTCTTTTATAATTTTGATTTGGTTGTAGCCAGAGAAGCCATCCATTAAAGAAAGCATCTCGTGCCTAGTTGTAAGATCAACAATCATATCAATGTTCGATAGAGGAAAATCATCCTTAGAACAAGCTTTGTCGAGGTCCCTTAAGTCTATACAAATGCATATGCCCCCATTAGGCTTGCCAACATATACAATATTAGAGACCCACTCAAGATAATCAATGGGTCTGATGAAGCCAACAATGAGCATCTTCTGTAATTCTTCTTTGACAAGTAAGGCAATCTAAGGGTGCATCTTGCGAAGTTTTTATTTGACCGAACTTGGATTTGGTCTGATACCTACCAGCTCTAGATCTAGGCCTGACATGTCAACGTAAGACCAAGCAAAGTTGATTTGTGTCTCCTTAAGAAATTTTATAGTGTTCTATTATTCTTGATCTGCGAGGGTCTTAGCAACAAGCACATTCTTTAGATTGTCTTTGGTGCCCATGTTGATGGTGTCTATTTCTTCAACAAGGAGCGATGATATCTCTAGTAGTGAAGGAAACATGGTAGGCAGGTCAAGTTCTTCATCTTCTATCACTTGATCTAGGTTTTCACTAGAAAATACTTCTTTTGTTTTTACTTTTTCTGTGTTTGATGGTGCCTCTGAGAGTTTTTCATCAAGGAACTTTTGATTTATTTTTTAAATTTTTTTTTTCACTTTTGTGACTAAGGGAGTTGATCTGACTACCAAAGTATGCCTCCCGGTTGAGTTGGATTCCATTCACAGTCGTGCGATTTTCAAGCTCACACATATTTAGTAATGCTAAGAGGGTATTGTCATAAGCACAAATGCCCAAAGTTGATGGCCCTTGTTGGTCCTAGTCAATGATTTCTAGGTATACAAGTTGTAGGTTTGATGGGGTGGAAGAAGTAATAGGGGTGATGGTGTTTATGTAGGAATCATTGAAAATTTCATTGAGGTATTTGAAAGGCACTTCGTGGAATTCCTCTTCATTAGAGTCTTTGATGTCAGAAGGAGGGTCTATCAGAGCACCAACGTTGGTGAACTTAGGCACTAGAGAATAACCCAAGCCCTTGTTGTACTTGTATGTCATTGGTGAAATGGGTGTTTTTCTTCCTTCTTCCTTAGGTTTGATACCATGTCCTTTATAGCCCATCGTGTCTACCATAGTTGATTCCCTATGATGCATTTCCTTGGGTATATTTGATGGTGCTTCATTCTCCTCTTTGTAGAGCCAAGAGGTGACATTAGTTTCAAGATTCTCTTCATCAAGTGGGCCCCACCACTGAAAGGTGTTCTTCTTACATTTCATGGTAGGTTTCTTTTGAATCTCAATTTTCCTAAGCCTACCATAGGATTTTGGAGAAGGAGGGAGATGTCCCACATATAGTGCATTTTGAAGGGTATATTCTCCACATTCGTTGTCAACAATCTTGACCTTGATCTCAGGTTGGGTGGAGGTGGATGTGACATTGGTAGCATCAGATAGTGGTGGTGAAGTAGGTGTGTTGAGAGGACAATGATAGGGATGTTTCCCTCAAGGAGTTTGTAGTATTGGAAATGTTGTAGATTAGCCTGGATGGTGATTTCTCTACCATTGTATGGGAATTCGAGGCATTAATGGTAGCTAGATGGCAAGGCTTGGATGGAATGGATCCATGGACGGCTGAGGAGAATGTTGTAGGGGAGATCAAGGTCTAGAACGTGACAAGTTGTTTCCACTGTTGCAGGGGCCAGTTGAAGAGGTAATGTGATGGTGCCTTTGGAAATCCTTTTTGCATCATCATATGCTTTTATTGTGATTTTGCCATATGTATGAACTAATTCTTCAAAGATACCCAATTGTTTGATCAATTTACATGTACAAAGATTTAGTATATATCCATTGTCTATAAGGACTCTCTTTATTTTATGTTTATACACAATGGATTTGATACGAAGGATCAGCGGATGGGGCATATTTGGAGGTATGTTGTTGTGCGGCAAGGTTCCCTATCAAGGCATGAAATCGAGTAGCGTTAATGTTGTCAGGGACACGAGATTCTAGGAGGGCATATTAAAGGATCTCTTTATGTATAGGTGAGGTCTTGAGAAGCTCAAGGATGGAGATCTGTGCAAACATATTGTCGAGATGATCAAGGATATTAGAGTGGCTATCAAATAGTGTGGAAGATTGTGGAGGGGGGAGGAGCTCCTGGGATAGTTACTCTCCCTCAGTGGGTGGTTACATTGCAAACATTCTGAGGAGATAAATTGGAGGGTAAAGCACCCTGGATAACTATCTTATCACAATTAGTTCTGGTGGATTGTTGAGGAGATGGGTCTCCCTAAATGGCAACCCTTCGTTGATGAGGTGTTGTCGTGCAGTTGGCTCCTTAGATACTGATGGTGTTTGTAATACCCTAAAATTGGTCATCTAAACCATGGGCCCCTAATCTCGACAACATCACCAAGGTCCTAACCAAAGACAATTAAATCAATCTTGAGCACATTATTAATTCTTTAATTATAAAAAATCACATGGCAAATCAACTACTCAATATTAATTAAATATTTATTTAATTAATCAAATCATTTCCAAGAATATCATTTTGATCAATTATCCCATTTTAATTTATTAAATATCCTTGCATATTTAATTAATTAATAAATTTGCCATTCAATCATGCAAAAAGGATTAATTTATTACAAAAGATGAATTAATTTATTACAAAGAGTTGAATTGAAAATAAAACAAAAAGAATTGAATTGAGAGAGAAATCAAATTTGAGATATTATTTCTTTTTCTAAATTTAGAACTTGAAATCAGAAAAGCAAATTTAATTAAATTATTGAATTATTCTCTAAAATTGGAACTCAAAGCTTTTCAGAAGAAGAAGTTCAGTTGCATTGAAAAGACCTTTTTCTTGAATAAATCAAATATGTGCATGGAATTAATTTATTATTATTTTCCAATGCAACTTGGACTTCTAATTTGAATGCATTTCAATTAAACTATAATTGGAATCTATCCCAAGGTTAACTAAACATGATTTCTCAATTATTTCAATTAATCCTAAATTGAGCTTTTTCTCTTGTGATTCTCTATAAATTCAGTCTTCAGCTCTCATTCCAATTCACCTCAGAGATTTTTTAGAACACGCTTGGAGATTATTATCACGCTAATTTCGCTCTGGAGTCATTGAAGATTATTGTTCTTTTTAGATTATTTGCATCCATTTTACATTCATTATTGCTTGCATCCATTGTTGCTTGATTATTATTGCTTGAATTATTCATCCATCTTGCATCCATATAGCTTAATATTATATAGATTAAATCCTTTGTCTTGGTGTAGTCTAGTCATTGGTATTGCTTATAAAAATCTGAGAGCAATCTTATACTCACATCTTTTAGAAGGCAATTAGTTGCTTTGCTATGGTTTATTTCTTATTGACTATTGATTACTAACCATACATATAATGACTTAATTGAAGTGTTGTGCTTGCAACTACAGGTTCACTTTTTCACACACACATCTCTGGCACCCACCGTGGGGCCCAAAGACTACATTTTTTTGGCCTCCAAGACTGACCACTTTTTTTTTGTTATTTTCCAGATTTCAGATTTTTTAGTTTTTTTTTTTCATCTGTACATCTCGTATGACAATTTTTACAGGCTGAAATGACAAATTGCAGGTGTCGCACAAATTGCAAATATCCTATCGTACGAGCATAAATCCTCTGTCGTACGAGCAGACATCATCAGCAAATCTTCTTTCGTACGATACTGAATCCTGTCTCGTACGAGTCAAGTTCCTGTCGTACGATTCTGTATTTTCTGGTAAAAGAGGCAAATTTCATATTTTTTTCATTTCTGATTGATTATTCTGACGACTGGCCCTGACTGTTTATCTGCCTATCTTAGAGTTTTTCACAGCTTAACTAGTTTTTGCAGAACGCTTGTCGAAGAATATGCTTGTCGCACAAAGACAATATGACTACTGATTCGTTGTCTTTGTAGGTTGCCTAAGGAGAATTGACTAAACATCGTGTATTCTTTAAATTCATTTTTTTTAGGAACGTAACTTGCTATTTGGTTGAAGAACGAATTTGTCTTTCGTGCTTTTAGAAGATTTTGAGAGGTAGGAGAGTATGCTCTTGTCTTTTTCTAGACAATCATAAATCCAGACCCTTGAAGCTTTTTGTTTGTTTGAGATTTGTACATCTTTAGCAGGCCTGCCCTCCCGAGGGGTTGAAAAACTCTTAAAGCCGTTATGGCTAGTGTGAGGGGAACGACCTAAGTGGGAATGACTAGACGCTAAGTACTCCAACCCATTATAAAATAAACATGATTTGATAAAAATCAAGTCAATGACAGTGCTCGGGAATAACTCTCCTCCGTACCTTTGGGAATATTAAACCTTGGTTTTCAAGGCTGGGAGACCTCCTAATTGAGTTTATACCTCGACGCACCGAATGGATCCTTGACTAAATCCAATTTAAAATTAGAAGCTACCTGGTTCATCTCCAAAAGGGGGATAATCTTTGTGCAAGAGAGATAGTAACTCTCCCAAGATACTTGTCATTTTGTGCCCCCATTAGCGTTTGGAGTCGGATAATACGAAGTTGAGAATCCATTGCATGAGACTCAACGACTGTATTCTGATTAGCTATTGGGTGTGTACCTGAGTCTACAAGCAAATGTTTTCTTTCCTCACCAAATTCCTTAGGGTTTGCATGTTGTGATTGGAGTCACTATACATACTACTTGTTTTCTGTGTTTTCATCCCTGAAACAAAAACTGAAATACCAAAAAAATTGGAGAAGACAAGAAACAACTCAATGATTTGAAACTTTATCCATGTCAGAAACTAGTCCATCCTGAGTCGAAACTCTGTCTGTGTCAGAAACTAGTCCATCCTGAGTTGAAACTCTATCTATGTTAGAAACTAGTCCATCCTGAGTTGAAACTCTGTCTGTGTCAGAAACTAGTCCATCCCGAGTCGAAACTCTGTCCGTGTCAGAAACTAGTCCATCCTAAGTCGAAACTCTGTCCGTGTCAGAAACTAGTCCATTTTAAGTCAAAAATCTGTCCAAGTCAGAAGCTAGTCTATCCTGGTCAAAAATCAATCTATCTCAGAATTGGTCATACTCAATAATCATACTCAACAATCAAAAAAACTCAAAATTTCCAGGCTCTGTCTAGTGAACAATCGTACGAGTCTGATAATCCATCGTGCTGCACCAAGTCCTGTGTCGTACGAGTCTACTGATTTGTCATCCTATACCAGATTATCTGTCGTATGAGTCTGAGTCATCTATCATCCAGCACTGTATCTTGTCTCGTACGAGACAGAATTGCCCTCAGTCTTTTGTCATCCTACACATACCCATTTGTCATATGGTACGAGGCAGCAACTTGTACAAAACAGAACTATTATCGCCCTGTAGCTGCCAAATTGTTGTCCGTTCCAGAAAATACTGTCGTACGAGTCTCTGGTTTTGTTAGAATAGAACAGTCAAACTTGCCTAAAAAATAGCTTACAACAAACATAATACTGGTTATCATTTTCCTGAGCATAAACAGATCAAGACAATGTACCTCTGCCATTTGCGTTGCACAATTTGGTCGATCACCTTTTAGCTAGTCCAATCAAACTACCTATCAAATTTTAGTCACTTAGATAGCGTCTTATACAGGATAGATCATTCTTGAAACTAGACTGAATCTTACACTATTCTTAGAATCAACTTAGATAACGTCTTAGACAGGATAGATCGTTCCTGAAATCAGACTAAATCTCAGTTGTTTCTCCTAAACAATACTCTAAACAGAACAACTAGCTCTGAAATTGATCTTGACCTCTGCATCACAAAAAACTCTAGGTCACACAAATCCATAAAGATGCCTATTCAAACCAGGAGTTCTCGTAAGAAACAAGCCAAAGGCAAAGAACAAAACTTCACCTATCAAGATAATCCATTCTACGTGAAGGATCCATTCACTGACATGCCGTTGTCATCAGGCGGACCAATTTTTGATGAACCTAAGTCTCCCACCATACATGAGACATAATACAATGATGGAAACAAAAACGACCATAATATTCCCAAAAATCATAATGACTCCTCATCATCAAGTGAGATTGACGAAGATGCTGAACCTTTAGAAAAAGAAATCCTTGACTGTCAGAACGACAAATACTTTAGAAAAATGATGAAAAATATCATGACTCGAGAGAAGGAAGACTATTTCTTACAACTAGCAAAACAAGGTGCCAAACTTCCTATTGTATATGATGTTCAGACACTTGTTACTAAAAGGGAAGACTCACCTATACTCATGGTACACAAACAGTTACTAGCTTTGTGGATAGAGGTCACAGAATTGAAGAATAAGGACAAGTCCCCAAAACAATATTCTCTGGAAACAATATGTCCCTTTCCATTTGACAAGAATCTACACATGCCTCCATTTCCTTCACGAGTGGAAATCCCAAAATTTGACAAATATGACGGTACCTCAAATCCTCAAGATCATGTTAGGGAATTTAGTGCTGCTTGTATGGAGTTCATGCACGATCAAACATACCTCATGCGTCTCTTCCCAAGGAGTTTAGGGGGTCAAGCAATGGAATGGTTCTCAAGTCTACCCAAAGGAATAAAAACATTCGAAGAACTAATCCAACTATTTTTACAACAATACTCATACAACATTCAAAATCCTATGACTATGATCGATCTCTATAATACTCAACAGAAAATAGGGGAACCTCTTCTTACTTTTCTCCAATGCTGGAGAAAGATGTTCTCTAGGTACCCACGACCTATTCCAGACTCTGAGAAAATGGATATATTTGTCAATAACTTGGTCCCCGAACTGAAATATAGCATACAAATGCAAGTACACCCATCATTTAACAAAATGGTAGATAATGCCATTCGAATGGAAGATGTGCTCATAAAGAAGGGGGGTATCACACCTTGGAAAGAAACACAAACAAGATCTAGCTCTAAAGAGAAGAACAAGTATTGGAAATTTGCCAAAGACAACAACAAGAATGTTGTTAATGATGGAGTAGTAGACACTATCATAACCAACTCAAAATCCACAATATTCAACTTGGCTAGTGGTACACAAGCACTTAAAGCTGTTGAGATTGTAGCAGAGAATCCGCCAAAGAAAACAAAGGAATGGTTCAAAGAAAAGCCTTGGCTTTCCAAACCTAAGCGTGATTTTACTCCTCTTGAAGAATCATATGAATCCGCTTTCAAAACTCTATTGGCAAACAACTTGATAACACTACCAGATAACTCCAGACCATATGATCTAGATGCCAAACCAAGATGGTGGAGAGAAAATGAATACTGTGACTTCCATCGGAATAAGGGTCACAACATAAACAATTGCATGAAGCTAAAACATGAGATTCAAGATCTCATAGATGCTGGTAAAGTTTTTGTTGGGAATCATCCAACCAATGCCGATCATAAAGCATTTAAAGACCCTTTGCTTGCTTACGAACAAGGTGATTCCTCAAAGACCAAAGGAGGTGCCAAGGTAAATTATACTTATGCTAGCTAGGACAACATTATCAACATGATTGAGCCTTCATACTCGGAATATTGAAATGTGATTATAGTTCAAGATAAACCAAATGAATCATGATATGCAAGAGCTCTGACCAGATCTCAAAAGAAAGTTACCCTCCAAGGAGATAGTTCTTCCAACCCGGCTCAAGAAACATCAAATCCAACAACCTTGCCAAATAAACAAAAGGGATCAACCTTGGACAAATTTAAAAGATTAACCTCATCATCATCCTCTGGATACACCGTGGTTGAACAGTTAAAAAGGACAAATGCTCAAATTTTAATTTTTGAATTGCTACAACTCTCATCTGCTCACAAGGAAATCCTAGACAAAGCATTGCTCACTACCAACATTCCAAAAGATTTAGACATTGATTGGTTTCAGTCTATGGTGGGTCATCTGACTTCACCTCACTATTTGACCTTCTCTGAAGAAGATGCCAATTCATCAAATCATCCACATAACTAGCCATTGCATATTGAGGCCATGATCCACAAACATAGAGTTAAACGTGTTTTGATAGATGGAGGCACAGGGTTGAATATCTGTACTTATCATCTGCTTACACAACTAGGATTCTCTAAAAATGTTATTGATCCTAGCAAGAAAATAACAATAAAAGCCTATGATGAGGAAGAAAGGACCTCCAAAGGTCTAGTATCATTACCAATTAGAGTGGGATCGGTAGAGAGAGATGTCCTTTTCCAGGTTCTCGATATTTCATTGTCATACAATATATTACTGGGCAGGTCATGGATTCATGAAATGAAGGTAGTACCGTCAACATATCACCAATGCTTAAAGTTTCCTTATAACGGAGCTGAAGTCAGTATTCCTGCTGATACAAATGTCATCTGTAATGCATTGACAAAAGGTGCAGATACTTTTGTGCCTCATAATAGGGCATCCTCTCCAAATGAAGATCCAGAAACATTCATGAAAGACTTAGAAAATAGATTGAAGATTACAGATAACGGTATGGATGGCTACAAGATAGAACCGGTACTATCATTAGTTTCTCTCCCTCCATCACCAAAACAATTGGGCAAACCATCAAAGGCTATGAGAACACAAACTTCAGCTCCAAATACCATATATGATGGTCTCTTTATATAGTCTTCTACCTCCTTGGTGGATGAAATAGAAGAGGATGTTGTGCTTAACTGGCTCTTTAAGGAAGATAGTCCAAATGCGGAGGTATGACATTGTGAGATTTCGTCAAACCAATATGGTTGTGGTTACAAAATGATTCAGCGCATGGGGTACTTAGGTACTGGTCCTTTGGGCAAACAAAAAGAAGGTATTACTGAACCAATTCAACTACAAACCAAATCCACACATGATAAGGTTGGACTGGGATACAATCTGAAAAAGACATCAGAACAAAAACATGTTTCTAAGTCTAAGTGCTCGAAAAAGATATCGCCTTTAACATTACATGAAGCAGACACTAAACAAACAAAAGTAGAGTGTAGAAAAGAGAAAGAGGAATCAACAGTCAAGAAAGAAGAAATAGTCAGTGCTCAAGCTTTGACGGTATCAACTATGATAGTACAAGAAGTTGAGGTTCCTGAGGATATAAGAGATGAAATGGTAAGAATCAGAGAATTGTTTGCACCGTTAAAAGTTCCAGTCACATATACTGGCAGGCAACAAGTAGATGATTCAGAGACTGATTCAAACGAGTATGAATGGTGTCCTGACTATCTTTCAGACACATCCACTATAGAAACTCCAGAAGAATTTAGTGGTGTCATAGATGATACTCAAGAGCTGATGCACATAAAACTAGAGAAGGAAATACAAGAAATTAGACAAAAGAGGCAAGCAAATTATGAACAAGGATTGAAAGAAGGAAGAATACCAGAAAGCTTCTCATCTATGTGCCCTTATCCTAAAATAGAACAAATCAGTTATAGTACTACACAAGAAGAGTTGGAAGCTACAAAACAAGAACCAGTCATCAGTCCAGAAGAAGCTGAATGGAGTAGACGACAACAAATCATAGAAACAATGAGATCATGTCAACAGGTGTGTCAGATACAAATGACAAATGAACCACAACATGAAAGAGCTTGTAGCATTAAAGATGTTGGTATTGATACCATACATATGCTTACTAAATCACCAGAAAGAGACTTGGAAACTTCATCTGATGACTCTGATGACTCTGATGATAGTCCTGTTCATGATGATATCCACTCAGCCTCAAATTCTGAATCATCTGATACAAACAATGAAAAGTTGCCTACTAGTCTTATTGGTGTTAAACCACGATATGACGTCCAGTCCGGTATAGTAAACAACATTACAAGTATGTCTATTGGATTAGATTGATTAAATATTAACGTGAACTTTAATAATCATGATCTAACTTTTCCTGGTCTCGAGACACTTATGCAAGGTATCATTCTGGAACTCGACTTTTCGATCCGCAACTGTGATAACAATACCGTGAATGCCCTTGAACCTATCCAAAATTTGTCCTTAGTACATCCCGAATTGATTGACTGTACTTTAGAGAATCAACCCATGGATATACCTACTTTTGCCAATGACTATACATTATCCTATTATCTCAATGCAGTCGAACCTATAAACTCTTCCACCAGTGAACAGAGTGAAAATATGACTGAAGCGGATATCAAGTATCTTAGTCGCAAAAACAAGAAAAATAAAAATAAAAGATCTAATGGCGAAAACCATATTGTGGCGGTGTCAGAATCTAAAAAAGAGAAAATAAAGGACGTACCTAAAGGTGAAAACCTCTTTGAGGCGCTTGAAGGTGAGATACTTGGTATACTGCCCAGACATTTTTAGGAATGGTCTTCCATATTGATCGAGCCAACTCAACCAGTGAATATCGGGAATCAAGAGACACCACAAATCATTCACGTAGCTCAATCACTATCAGCAGAAGAATTGAAGGAGTTCACTCAGCTATTCTTAGAAAAGAAAATAAACTTTGCATGGACGTACTCTGATATGCCAGGCTTGGATCCTGATCTCATTATGCACCATCTCTCAATCACGCCAGGAGTAAAACCAGTTAAACAAAAACTCCGTAAGATGCACCCACATGTAGCGTTATTGGTCAAAGCTGAACTAGAGAAACTTCTCAAAGTTGGATTTATCAAAGCAATAGATTATGCTGAATGGATTTCCAATGTAGTGCCTATGTTGAAGGCAGATAAATCTATCAGAGTTTGTACAAATTTTAGAGATCTCAACAAAGCATGTCCAAAAGATGACTTTCCATTGCCAAATATTGATATGATAGTCGACATGATGGCTGGGTATGAGATGTACTCACTAATGGATGGATTTTCCGGCTACAATCAGATTAAAATAGCTCTTGGAGATCAAGAAAAGATAGCTTTCACCTGTGCGTGGGGAACCTTTTGCTGGAATGTCATGCCATTTGGGTTAAAGAACGGAGGGGCAACCTATCAAAGAGCAGTTACAACTATATTTCATGACATGATGCATAAGAATATGGAAGATTATGTTGATGACACCTTAGTGAAGACTATGAAAAGATCAACGCATATTCAAGAGTTAGGTCCTATACTTGACAAAATGGAAAATTTCAAGCTCCGATTAAATCCAAAGAAGTGTGCATTCGGAGTGACATCTGGTAAACTACTTGGCTACATCATTTCAAAGAAGGGAATCGAGGTTGATCCTGAGAAGGTCCAAGCTATAATGGAAATGCCGCCTCCAAAGAACATCAATCAAATGAGAAGTCTACAGGGACCTCTCCAATCCATTAGAAGATTCATTTCTTAGCTAGTAGACAAAGCTCAACCTTTTACAAAAGTATTGAGAAAAGGAATAATATACAACTGGGATCAATAGTGTGAACAACATCTTCAGCAGATAAAAGAGTACATGTCTAATCCACCGATATTGATGCCACCTATTCAGGGTCAGCCACTAATCTTATATATATCAGCAACTGATTCATCATTGGGGGCACTTCTGGTGCAACAAGATGACAACAAAAAGGAAATAGCTATTTATTACATCAGTAGGACATTGGTGTCTTATGAAATGAGCTACAATATAATAGAAAAAGCATGCTTGGTATTAGTCTTTGCATCACAGAAACTGAGGCACTATATGCTAGCACATTTAGTCAAGTTGGTGGCCAAAATCGATCCACTCAAGTATCTTCTTAATAAAGAAACACTCACCGGAAGATTGGCGAAATGGGTTATGATCCTTACAAAGTTTGACATTGAATATGTGGAACACAAAGCCATAAAAGGACAGGTAATTGCTGATCAACTTGTTGAAGCTCCACTTGAGGATACTCAACCACTACACATCAAGTTCCTAGATGAATCAATAATGCATCTTACTCAACAAACCTGGAAGATGTTCTTCGATGGTTCCTTTACTCAAAATGGTTCAGGTGCTGGCATATTTTTTATTACTCCTTAGAAGTATTCAATTCCAAAGTCTTACAAGATTCTATTCCCTTGCACAAACAACATTGCAGAATACGAAGCTTTGGTGAATGGAATAAAACTAGCTATTGAATGGAAGGTTGCTGAATTACATATCTATGGAGATTCTCAGCTGGTTATCAATTAGATCAACGATACATATCAGATTTGAGATGAGAAATTTATGCCTTACAAGAGGATGGTGGACGATCTCAAGAAGTACTTTGCTTTTGTATCATTCCAACAGATTCCTAGATCTGCGAATAGAGCAGCAGATGCTATGGCCACCTTGGCATCTATAACTGAGTTACAGGAGTCCAATTTTCACTTTGATTTCCTGGTGGAAGAGTTATATTACCCCGCTTATGATTCTCTTGAGACCCAAATAGTCTGTTCTATTATTGGACATGACTCATCCTGATACAACCACATCTATTCCTATCTATGTGATCAAATTATCCCTGAAAACCTTACTCGTAATGAGAAAAGAAACCTAGCTCGAAATGCCTCGCGGTATGTTATCATAGCTAACGATTTATTTAGATGAGGTTTGGACGATACATTGCTTAGGTGTCTAGAAACTAAAGAATCTAAACATGCATTATCAAAAGTTCATGAAGGTATTTGTGGATCTCATTCGAATGGTTTTACTTTAGCTCAAAAACTATTACGGGTTGGCTACTACTGGCCAGATATGGAAAAAGATGCCATAAAATTTGCTAAGACTTGTGAGAAATGTTAGCTTCATGGAAATCTCATACATGCCCCGGCAAGGGACCTCATACCATTTATAACACACTGGTCTTTTCAGTAATGGGCCTTTGATCTTATTGGTCAGATATATCCAACTTCATCCAATGAACATAAATTCATCATAACTGCCACTGAGTATTTCACCAAGTGGGTAGAGGCAGTTCCTCTCACCAAAGCAACTTGTAAACAAGTCGCCTTATTCATCCTAAACTATATAATTTGCAGGTATGGGATACCTTCGTCCATCGTGACTGATAATGGAGGACAATTCAAGAATAAAGATCTGGACGAGATTTGTGAGAAATTCAAAATAAAGCAACATTGGTCATCAGTATATTACCCTCAAGGTAATGGACAAGCTGAGGCGTCTAACAAAAACCTACTGACTATTTTGCATAGAACAATGAACAAGTCTGGGAAGGATTGGCATCTGCAGCTCAATCCTGCACTATGGGCTTACAGAACTAGTATCAGAACACCTACTGGGGCTACACCTTTCTCTTTGGTGTATGGGTCTGAAGCAGTATTACCTATTGAAGTAGAAATACCATCTCTAAGAGTTTCGTTGCAAGGTCTTGTTACTGATGAAGATCATATAATATCTAGATTGCAAGAACTCGAATTGCTGGATGAGCGTCGACAAGTGGCGTTTGATTATCTCAGAGTGTATCAGAAGAGAATGTCCAGAGGATATAACAAGAAGGTTCGACAAAGAGAATTTCAAGTTGGTGACCTAGTTCTGAGAGAAAATCCAAAAAATTAACAGTTTCGTGACAATAAATGGAAGTTTGAACCCAACTGGCTGGGTCCCTACATTGTTACTGCAGCATACGGCCCTGGTGCCTATCAACTCTCAAACTCAGAAGGAGAACAACTCCTTGAATCGATTAACACCATCCACTTGAAAAAATTCTTCGCTTAGCACTCTCTGCTCCAACAAACAAGTACAGCTAAAAAAGTCCTGAAAAAATCCTAAAAATCAGAAAAAGTCCTGAAGAAATCAAAAAAAGAAAAAGAAAAGAAAAGACAAAAAAAATATAAAAAGAGAGAAATTGCCCTGGTGAAAACCTGGTAAACAGGCACCTTGGTAAAAAAAAATGAATCTCTACCAAGCAGGTGAAAACCTGGCAAACAGGCGCCTCTTGTAATCAAGTGCTCCATCTATCAACGCAACGTTGGCATTTCCCGCTTTCATGCATCTTTTGCTTTCGCTTGTACATATTTTCAATCACTTTTGTGACATCCTGGTTCGTTGGAACCCTCATGACTTGAAACTGATCAATGTCCTAGTCTTAGGTTACTCAACAGAGCACATTACATATCCTAAGCATTGTTAACCAAGTCATTTTTTTCGTCAGTGAAACATGGTCGTCCACTCCGAGTCAGTCACCTGTCTCCTAACTACCAAAGAGTTTATCACTGAGTTCACAAGCAAAACAACATAACGGAAAACAATCACTAAACAGTTTGAGCTATGAATGAAAATTTTCTTTGTATGTTGTCTTTTATATTAATTTTTGATTGTTGTCCCTCTGAGTAACTCGAGGAAGTCTATTGTGACTAAGAGGAGCAAGGATTGGGGGCATAATATTTTCTTTGTTTTTGCTTGTAGGAATGATCTAGATGATCTGTAAACATATAAATTAGCTGGGTGTCTGTGATAAGAGCCTTCACATTGGTGTAGGAGCACCATTCAAAGGGCTCCCACCATTTGATTTTGATTGTGTTCTTGCTTCTTTAAGAAGCCATTGTATATACAATAAGAGCCATGTGCTCATTGGGTCTAGTTTAGGTCCTAGTTGAGGTCCTAGGGTCATAAGTCAAAGTTAAGCTTTTCTTGAAATTAGAGGGTATGTGTGCCTTTGAGGTGCTTAGGGTCCTTCTTATCATGGTGGTGTCCTTAGGTTAGCCCAATGTGGGCCTAGGAGTCAAGAAAAGCAACATTGAGAAAGTTGCTCAAAAGTTGCATGACAACTTTTCAAAGTTGTCAAGCAACTTTTCAAAGTTGTCAAGCAACTTTTCCACCTAGTGGTCAAAATCTTTAGTTTAGCATGGACAACCATAATATGGGCACACAGACTAAGGAAAGGGTAGTATATGTAGTTTCAAACCCTAAGACAATGGGTTTGATGTCAGTTGTTGTAGGACCAAAGCAAAGTGACTTGACTGTGACTGCAACTTTGTTGCCAGTCGGCACAAATGGAGTAAGAAAAGATCATTAATGGATTTATTTTTGAGAAAAAATATGTTGAGTGTCTTGTATGGTGTATTTAATTCCATTGTGAGCATTTAGATTATGTTTTGTTTTACAGGTTGTGTGTGTTTGTAAATATTTTGTAAACTTGCTTCTCACTGTCCAGTTTTGGACTGGTTTGTGTCAATGGGTTCATAACTCCATTCCCCATTGTGGAATCACCATGAAACCATGGGGAATGAGAGTGTAGACCCTATACAATACTTCAAAGCAAGCAGGGCCCTTGAAGATGTAGGGAGGCCATCTAAAGACCCACTCCTAGGCGAGACTGGACAGTGCCCGGCTAGGAAGGGTTAAGTTGCAGAGGTCTTGTAGAGAAAGGAAGGACAGAGGAGGGGGCACCCTTTGGAGGACATGTAGAGGGGTGAGTGGAGTACCATTGGTGTGAAGGAGGAGCTTCCACTAATCCAGACAAGGTGGCAAGAACATCAAACCTACACTGTGACCCTGGTAGGCCTAAAAAACTCTCTTTAAAATCCTTAAAAATCTTAAAATCCACCTAGGGCAATGTACGAACACTTGGAGGCCCAAAAATAGAAAAATCCTTGAGCCCTTGCCAAATGAATAGCGAGTCTTTTGGGAAGTTTCACAAGCATGTGCATCATTTGCAAGAGGGAGCCCTAAAGGACCGGATAGGAGGCCTAATTGGTCACAATCCTTGTAGCCCTATTTTGTAGGTAAAAGACAAAATAGTGAAATCGGTAAGGGGTAGGAAGCTTGAAACCTCTTGGGGGCACATGAATGGGTGGAAAACCATGTCTTAGACCTGACCTATCCTTGCTAGGACCTCAGAAGGTGTGGAACAAGCCAAACCCTTATTAGCCTAAGTAAGGGTTCTTTGGATCTCATGAGTAGGTGAGACCTTAGGAGCAAAAATTCAAGTTGTTGGTGGGTGGATTGGGAAAGGTCAGGGGAGTCCATGAGCAGGGGAAGTGCTAGAGACCCTAGGGTGTGGTTAGTACACTTGGTGATCCAAGGAAAGGATCTAAGAGCATAGACTAGGCTAGTCTATCCCAAACCCCATTTCCCATCAGATGTTTGTGGATGGTAAGCTGAGCTAAATGATAAGTTAGTTCCTAGTCTCCTCCATAAAGTTTGCCAAAAATGGCCCATGAACTTGCTGTCCCTATCTGAAACAATTCTTAATGGGAGTCCATGAATCCTAACAATCTCCTTAAAGAAGAGATGTACAACATAGCTAGCATCATGTGTAGTTTTACATGGAATGAAATGGCTCATCTTGGAAAATCTATCTACTACCACATAGATGTTGTCCATAACTATCTTTGTCTTGGGGAGTCCTACTACAAAGTCCATGCTTATACATTCCCAAGGCCTATTTGGGACCGGTAATGGTTGATAGAGACCAACATTACTTGATCCTCCTTTTGCCCTTTGACACACACCACATTGCTCCACATACCTTTTCACATCTCTTAGCAACTTGGGCCAATAGTAGTACCTCTGTACTAAATCCAAGGTTTTACTGATCCTAAAGTGTCCACTTAAACTACCATTGTGTTTTTCTTGGATGAGGTTTTCCCTCATGGATCCTCTAGGTACACATAACTGATTAACTTTGAACAAGAGACCATTTTGGAGAGTGTAATCTGCATACTCACCATGGAAATGGTTCTCAAACTCCTTGCAAACCTTGTAGGTTGATGAGAAGTCTTCATCTCCTTCATAGAGGTCCTTGAAACCTTCTATTCCTATGCTCTGTAATTGTAACTCTTGAATTGTCAACAACTTCCTGCTTAAAGCATCTGCCACCTTGTTGAGTTGCCCCTTGTTATGCTTGATGGTGAAGGTGAAGGATTGGAGGTATTCCATCCATTTCAAATGTCTATTGCTAAGATTTTCTTGAGTGTTAATGTAACTCAAAGCCTGGTTATCTGTGAACACCACAAATTCCTTAGGGAGTAGGTAATGCCTCCACTTTTCGAGAGACTGAACTAGTGCATACAACTCTAGGTCATAGGCTGAGTACTTCTTCTTTGCTTCATTGAGCTTCTCACTAAAAAATGCCACAGGTCTTCCCTCTTGACTCAATACACCCCCTACTGCAATTCCACTTGCATCACACTCCAATGTGAATAGCTTGTCAAAAGTAGGTAGGAGTAGGATAGGTTTTGTGGCTACTTCTTGCTTCAATAATTGGAATGCTTTATCAGCCTGCTCAGTCCATTTGAACTTATTTTTAAGGCCTCCCTTTATAGTGTCAAGGACTGGTGCACATATGCCACTGAATTTCCTCACAAATTTTCTATAGAATTGGGCTAAACCATGGAAACTCCTCACTTCAATCCTTGTTCTAGGGGCAGGCCAATTCAAGATTGCCTCCACTTTGTTTGGATCCATCTTCAAGGTTCCCTTAGACACCACAAATCCCAAGTACACCAGCTCTTGCTTCAAGAAG
Organism: Cryptomeria japonica; assembly: GCF_030272615.1. Taxonomy (NCBI): domain Eukaryota; kingdom Viridiplantae; phylum Streptophyta; class Pinopsida; order Cupressales; family Cupressaceae; genus Cryptomeria; species Cryptomeria japonica. The sequence goes on from NC_081413.1 coordinate 347,918,609, forward strand.
TCACACTTCTCTAGGTTGATTGATAACTTCTCTTCATGCAACCTCTCTAAGACTAACCTCAAATGCTCAAGGTGCTCCTCTTTGGTTCTGCTATAGATGAGAATGTCATCTAGGTACACCACCACAAACCTACCTGTGAAGTCCTTTAACACCTCATTCATCAACCTCATGAAGGTTCTTGGGGCATTGGTGAGTCCAAATGGTATCACAAGCCATTCATACAATCCTTCTGTGGTCTTGAAAGCAGTCTTCCACTCATCACCCTCCTTAATTCTAATCTGGTGATAACCACTTTTAAGGTCCAACTTGGTAAAATACATAGCATCTCCTAAACAGTCCATAAAATCCTCTATTCTAGGAATAGGAAACCTATACCTTATGGTGATCCTATTGATTACCCTTGAATCAGTGCAAAGTCTCCACTTGCCTCCCTTCTTTGATGCTAGCACTACCGGGACTACACATGGGCTGATGCTCTTCTTAATCAGTCCTTGTTCCAATAACTCCTGCACTTGCCTTGCCACCTCCTTATTTTGGTCAGGTGTGAGCTTATATGCAACTTTATTAGGTAGGGATGCAACGGGAACAAAATCTATTTGATGGCTTATAGACCTTCTTGGTGGGAGTGTTGCAGGTGCTCCATCACTCACTATGTCCTTATATTCTTGCAACATTTGCTTCACCTCCTTGGGTACCTCTGCCTGTAACTTGTCTCCCTCCTCCATTGGCTTCACAAAGATGGCACACCTCACTATTTACTCCTCATGTAGCAAGTGTAAGAACTCTTTACCAGTAGCCAATAAGACACTAGGTGTTCTTGAGTTTCTCTCTTCATTCTCTGTCAAAGACTGAATCTTAAAGGTTTTGCTATCCTTGTTGAAGGAAATGGAGTTCTCCTCTCCATCATAGATCACCTTCCTATCAAATTTCCAGGGTCTACCTAGTAGTAGGTGACAGGAATCCATGGGTAACACATAACAAAGGATCTTATCCTTGTATCCTCCAATAGAGAACTCTACCCAAGTCTGTTCATTGACTAGCACACTCTGCTCTTGATTCAATCATGTCACCTTGTAAGGGTTAGTGTGGGGTATCCTTGTGAGTTTCAACTTCTTGGTTGCCTCCTCTGATATTATGTTATCAGTTGACCCTGAATCAATTATCACCTTGCAAACTTTACCAAGGATCTTACATCTCATCCTAAACAACGCTCTCCTATGCTTAGGTTCATTCTTAACCGGCTGTCTTATCAAGACCCTATTGAACATTAGATTTTCTCCAATCTCTGATTCAATATGGTCCACCTCAGGTGTCTTGCTGCTTGAAGAGTCTTCATGTGCATAAGCAACCCTTTTTCCATTGTTTGATGAGGTAGGCTTGTCAGGGCATCTATAGGCCGGGTGTCCCAATTGACCATAATTGTAACATTTCATAGTTGCAAAGTAGGAGTTACCCCTGCCAGTACCTCTACCCCTACTTGGACCCCCTTGTGCACCTCTTCCTCTAGAATGGCACCCTCTGAGATTGGATTCACTGCTATACTCAGTCAACTTGGCTTCTCCTTGGTTCCTTTGCTCATTTGCCTTGCTTTGGTAACCACCTTGGTGATTCATTTGATCTTTACCTCTACCTCTACCCCTACTATTAGAGTCTCCTTTTCTTTTGTTCCTCTCTTCCACCTTGGTAGCAAGTTGATGACATTTTTGGATAGTCGTAGGAGTCCATAGGCTTATCTCCTCTTGAATGTTCCACTTTAGGCCGCTTAGATACCTAGCCACCTTGATAGATTCATCTTCTTGGACTTTGGATCTAAGACAAAGCTTTTGAAATTCTTCGGTGTAGGAGGTCACATCAAGGTCTCTTTGGTTCAATCCTTGTCTCTTCTTATGAATTTGGACTTCATAATCCTCTGGTAAGTAGTTCTCCTTGATCTTACTCATCATGGCCTTCCAATTTGCAATAGGTAGCTTCCCCATGCTAACTCTCTCTTCTTGCAAGTACTTCCACCATGTTAAAGCTGCTCCCCTTAATCTTGATTTGGAAACCTTAACCTTTTGAGCCTCTATCACTCCTTCACACTCAAAGTGGTTCTCCATACCCTCAATCCATTCCATGACAGTATCAATGTCCATCCTTCCACTGAAATGTGGCAATCCTTCAAAAGCTTTGGTGTTCAAGGCCTTAATAGCCTTTACAAAAGGTTCTTCATTGAACAAGGGATCTGGTTTAGGTGTAATGTCATCTGTGTCTATAATTTTCTTGCCTTTATCATTGGTGTTTTCACCCCAAAGTCCTTGTGTCCTCTGATCCACCTCTTGTAGCTTGTCCCTTATCTCACTCATAGCTTCTTCAAGGAGTCTATTCTTCTCCTTCTGCTCTTCTACCTCGCTAGCCAACTCTGCATTAGTGACCATTATGCTCTCCCCTATTGATTCACTAGTATATAGAGACATGCACGGTCCACCAAATCTTTAACTGGCTCTGATACCAATCTGATGGGATGGGGTTTGGGATAGACTAGCCTAGTCTATGCTCTTAGATCCTTTCCTTGGATCACCAGGTGTACTAACCACACCCTACGGTCTCTAGGACTTCCCCTGCTCGTGGAATCCCCTGAGCTTGCCCAATCCACCCATGGTCCTATTTACATTGTCATTATATGCATACTCTGCTTGTGGAATGACTAGATCCCATGTCTGTCCATACTTCTTGGTTAGACACCTCAACAAGTTGCCTAACACCCTATTAATGACTTTAGTTTGACCATCAAGGAAGTCCAAGAACAAGTCAAGAAAGCCATCCTAGAGTTTACTCAAAAACTAAAAGCAAAAGTGGATGAGAAAAGGAGAGAGGTTTAGTTCAAGGTGGGTGACTATGTGATGGTCCATTTGAGCAAAGCTATAATGCAAAGTGGCAAGCCTACCAAACTACAAATGAAGAGGGTAGGACCTTGTAGAATTCTATCAAAATATGGTCAGAACGCCTACAAGGTTGATCTTCCTTCAGACTTAGCCATTTCACCAGTCTTCAATGTTGCTGATCTGATAATGTACAAGGGAGAGATAGCAGGGCAGACTGGGAATCAAGCCAAGGTACTGCATGACTTGGATGTGAATGCCTTACCTCAAGTGAAGCAACCCATAGCAGAGGATCTCTTGGAGTCAAGGGTGAAGAAGTCTACTAGACACTAGGTCTACATGGAGCACTTGGTGAAGTGGGCAGGTCAACCTGTGTTTGAAGCTACTTGGGTTGAGGAGAACAAGTTCAAGAAGCTTGGCATTGATCCGGCTCTTCTCACTCCCCTAATTCCTTAGTTTGTTGCAGAGGGGGAGTATGGTGCAGGAGCACCCTTCAAAGGGCTCCCACTATTTGATTTTGATTGTGTTCTTGCTTCTTTAAGAAGCCATTGTATATACAATAAGAGCCATGTGCTCATTGGGTCTAGTTTAGGTCCTAGTTGAGGTCCTAGGGTCATAAGTCAAAGTTGAGATTTTCTTGAAATTAGAGGGTATGTGTGCCTTTGAGGTGCTTAGGGTCCTTGTTAGCATGGTGGTGTCCTTAGGTTAGCCCAATGTGGGCCTAGGAGTCAAGAAAACTAACATCGAGAAAGTTGCTCAAAAGTTGCATGACAACTTTTCAAAGTTGTCAAGCAACTTTTCTACCTAGTGGTCAAAATCTTTAGTTTAGCATGGACAACCCTAATATGGGCACACAGACCAAGGAAAGGGTAGTATATGTAGTTGCAAATGTTGGCATATGCACACTCTAATGAGACATTGTATGTGATTGAAGGTTTTATCATTGATGGCAACCTTGCAATCCTATGGCACCGACAAAGGCATTATACCGACATCAGCAGATCACACTCTACACCGACACTCAGGACACCGGCACCGGCACAGAAGAAAGGAAGTATACCAACACAGAGGCCGACAGGATTTTGTTATATTATATTTTGTTTATTATTGTAAAAATGTGTAAGTCGACTTGGCAAATTGTAAAATGACTCTTATATATAAAAGAGATCATTGTAGACATTTGTGATGAGATATGTAGAAAATTTATAGGAAAATATTAGGTAGACCTATTGTGCGAAATATAGGTCAAGGGGTATATGTAAATAATAGAGCAGGAACCAGTACTGAATCAGGCATTGAAGATGCTATTGTAAAGTAGTAGAAGATATTGGATTTGTATAATCCTTATTGTAAGTCAGTGAGACTTCCCATTGAGCAGTGAGCTCTAGGTAGTTGGCCTTCCTGCATGTGTAGGCCCCTATTGTAAGTAATATTCTCTTATTGGCCAGTGAGTGAATATTGTGGGTCACAAATCCCATCGAGGTTTTTCCCACATCGGGTTTCCTCATTAAAATCTTGTGCTATGGTGTGCTTTTCATGTGGATGTTCTTGATTCTGTTTAATGCATTATTTCTTGCATACCGGTACATTGTTATATTATGTTCTGCATGTTTTAAGTGAAGAAATTCTAATTACCAGTTAGATACTAATTCACCCCCCCTCTCAGTATCTGTGGGATCCCTAATAATTGGTATCAGAGCTTGGTCCTCTATTTTCAAAAGCCTAATAGCTTGAGGAAGATCTTGACACCGGTAAAGATAGAAAATCTGATGAAGCAACTGGAAGGAGCTCTTACAGACTATGATGTAGAAAAGTTGAAAAATATCAAATTAGAAGATGATTTAAGGGTAGCTCAGGACATCATTCAGGCACTTCAAGAAAATTTTACTATTGCAAGAAATAAGACAAGAGAACTTTGTGAAAAATTGCAAAATGAGAATGATGAAAAGGAATCACTAAATGATATGATAAACAAGTTGAAACAAGAGGTCATGACAACAAAAAATGAAATGTAGGATATGACTATGAGATTTTGCAAAGAGATTGAGGATAGGAAGAAGAATGAAGAAGAATTGACCAGAAGACTAAGTGATGCAGCAAATGAGAACACGAGACTTAGCTATGAAAATGACATGTTGAAGACAGATCTGATGCATACTCAGAATGACTCAAATGAATTGATGAGACAAGAAGAAGTCTTAGAAAGAGAACTAGAAACTGGAAATCAACATAAAGAAAAATTCAAGAAAAGCTCAGAGGAACTTGGTACCTTGCTGAAGAATCAAAAACCTAAAGGTGACACTTCTGGAATTGGCTTTGAAGTTGGTGAAAGCTCCGGGACTACAAATACTCAGGATCACAACAAACCGGTAAGACAACCTAATGCTTATAAATTCAATGGAAAATGCTTTAACTGTAATAAGTATGGTCATAGAGAAAATGAATGTAGATCTAGAAATTATCAAAATATCAACACACCCACCGGTCAATGTTCTAAATGCAACAAAGTTGGTCACAACTCTGAAAACTACAAAATGAATGTGAGATGTTATGTTTGTGGAAGATTTGGACATTTATCTAATCAATGCAGAACACAAACCGACATAGGTTATGGGAAAGCTATTCAAAAGAATAATGTAACTTGTTATGCATGTAATAAGATTGGGCATGTTGCTAAATTCTGTAGAAGTAAAGGAACACCGGTAGACAACAAAAGTCCTAACTTGAAAGGTAAAGAAAAAGTTGAAGAGGTTAAGCAAGAATTCTCAAAACAATGGATTAGAAAAGTCGATCTAAATATTGGGAATACTCCTCCATCGGTAGAACAAACCAATACTTCACTGACAGAACAGAGTGATGCTTCACCGGAAGAACAGAACAGTGCTCCACCGACAGGAAGTTCTTCATCTAATTGAAGAAAATTTCCTTGAGGGTTTGGCAATCTATTTGATACATGTGCTATTATTCCCTCGGTTAGAGATAAGAAGTTGGAAATTACTTATTACCGGCAAACAATGTTAAGTGAATACTTAATTGGCATGCAATTAATGTGGTAGATGGTGAATAGACACTATAAAATTAAGGTTTTGGCTCCATTTCATTTCACCGAGATTTCAAATTTTCGAAGAGAACGAAGATTCCGAGCTAAGGCATTTCGAGCAAGAAGCAAGAACACTCCAAGCAATCATCCATCCAAGGTAGTAAAAGGTATTTAATCATGGCAACCACCTCTGCAATTGAATATATAGCAAACCCTACTGTTGTTGAAATAATAAAAAGACCTAGGCTCGTATTTCAGTTAGTTCCTGAGATAGCAAAGAAGGATGATACCTTAGGTGCTTTTTCTCAAATTCCTAAGGGAGTTGTATATGCTGAAGACCCCAGAATGTACATCCACTGCAACATTGAGGAATTAGGAGATGAGGAAATTAAAACCATGTATAAAACTGTGATATGTGATAATACCGGCAATGTAAAAGATGAACACAAGATCATTGAGACCCTAGGATTTATAGAGATCCTTGGGATTCCTGAATTTCCAAAGGATGTGATTAGGATAGTCTTGAGCAAGGTACATGGAGAATTTTTCTAGTTAGATGCAATCCACAAAATCACCAAGGAGGCTGTGAACGCTATCATAGGGTTACTGTCCACCGGTAAAAGACCAGATAAAACCAAGAAAGTTTCCAATGACCTAGTTATAAACCTAACCGGTGCAACATTCGACAAGAGGTCTCTAAGAGTTAATGATGTAACAGATATCAATGTGAGATTCATCAGTATGATATTAGGGTATAAAGCTACTCATGCTAATAGACTTAATTCAGTTTCAAGCTTATGCATTAAGAGTGCTTATGATATGGTCACAGATAATGCAAAAATTGACATATGTGAGTGGTTAAAGGATGAATTAATTGACAATCTTGGAAAGATCAAGAAGAACAAGAAAGGAACTTTCAGATTTGGAAATCTGTTAGTGTCTAATGCTACACATAACAAAATAGGTTCCCAGTATAGGTTACAAAGAACTTGGATATGATATACTGGTAGGCAAACAATTAACATAACTATTCAATAACATGGGTGAGAACAAGGAAAACAATATTAATGACTTCTTTCAAGCATTAAAGACCAAAATGAAGAAAAAAGTAAGGTTATCACAAAAGATTGTAGACAAATACAAAGATGAAATATGCTTTGTCATCAAGAAAGATGAAATCTAGATGGAAGCGGTCATCCCAAGGACAGTTTGGGTAACCAAGATGGGCTATGAAACATATGATCACATAGTTGAAACATATGCTAAAGCACTTCTGGAAGCCCCCAGAGAACCTAAGGAAGAAGTATTTGGTAGTGCAGAAAATATTGAAAGACAAATTCAATCAAAGAAAAGGGTGAAAAAGGTTGAGGCAGTTGTAAGGAAAGGTTCCAGACAAGCAAAAGCCATCAAAGAAGATGTACTGAAGAAAACCGGTATAACAGAGGATGAGTTAGCAGCTCCACAGCCTAAAACTCACCTATCACCTGTAGGTACTTCTTGAGGAAGTGACATGACTGCAACTTTCAAAAGAGTTGTAAGAAAAAGAGATCCCTCACCGACAACCACACCTTCACCCAGGAGGACAAGGCAAAAGCAACAAGCAGTGAGATCTCCAGTAAGAAAGGCCACACCAAAGAAGAAACTGACACCCAAGAAGAAGAAAAGGACAAACAAAGACTTGGCCCCTCTTGATATACTATTGAATGAAATCACAAAGGAAGGTAAACTAAAGAATATAGAGAAAATATATGACACTCTAACAGCTGTGAAAAAGAACAAGTTGAAAATAGTGTTATATTGCACATGGATATGTACAAGAATTTTTTGATGGAAGTAGTCAATGAAATACCAGATGAATTATTCAAAAGAATAGAAGCAAGAAGACAAGCAGTGATAGAATTGGATAAGAAAATAAAAATTGAAAAGTTACTTGCTGTATATTCGGTAAACTCTCCACAAGAAATTGATGACCTAATTGCTCAAGCCAACCGGACAGTATTTTCTATTGCACACCGGCACATTGCTTTAATGGTAGGAAGAGTTAATGAGGTAACAAAGGAGACAGAAAATGGATGGGATATATTCCTGGTTGAGAAAGAAAAACAAGAAGAGTACAGGAACCCCAAACCCATAAAATTTTATCAGAAAGACAGAGACAAGGGGAAAGGAAAAGTTGGTGGACCACCAAGTATCAAAGTTAGAGACAACTTACCCCCACCTTCTTTAAATACTCCACCGGTAGAATCAACAACTACTGAAGATCAACCAACAGCTGAGAGTATGGATGTAGAGGATAATAATCCTAATCCTGAAGTCCTATATACTGTGAATGTTGATACTCAGAAGATCAACATAGTAGTAGACAAAGATACAACAGATAAGTCAGATATAGCTAGTGAGCCTTCGGTAGCTGAGGAAACTAATAGCTCACAGGAGAAACTGGCAGAAGATAAAGAGAAAAAGGTAGAGACTGAGACACAGACTGAGGCAATGAAACATGTAGAGAAACAAACATAGCTAAAGGCTCCAGAACAACAACAACCGGAACTGGTACATAAGGAAACAGTACCACCGGCAACTAGTGAAAAACCATTGCTTAAAGAAATGCAGACACAAACAGACCTACCAGAGGTCAAAACAAGCTTGGTTACTTCCACCGGTACTCAGATTGTTGATTCATCATCAAGCTTCAAATCAACCAATGTGATTGAGGTACTACTCGACTCTATCAAGAAAATAACAGACTGCAGCTCACAAGCTTACAAAGCAATTGATGATACCATACCAATTTTGAAGGTAATTGCTCCTAACTGTAATATAGATAACAAAGATTCTTTAGGACAATTGGATACACTGTGTAAATATATCTCACAAAACATTGAGAAAATAAAAGAAGAGTCAGTGAAGGATAAAGTAGAAGTTGAAAAACAATTTTTTTTTGATGAGCAAATAAAGAAGTGTAATAGAGATTTTGACACACTTCTACCATAATTATGTAATTTGTTAAAAGAGTACAAAAATCTGTACAAAGATACCTGTAAAACAAACTTTTTGACTGTAGATATAGATAAGAAAATGAGCAAGGTACAGGATGAGATCAATAAACTTGCAGATAGTTTTGTCAACTCACTTGATACACTATCAGTTTTTGAGGAGAAGATAACAAATTTTGAGGAAGAACTACTCAAATTGGAAAGAGAGAAAGAAAGAATAATAAGTAAGGCAAAACATTTGAGATCAAAACTAAGTCCAAGATTGGACTATCTAGCATCTCTGCGGAAGGAAATTTCTGAGGCACTAATACAGGGAAGCAAAACACCAGCAGAGCATTTGCAGCATCTCACCGGTACAATGAAGAGAACATAAACAACAATAAAGGATAGCAAGAAGTTTATGGATAGTATAAACTTGATATTGGGAGATCTTTTTCAAATTATAACTACCCAGCTACAAGGTTGAAACCACAAACTCTACTGACATCTTGACAACCTTTGTCATTGATGCCAAAGGGGGAGTAGTGGGATGAGAAAATTCAAATCATAGGACATGAATCATATGCTCAGGGGGAGCTCTCACATTTTTGGTAACATTTTTTGGACTACACATTTTTGGATACTTTTTGAAATTTCTCATGAGTGTTGCCATCAATGCCAAAGGGGGAAATTGTTGGCATATGCACACTCCAATGAGACATTGTATGTGATTGAAGGTTTTGTCATTGATGGAAACCTTGCAATCCTATGGCACCAGCAAAGGCATTATACTGGCATCAACAGAACACACTCTACACCGACACTCAGGACACCGGCACCGGCACAGAAGAAAGGAAGTATACCAACACAGAGGCCGACAGGATTTTGTTATATTATATTTTGTTTATTATTGTAAAAATGTGTAAGCCGACTTGGCAAATTGTAAAATGACTCTTATATATAAAAGAGATCATTGTAGACATTTGTGATGGGATATGTAGAAGTTTATAGGAAAATATTAGGTAGACCTATTGTGCGAAATATAGGTCAAGGGGTATATGTAAAGAATAGAGAAGGAACCGGTACTGAATCAGGCATTGAAGATGCTATTGTAAAGCAGTACAAGATATTGGATTTGTATAATTCTTATTGCAAGTCAGTGAGATTTCCCATTGAGCAGTGAGCTCTAGGTAGTTGGCCTTCCTGCATGTGTGGGCCCCTATTATAAGTAATATTCTCTTATTGGCCAGTGAGCGAATATTGTGGGTCACAAATCCCATCGATGTTTTTCCCACATCGGTTTTCCTCGTTAAAATTTTGTGTTATGGTGTGCTTTTCATGTGGATGTTCTTGATTCTATTTATTGCATTATTTCTTGCATACCGGTACACTGTTATATTATGTTCTGCATGTTTTAAGTTAAGAAATTATAATTACAGGTTAGATACTGATTCACCCCCCCCTCTTAGTATCTGTGGGATCCCTAACAGCAAACCCTAAGACAATGGGTTGGATGTCAATTGTTGTACGGCCAAAGCAAAGTGACTTGACTGTGATTGCAACTTTGTTGCCAGTCGACACAAATGGAGTAAGAAAAGATCATTAATGGATTGATTTTAGAGAAAAACTATGTTGAGTGTCTTGTATGGTGTATTTAATTCCATTGTGAGCATTTAGATTATGTTTTGTTTTACAGGTTGTGTGTGTTTGTAAATATTTTGTAAACTTGCTTCTCACTGTCCAGTTTTGGACTGGTTTGTGTCAATGGGTTCATAACTCCATTCCCCATTGTGGAATCACCATGAAACCATGGGGAATGAGAGTGTAGACCCTATACAATACTTCAAAGCAAGCAGAGCCCTTGAATATGTAGGGAGGCCATCTAAAGACCCACTCCTAGGCGAGACTGGACAGTGCTCGGCTAGGAAGGGTTAAGTTTCAGAGGTCTTGTAGAGCAAGGAAGGACAGAGGAGGGGGAACCCTTTGGAGGACTTGTAGAGGGGTGAGTGGAGTACCATTTGTGTGAAGGAGGAGATTCCACCAATCTAGACAAGGTGGCAAGAACATCAAACCTACACTGTGACCCTGGCAGGCCTAAAAAACCCTCTTTAAAACCCTTAAAAACCTTAAAATCCACCTAGGGCATTGTACAGATACTTGGAGGCCCAAAACTAGAAAAATCCTTGAGCCCTTGCCAAATTAATAGCAGGTCTTTTGGGAAGTTTCACAAGCATATGCATCTTTTGCAAGAGGGAGCCCTAAAGGACCGGATAGGAGGCCTAATTGGTCACAATCCTTGTAGCCCTATTTTGTAGGTAAAAGACAAAATAGTGAAATCGGTAAGGGGTAGGAAGCTTGAAACCTCTTGGGGATACATGAATGGGTGGAAAACCATGTCTTAGACCTGACCTATCCTTGCTAGGACCTCAGAAGGTGTGGAACAAGCCAAACCCTTATTAGCCTAAGTAAGGGTTCTTTGGATCTCATGAGTAGGTGAGACCTTAGGAGCAAAAATTCAAGTTGTTGGTGGGTGGATTGCGAAAGGTCAAGGGATTCCATGAGTAGGGGAAGTCCTAGAGACCCTAGGGTGTGGTTAGTACACCTGGTGATCCAAGGAAAGGATCTAAGAGCATAGACTAGGCTAGTCTATCCCAAACCCCATCCCATCACACATCAAGGTGAAATCGCCTCACATACCTCGACTCCACTTATTTGTATGCTACAGGGAGGTCCATACCATTTCTTTGTCTGTTTTGAGGGAATTTTTTTATGATGCAATTCGGGTCCCTGCGAAATCTGTCCAAGGATATGAACGAAAAAATGGTCATTGCGGACAAGATAATTAATATTGCACATTGAAAAAGAAAGGAACTCTAACCTGCCTGTTGTGTGCGTTATGCTCAATGATGAATCTTAAGTATTTTAAATCTAGTGACTAGGTTTAGGTTGCATTTTGCACATCATTTTGCATTTTTGTGAATCTAGAGTGATTTTGGTATAGTAATAATCTCTTTATCTTCTGAATGAGAGTTGAAAGTTGATAACTCAATGATGAACGAATAGTACCAAACATGTACTGAGAGGGGGGGGGGTGAATCAATATAGACAAAATACAGACCTAAACCTGTTCAGCAACAATCACTCCAAATGACTGGCAAACAGTGACACCGATTTGAAACAGAGTGCAACCGGTAAAACTTAGAACAACTAAAACAATCATAACCGGTTACTCACTGAGCTTTCCACTGAACTCAAAACTACACTACCATTTCACCCTTATGTATGAACAGGTAATCTATCATCATATCTTCACAAGAGCTAGTTCAACATGTTTTATTGACAGACATAAAACACATAACCATCATATTCTTAACAGGTAATAACAAAGCATCACAAGTTAAAAGCATCACACATGACACACATATTTTTCACGTGGAAACCCAACTGGGAAAAACCACGGTGGGGATGAATACCCACAAGCTTGTTGTTGAACTCTTTGGAAGTCCACCCTGTTAGAAGCCTTGTCCGGTTAAAGACATTACAAAAGGTTCTGCTAGGAACCGATCCTGTTAGAGATCACCCGGTTAAGGGATGGCTACAATACCCAGTTAAGGGTTAAACCCTGTTAAGTGTACCTTGTTAGAGGATTTCAAGAACTCAATAGCTAAAGGATTTCCAGAGCTCTCTAGCTTTCCAAATCTCAATAACTTTGAGTTACCCTATTAAGGGATTTACAACAAGCCGGTTAAGGCTACCCTGTTAGGGGATTTTCTAGCAAGCCTGTTAAGGCTACCCTGTTAGGGGATTTTCCAACTGTTGAGGTGGTTAGAGACCAATAGGTATTACAATGATCTGGTAACAACACTCAATGCCAATGCAGATCCGCTTAAGCTCCTCTTCACCTTTTGCACTTACACTCTACAGGTATCACTTCTCTCCTTTGGTCTAACAAGGATCTCGTATCCCTTCTCTTGGAGACTCACACATAGCTTTTGCCAACAACTTCTGAAAGAATCACAACATCGATCTTATAGGACAATAGACAGGTCAGTGGCATAAACCCTAAACCCTAGACCTATTAGGTTAAGGAATTCAAATGGTTCAATCCTGACCATTGATCATACTGTATTGAATGCAACAGTCTTGATCCAATCTCAAGACATTCTCCATCATTCATTTTCCACCGATTTCATGGCGGTTGATAACCCATCACACGTTATTACCATTTACAGACTTCGCACATTCCCGAGGTAGATAGGAACAATCTCCTTTATGAAAGATCCTTCACGCGCACAAGGCTGGCATGGCAATATGATCTGTTCTTCATTATAATGCTAACTCATCACACACTATCACTGGTTGAGCCATACAGGCTTGAAGCACTTCAACCAGAAACCCTGAAGTTGAGACTATTGACCGGTAGTCATACAACACTTCCATGTGCCGGTTCCCATAACCATATGCCGGTTCACCTTGAACAAGCACACCGCTTCACTTTGGCACAAATGCCCATTCACAATGTTATACCGGTTCTCACATATGTCGGTTCATACCTCTTCAACATATTGACATCAATGACAACATACAATGTCATTATGTCCACATACTGGTTCACATAATGCCAACAATCTCCCCCTTTGGCATTGATGGCAATATACAAAGATATCTCTCTGCTTCACATCTTGTCCCCCAATTTCTGCAGATATCTTCTCTGCTTTACATCTTCTCCCCCTTTGACAACAATGCTAAAGTGGAGGCACAAGCTTCCCTGTTCCATTATGCTGCTCCCCCTGAGGAGTAGCATCCTTCAACACATCAATCCTGAAGAAATATTTGACTATGCAATACATGACTGACGTGGAGCATATAACTTTAGTTCACCTCCCGAAGGGGCAGTACCCCTAATTCACCTCTTAAGTGTTTAAATGTAGTCTTTGGAAGAGGCTTGGTGAATATGTCTGCTAACTGCTCCTTACTGGACACATGCTCCAGTGCAATCTCTTTGTTCTGAACCTTTTCCCTCAAGAAATGATACTTAAGCTCAAAGTGCTTGGTTCTAGAATGTAAAACCGGATTCTTGGAGATATTAATTGCACTAGTATTGTCATAAAATATACTTACCGGTTCTGATACAGGAACTTTGAAGCCTTTCAATACATGGTTTATCCAAATTGTTTGAGTGCAGTTCATGAAAGCTGCAACATACTCCGCTTTCGCTGTAGACTGAGAGATACAACTCTGCTTTTTACTCATCCATGAGACCAGTCTACCACTAAGGAAGAATGCACCACCGGTTCTGCTCTTCCAATCATCTACATTACCAGCCCAATCAACATCTGTGAACACTTTCAAGTTGAAGTCCTTGCTATATGGATACCACAATCCACAGTCAATAGTTCCCTTCAGATACCTAAGAATCCGCTTGACTGCAACCAAGTGGGATTCTCTTGGACTTTTTTGGAACCTTGCAGTAATGCCAACTGCATGTGCAATATCTGGTCTGCTATGCACTACATAATGCAACTTACCAATCATTGATCGGTATTCCTTCTCATCAACCAATACTGAGTCATCCTCTTTGGATAATTTACAACCGATCACCATCAGTGTACCAACTGGTTTGCTATCTTCCATACCAAAGGTCTTCAACACCTCTTTGACATACTTGGACTAAGTGATAAAGATTCCATCCTTCATCTGTTGAATCTGTAGTCCAATGAAGAACTTAATCTCCCCTATGAGTGACATTTCAAACTCTTCCTTCATCTCATCAGCAAACTCATGACTCATCTTGTCATCTCCACCAGAGATAATGTCATCAACAAATACCTCACAGATCAGGATCTGATCTCCTTCAGACTTCAAGTAGATATTGCTATCTTCACTTGTTCTCTCAAATCCAATCTTCACAAGATGGGAATGTAGGCGCTCATACCATGCCCTAGGTGCTTGCTTTAGACCATATAAGGCTTTATGTAGCCTACATACCATGTCACTATCTTCAGATAGGGAAAACCCATTTGGTTGCTCAATATACACCTCCTCTTCAAGTACACCATTTAGGAATGCAGATTTTACATCCATTTGATATACTTTGAAGCCTTTAAAAGCTGTATATGCAAGAAGCATACAAACTCCTTCCAATCTGGCTATAGGAGCAAAGGTTTCTCCATAGTCTTCTCCTTCTTCTTCAGCATATCCTTTACACATCAATCTGGCTTTATTCCTAATCGCTGTGCCATCCTCATTCAGCTTGTTTTTGAACACCCATTTGGTGCCAATGACATTTTTATGCTCTAGTATGGGTACCAAGGACCATGTACCATTTTTCTCTATCTAGTCAAGTTCCTCTTCCATTGCCTTGATCCAGTCTTCATCTTTATGAGCCTCTTTGAATGATTTAGGCTCAAATTCAGAGATCATACATGAGTTTTCTCTGATCTTTCTTCTTGTAAGGATTCCTGCATCCTTATCTCCTATGATCTGCTTAGGATCATGATTCAACTTGACATACCGAGGAATGGTCTTGACTAGTTCTTCTTGCTTTTCCTCTTCATCCTCATCTTCATCAGTATCAACATTCACCGGTTCAGGAACACTGTTACTGGTACTTGGTTGATTGACAACCGGTTCCTAGAAGGTTGCAACCAGTTCATTTACAACTTGCTCACTACCGGTTTCCTCAATTTTCTTAGAGGATTCATCAACTCTTACATTGATACTTTCCATAATTCTCTGAGTCCTATTGTTATAACACTTGAGAGCTTTACTCTTGGTGGAATATCCTAGGAATATTCCCTCATCGCATTTAGCTTCAAATTTGCCCTGATGTTCACTCCTCTTGATGTAACATTTGCTACCAAATACCCTAAAGTAGCTAACCACAGGTGTCTTACCGGTCCAATACTCATAAGGAGTTTTGTCCTTACCTTTCATGATGAGTACACAGTTCATTGTGTAGACTGCAATGCTCGCCGCTTCTCTCCAAAAGGTGTGAGCTACCTTTCCTTGAATCAACATGGTTCTAGCTGCTTCAACCACAATTCGGTTATTCCTCTCTGCTAGGCTATTCTGTTGTGGAGTCTGGGGGGTAGACAGTTGCCTCTTGATGCCAAATTCTTCACAATACTTGTTGAATTCATCGAAAGTGAATTCCCCTCTTGATCAGTTCTGAGACACTTGATCCTTTTACCGCTTTCTTTCTCCACTAATGCTCTGAAAGATTTGAACTTCACAAAGGCTTCATACTTGTCTTTCAAGAATGTGACCCACATCATTCTTGAGCAGTCATTAGTGAGAATCATGAAGTACCTATCACCCTACACACTTCTAGTTTTCATAGGACCACACAAATCAGTATGCACAAGATCAAGCAAGTTGTCAGCAGTGAAAGATTTACCTTTAAAGGTTGAGGAAGACATTTTCCCTAATTGACACTCTCTACACAAGGTATTATCCGGTTTTCTTAGCACCGACAACCCTCTAACTGCCTTGATCTTACTAGCCTTCACAATGTTATCAAAGTTTACATGGCAGAGTCTCCTATGCCATATCCAGCTATCATCAAACTTAGCCATAAGACATGTACTTATATCTGCATTCAGATGAAATAGGTTACCTTTGGTCTGCATGCTGGTGGCCACCAATTCACCATCTTTTCCTTTGATTCTGCAGACTCCATTCTTGAATTCTAGAGTGAGGCCACTGCCATTCAGCTAGGCAACACTCAGAAGGTTGTGTCTGAGACCATCAACCCAGTACACATTGTCAGCACTACTCTTTCCATTCAGAGAGATGGACCCTCTGCCTTTGACCATGCATGGTGCATCATTGCCAAAGCGAACCACACCACCATCATACTCCTCCAAGGATAGAAACTTGCTCCGGTCACCAGTCATATGGTGAGAACAACCACTGTCAATGATCCACTCATTGGAATTATCAAATTGGGAGACAAGAGCCTTCTTGTCTACCACATCTTCCTTTACAGCAACAAACACAATGTCTTCATTCTCTTCATCTTCTGATTCCTCATCTGTGACACCTTCATCAACTGCCACAAAATAGTTTCTCCGGTTTCCTCCTTTGAATTTCCTGAACCTTTCTGGTTTGTCCTTGTTATCGCCATTAGGATAGTTTATAGCAATATGTCCTATCTGGTTACAAGAAAAGCATTTCAAAGGTAGCTTACCTTTGTATTTATCAGTTCCTTTAGGAAGCTTCCTATCAAGGAGAGCTTCAAATGCCATCATAATTTCCTCATCATCCATTTCTCTGCTCTATCTAGGTTCACCACTAGTGCTAGCTTCTTTTCCTTTTCTAGATGGTATAGTAGAGGCTTTAAAAGCTGATTCAGTCTTTTGAACACTACCATCAAAACTATTTAGCTCATAGGCTCTCAACTTGGCTATGATGGAGTCCAAGGATACCTTAGTCTTGTCTATTGATCTTAGCTCCTGAATAGCAGCAACCCTTATTGCATAGACCGACAATAGGGATCTCAGGACTTTGCTTACCACAATGGAATCTTCTATTTTACCACCTGCACTCTTGATTTCTCCAACAACTATTTTGATTCTTATTCCATACTGCTGAATGGTCTCACCTTCAACTATCCACATATCTTCAAACTTCCCTCTTAGGCTTTCTTCCTTAGCCTGTTTTACATGTTCATCACCACCATAGATATTTTCAAGAGCATCCCATACCTCTTTGGGATTTACCTTGTCCTGAACATCAATAAACTCAATGTCAGATAGACTACTAATAAGGGCTTCCATGACTTGCCCATTTTCTTCTATCTCTCTCTTTTGGTCATCGGTGAGAGTACTGATAGGGACAACATAGACATTCTCAACATAACTCTAGTGTTGAGCACCCATGCTTCTGATGAATATCTTCATCCTATCTTTCCATATATCAAAATTTTCCCTGTTAAACTTTGGACCTTCCCTCTTCATCATTTGACTGGGATCTTTACCTCAAGTGGTTAAGCTTACAACACAAAGGACCTAGAGTGCTCTGATACCAATTGATAACTCAATGATGAACGAATAGTACCAAATAGGTACTGAGAGGGGGGTGAATCAGTACAGACAAAATACAGACCTAAATCAGTTCAGCAGCAATCACTCCAAATTACTGGCAAACAGTGACACCGGTTTGAAATAGAGTGGAACCGGTAAAACTCAGAACAACTAAAACAATCATAAACTGGTTACTCACTGAGCTTTCCACTCAACTCAGAACTACACTACCATTTCACCCTTATGTATGAACATGTAATCTATCATCATATCTTCACAACAACTTGTTCAACATGTTTTATTGACAGGTATAAAACACAGAACCATCATATTCTTAACAGGTAATAACAAAGCATCACAGGATAAAAGCATCACACATGACACACATATTTTTCACGTGGAAACCCAACTGGGAAAAACCACGGTGGGGATGAATACCCACAAGCTTGTTGTTGAACTCTTTGGAAGTCCGCTCTGTTAGAAGTCTTGTCCGGTTAAAGACATTACAAAAGGTTCTGCTAGGAACCGATCCTGTTAGAGATCACCTGGTTAAGGGATGGCTACAATACCTGGTTAAGGGTTAAACCCTGTTAAGGGTACCTTGTTAGAGGATTTCAAGAACTCAATAGCTAAAGGATTTCTAGATCTCTCTAGCTTTCTAGATCTCAATAACTTTGAGTTACCCTGTTAAGGGATTTACAACAAGCCGGTTAAGGCTACCCTGTTAGGGGATTTTCTAGCAAGCTAGTTAAGGCTACCCTGTTAGGGGATTTTCCAACTGTTGAGGTGGTTAGAGATCAATAGGTATTACAATGATCTGGTAACAACACTCAATGCCAATGCAGATCCACTTAAGCTCCTCTTCACCTTCTGCACTTACACTCTATAGGTATCACTTCTCTCCTCTGGTCTGGCAAGGATCTCGTATCCCTTCTCTTGGATACTCACACAACTTTTGCCAACAACTTCTGAAAGAATCACAACATCGACAATATAGGACAACAGATAGGTTAGTAGCATAAACCCTAAACCCTAGACCTATTAGGTTAAGGAATTCAAACGGTTCAATCTTGACCGTTGATCATACTGTATTGAATGCAATAGTCTTGATCCAATCTCAAGACATTCTCCATCATTTGTTTTCTACCGATTTCATGGCGACTGATAACCCATCACACGTTATTACTGTTTACAGACTTCACACATTCTCGAGGTAGATAGGAACAATCTCCTTTATGCAAGATCCTTTACACGCACAAGGCTGACGTGGCAACATGATCTGTTCTTCATTATAATGCTAACTCATCAAACACTATCACCGGTTGAGCCATACAGGCTTGAAGCACTTCAACCGGAAACCCTGAAGTTGAGACTACCAACCAATAGTCATACAACACTTCCATGTGTCGGTTCCCATAACCATATGCCGGTTCACCTTGAACAAGCACATCGCTTCACTTTGGCACAAATGCCGGTTCACAGTGTTATACCAGTTCTCACATATGCCGGTTCATACCTCTTCAACATATTGACATCAATGACAACATACAATGTCATTATGTCCACATACCAGTTCACATAATGCCAACAAAAGCATCATTATTTCTTACGCTAAGTGGTCTTTTTATCATCATTTCTTTGGCTGAGTACTTGTGTTTTGAGATGTTTAGCTGCATACATAACATTTCATATAGATTCATTCATTTCATTATTATTCATTTACATTGATCTTATTGCATAGAAAAATGAAAAAATTGCATTACTCATTATTGATTACTCATTTTCATTCATTTATTTGCATATGAAAAGAAACCAAAACATAGACATCCATATTCATTTGCATTACATACATTCATGCTGAAATAAATGCATACATATAGAATAAAGCATATAAGAGACATCTCATAAGCGATTAAACACAAGTACGATGAAGTCAAATCAGATCTCGTATATATATTATATCAAGTATAAGAGTACAAAATGATGTCCAATGACATGTACAAACTCCCATCGGAGCAAGAATCGTATCGCCTACAAAAAATGGGTGTGTCTACAATATATATCCGAGCTACAAAAAAAATAAAAATCATCTAGCTGGTGCCCTCTCCCTCATCGCCCGGTGGAGGAGCAGGAGCCTGATGCCCAGGATCCTATCGAGGTGCTTGTGCTCGCTTTGATCTAGCCATATACTATGAATAGGGTTGCACCTACTGTGCAACAGGAATTGCGACACTATATGCCACCACATAATATGCTGTCCTACTACTCCGGAGAAGCACCTTCTTTCGTAGAGACTCTATCTCTGCTCTCGACTTTTCTCTCAATGCTGTGATCTGGCAATCACGCTCGGCCCTAACCTTGACTAGCTGTCGGTCTTGCTCCGCCAGCCGAGTCTAAGCCACTGTCAACTGTGACTACAGCTCTGCAAGACGTGCTCTCATTGACTGTCCCATGTCAGCCCCCTGCTCTCTCGCAGGCTCCCCGCCACTATCTCCACCGCCATCTCCACCTGTGGCTCCACCCTGCTCATCCCGCCGCTGTCGGACCTGCCTCGGAGCTGCTCACTCCTCCTCTCCGCCACCCAACCTCATGCCTACTCTCCCAAGGGATCCACCCTCACCCCTCTGCTGTCCAACATCAGCTCACACCCCGCTGCTACTAGCACTAGGGTCACCACCAGTCCATCGTGGAGCCTCTTATCTCTATGCCTGTCCCTGCCTATGGCCCTGTCCCTATGCCGGTGTGGGGGCATCATCCTCCACATCCTTAATACGAAGAGCCTGCTCTCCCGGATCTCTAAATCGAGGGAACATATGCTATTGAAAGTAATCTCTATACTGGGGCAATACCCCTGCATCTGCTATATCATCCAGGTAATCCCACCTCAGGCGGTGTAAACCTGTCAGCTCCTGCATCGCTAAAGCATAGGATAGCCTAGGTGACCATCCCTGTCTCTCCTCATTGGCATATCGAGCATACGCTGTATACTCCTACGAGATCCCCTGAGGCCGACTGTACTGCCTCATCACTCGTGAAACGACAAATTGCTCCACAATAGTCTGTGATCTCCCAATCAATGGGCGTGTCACAAAAAGGTCCCTGTGAACCCTCTGCCAGTCATCCCATAACTCCAAATCTATCTTGCCCAGATGGGGTTGCGTAATATATCCGGCATACTTGTAAATAATCATCTGCCCTGGCTCTCTACTATCATCAACAATCAGCCAACAAATGGGAAGGTGCTCCCAAGCCCACACCTATAAAATGTATACACCCACGGCCATGCTCCGGCCATCTCTGTAAACAATCTCATGCATGTCCTGATACATGTGGGCCAATAAACAAGAGCCCCAACCATGTCTCTGAGGGGTCTCTATCAACCTCTCCAACATCCATCCCCATCTGCTCTAGAAACCTGGTTGCCCCCTATCTGGCATCAAAAAGCAACCAATGAAACCTGCTAGGACACATACCAGTGGATACTCCTCACTATACCTGCTCATCAATATATCCCAACTCATGGAACGAGTCAAGATATCGAGATCCCTGAATACGTTCCTAAGAGCCTGTAGTCTAGGTAACAATGCAGTATCATAATCCACCTTATCCCCAACAAAAGGGATATGAAGGATCCTATACACATCCTCGGGAGTGATAGTCAACTCCCCAACTGGAAAATGAAAGGTATTCTGCTCCGAATGAAAATGCTCAACCAATGCCGTGAGCATCCCGTGGCTCACACGGATATCAGATAATCGCAGTAAATGAGTCAAGCCGCATAAATCAACATGAGCCTGCTCAACCTCAGATAGATGACGAACTAATGCCATCGTAGGTGGATATACACATCTGAAGAGCACAGGAGGTAATCAAACCTGCAAAAACCCAACAACGATCATCAGAAAACATTTCAAATGAGCCTACAAGAGAAGTTAAACATCACGCAAATCCAAATAAGTCGAATGCAAAACCAAAATTTCATGTTTACACTTTCAAAAATGATCATTGTCTTTCGAATGACAAAACACAGTCAAGCAACATCTCGTACGAGTCAGGAATGGCTTTCGTACGAGAAAACAACCTCAAACGACAATTTAATAGACTTAGCACGACAAAATGGTCTTTTAACAGACTTGTTGTACGACACAAGGGTGGACCTCGTACGAAAAAACTAGTAGCCTCAAACGAAAAAATATTTTTTACTAGTTTCTCGTACGAGATAGGATCCTATCTTGCACGATAAAATGTGATGCCTGACCCAAAACCCGTGAAAAACTTCAAAAATGAACAAAAAAATTCAAAATTGGAAACATAAAGAGGCTTAAGATTGATCACTTACTGCTGGCTCGTAGTTTCGGGGTCGATTATGTCTTCTCTGGTGCTCAAATCGATGCTGATGAGTAGGGACCACCATTTTTCTTCGCATAAGGCTTTTTGAATTTTCAAACTTGGAGGGTTAAAATGATTTGAAAATAACACTTTCGTCCTATATATAGCCTAAAAACCTAATTTTTCAACTTGCTTCGATGGTTATGAAAATTTTACCCTTAGCTAATTTGCCTACTTTGATTCCATTTTCGGGATTGAAATTAAAATTCGAGATCATTTTGCTAGTCAATTTCACAATTTTGACCACTTAGCGCCGTTTTCATCAAATGCTCATTCTTTCTTCAAATTGTGCTCAATTTCAAGGTTGAATCTTACTTCAATTTCATTCTACACATCAACATTTTGATCAACTCTACGCTCAATTTCTCATCAATCAACGTCAAAATTTTCAAGGCATGAAATCGAGTAGCGTTAATGTTGTCAGGGACACGAGATTCTAGGAGGGCATGTTAAAGGATCTCTTTATGTATAGGTGAGGTCTTGAGAATCTCAAGGATGGAGACCTATGCAAACATATTGTTGAGATGATCAAGGATATTGTAGTGGCTAGCAAATAGTGTGAAAGCTTGTGGAGGGGGGAGGAGCTCCTTGGGTAGTTACTCTCCCTTAGTGGGTGGTTACATTGCAAACATTCTGAGGAGATAAATTGGAGGGTAAAGCACCCTGGATAACTATCTTATCTCAATTAGTTCTGGTGGATTGTTGAGGAGATGGGTCTCCCTAAATGGTAACCCTTCGTCGATGAGGTGTTGTCGTGCAGTTGGCTCCTTGGATACTGATGGTGTTAACATAATTATTGACATGTTCAATGTTGCGTACCAATCAGTCAAATCTAGTGATGTTACTGGTGTAGTCACAGTGGACCGCATGAGATGATGAGATTTTATCCCTACCATACTTGGGGAATGGGTCCTAATAAATTTTAAGCTTATCATCAAAATTGCGATACTTAGCTACCTCAACCTTGACATCACCCTTCTCAAGAAGGTCTTGGATATAATTCTTAAGTTTCATACACCTTCGTGTATTGTGGCCTTGAACATGATGGCAGTCATAATATTCATTCTTGTTGTACCATCTAGGTTTTGGTTGATTAGCCTCATATGGACAAGTCACCAGGAAGTCAACAGTGCCAACTTTGATAAGCTTTTGGAAGATGACCTTTATTGGTTCAAGAAGCTGGGTATACTCATGCTGGGGTCGATTGTTGGGATGAGAGGATCGACCAGGGATGGAGATGTTGTTATGGGGTTTGGATTGGTTTTGTGAATCAAATTAGTTGTTAGGTGGATTATTGGTGGTGTTCAGATTGGTTGGGATACTCACAGTCTAGACACACTTGGCATTAGTGACTCCACTGTTGATAATATTCTTGTTCATGGACCAAAACCCTACCTTGTCGTTTGACGAGGAGGACCCTTGGGAGTCTTTTTGATAGGGATTTAAGATTCCTTGATCTAGGAGGACTCCTTATAGTGCTAGGCCTTTCTTAGTGACTTGCTCAAAGGTTTCAAGACATTGACAACTTAGAGGGTGAGACATCTCAGGAACGAGATTCCATTGAAATAAATCAATCTGATAGGATTCAGGTATATCCCATGGAAAATTCCTAAAAAGATGGCGCCACCTTTGCAAAAAAATGGTTGTCTCTCCAATCCTTTGCTTTGTGTTACATAGGTCTATCATAGAGGCGTCATTCTCAATGTTGTATTCATAATGGGACATATAATTCTCTACTAGATAAGGGAATAACTTTATCAAACCATGAGGTAAGGCCAAGAACCAAGAATGGGCAGTTCCACTAAGACTCTTGGGAAAAGTTGGTGTAATTAGACATCACTGTAAGAGACCTCTTAACAAGGTATATGTTAGCAACAACCAAGAAGGAAGACTGAGAGGTGGGGGGGTGAATCAATATTCACCAAAATAACAAACTTAGTCACAAAGCATAGATCTGATAAACTGCAGTAATAAGACAGATAAGCAAATTAACAGCACAACACATAACACCAATATTTTGACGTGGAACAATCGGTTAAGAGAAAAATGACAGTGGGAACCTACCCACAATAAGATAATACTCTATAGTAGTATGTGAAAATATTACAATGGGGAATGCACATGCATTTAGGCACACTGGCTAGAGCTCATTACTCAAATATAATGGCCCGAAAGGCTACAACCCTCAAGGAAGTCTCACTAACTTACAATAAGATTCAAACTACAATCCAGAAGAAACGAATTGAAAGAATAGCATCTCCAAATGCTTGATTATAGTTCTAGTTAAGCACAAATGTCTTCCCTACAACACCAATCTCACCTCAACCTCAACACCAAAGGATGAATCACTTGTTTGCACACAAACCTCTCTCTGATTATGCAGACACAACATCGATACGTAAATTACATGAATACATCACCTATATACAAATCATCAACCTTGATAACAAGGTCGACTAAACCCTCAATTAAAAAATTACATCACATGATACAAAGATCGACTTCCAGACCAATATAATGGTTTACATAGAATAACATGGTCCTAAATCAAGTTTCCAAATGATCAATTCCATTGGAAATCATACCAAGATCTGCCACAACATGCTACACCACCAGGAAAACCACATAACAAAAATCATCATTGGTTGATAGAAACCACCAAAAACTCGCACAACGATCAATGTGGATCACCAAAAAAAATAGGACATGACTAGGAAACACTAGCAAGCATGTTAGAATCACCATGAACAACTGCACCAAGACCACTTAACAAATCTTCATTGGTCAACATCTGAAAGCTCAAGAACATAACCAATCAGCAACTGTCCCGAAGAAAAATAACTTGCAGAGCACAAAATCACAATCCATCTAAAATAAAGATACATAAGACCATCCCAAGCAATATCTCAAAAACTCAGCACAAGATCTGATCATACCAGAATATAGCAGAGGATATACCGAACTCTCCAAATAGTGATCAACAAACCAATCACCACAAACCAGATCATAAGATCTTCCCAATCTACAATCACCGAAACAGATCACAAGAATATGTTGACATCAATGACAACAACATATCCTAGCAGCAATAATGACCAACAATATCCAACGATTCCCCTTTTGGCATTGATGGAAACATATGAATGTGAAAAACAATCAATGCAAAGAAATAAGATATCTCTAGCAAACTCCAACAAATTCCTCCTAAGATCAGGACTTAGAAAGTAGTTTTTCACATGATATCTCTCTCCCCCTTTGACAACAATGCTAAATATCTTAAAACAAAAAATCAAACTCACTCTCCCCAAGATAACAACATGAATCTCTCTCCCCCTGGAACACACAACCAAATCAACAAACTACTCCAACAGAGGAGCAACACCAGCTCACCAATCCAGATAATGAGATAAAGCTTTAAAGTCCACCGGATTGATTCAAATCAATGCATCTAGTTCTAATCAAGAGGGGTGGATACCCCTAACTTGTCTCAAAAGTAGACAAATGTATCTGTAGTTAAAGGTTTAGTGAAAATATCAGCTATTTGTTGCTTTTTAGATATACTCCAGCTTCACCTTCTCTTCACTAACTTGCTCTCTCAAGTAATTATATTTGATTGACACATGCTTGGTCTTTGAATGTTGCACCAAATTATTTGACATGTTAATGGCACTGGAATTATCACAATATATAACAGTAGGCTCATCATAAATAACTCTGATATCCTTCAACATTTGCTTCATCCAAACTACCCGAGTGCAATTACTAGCAACAATAATGTACTTAGCTTCAGCAGTAGATAAGGACATTGAATCTTGTTTCTTGCTAGCCCATGAAACCAACTTCTTACCCAAAAAGAATGCTTCACCGGTAGTGATCTTCTATTCATCAACATCACTAGCCCAGGGTAAGTTCACAATAATGGTTCCCACTTTACCCTGCTTCATTCGAATCCCCCTAAAAGGGGGGGGGGGGGTTCATTCGAAACCCCCCTTCATTCAAACCCCTTTTTTTACACTTCTCTGAAGCTTTCTACATTTTTTTGCAGATTTTTGGCCTTCAAACCTTTGGTTGAAGAGTCAAATGGAATGATCTTGACAACCCAAAATGTAGTATGGTAGTTCTCGAAGCAAGCTTTCCAATGACTATAATTTTATTACATATTGAGTTTATTATGAACTTGTTTTTTTTTTTTTACCAAACATAGGTTTTTCACCGAACATGAGTTTCTCTATTCAACACACTGGGAAAAATAGTCAACTAATTCAAATTTTTTTTGAAAAATATCTATGCCCTAGGTATTTATGTCTTCTTTCTAACTAAAAAAATAAAATTGAATTTGGATATATATAGAACAAGTTATGTGTTCAAACGTACACCTATGTATCAAATATAATTAGTTAGATTTCAAAACTTAATAAGATGAAAAATATTCAACATATCACTATAAAACCAACTGCAAGCCCTGGATATTGATGTTACAAACCAAAATTCAAAATAATTGAGTTTTTATCATTTATAGATAAAAAGTTATGCATTTCGGGAGGCACATCACTCTTAAAAAATTTAGTTTGTTGTAAAAAACTACTTTTTGAGGGAGATGGAAAAATTAAAAAAAAATGCTTCAAAAAAATTGAAAAAAAAATATATAGAATCTACAGACAAAATTCTACAAATCACTAATTTACATCATCTTCAAATTCTTAATAGTTTAAAAGTTATAGTTGTTGGAAGTTGAAGATTTTTTAAAAATTGTTCATCTGAATGTCAAAAGTGGCAAAAAAGTGGGAACCATTATTGTTAGTTCACCCCCCAATCAACATTAGTGTAGGCACAAAGCATGAAATCATCATTCCTCGGATACCATAAATCATAGTCCACAGTTCCCTTCAAATATCTGAATATCCTCTTCACAATAGTGACATGACTCGCTTTCGGATCAACTTGATATCTAGCAGCTATGCACACAACATGCATAATGTCCGACCTAGTCTGACTAAGATATAACAGTCCACCAACCATAGATTTGTACAAAATCTAATTAGCTTTAGGAGATTCATCATTCTTAGACAATTTAAAACCAGTCACCATAGGAGTTCCAACCGGTTTGGAGTCATCTAATCCAAACTTCTTCAACAATTCCTTCACATACTTAGTTTGAGATATGAATATACCTTTTCTAGTATGTGCAGTCTGCAAACCTAAGAAAAAATTCATCTCACCAATCATAGACATCTCAAATTCCTTCTTCATATCACTGGCAAACTTTATGCTCAAGTTATCAACACCACCAAAGATGATATTATCAACAAAGACTTCAACAATCAAGATGTTATCATTCTCTATATTAAAGTACATATTACTATCAGCAACACCTTTAGTAAATCCCAACTTCAACAAGTATTTGTCTAGTCTAGCATACCAGGATCTAGGAGCTTGTTTCAATCCATAAACAAATTTCTTCAATTTACATACCATGTCTCCATCATCTCACAATGAAAATCCATCAGGTTGTTCAATGTAGACTTCTTCCTCAAGATCACCATTCAAAAAGGTAGATTTGACATCCATCTGATATACCTTGAAATATTTATAAGCAAACAATAGTCTAACGACTTTAAGTTTGGAAACCGGAGAAAAAGTCTCCTCATAATCAATTCCTTCTTACTATGAGTATCCTTTGCAGACTAGTCTAGCTTTATTTATGACAACTTCACTGGCTTCATTCAATTTATTTCTGAACACCCATTTAGTACCAATAATATTTTTATCCTTAGGTCTAGGCACAAGTTACCAAGTGTTATTCTTTTAAATCTGATCTAGTTCTTCTTCCATAGCTCTCATCTAGTTTTCATCTTTATAGGCTTCAACAACATCTTTAGGTTCAACTTTAGAAATCAAGCATACTTCTTCAACAACTAACCTTCTTCTAGTCATCACACCTTTATTCTTATCACCAATAATCTAATTTTCAGAATGATTCAATCTTACATACCTTAGAGTCTTTTGATTATTCTGATTCTTATGTTCTTACACTCCTTCATCAACAACATCTAGATTAATAGTCTATATCAGATCATCTAGCTTAGGCTCTTTAGGTTGAATAGGGGCTAAAACAATGTGTTATCCATCATCATAACAACATGCTCTGATATCTTTTCCAAGGTTCTCATCCACCTTCACAGTTACATTGTCCACTATCTTCCTTAGTCTCTTATTGTAGCACCAGTAGGCTTTTCTCTTTGTTGAATATCCAAAGAAAATTCCTTCATCACTTCTAGCATCAAACTTTCCTATATCCTCATCTCTTTTGATATAGCATTTGCTACCAAATACTCTGAAATATCTCACAGTGGGAACATGACCAAACCAAAGCTCATAAGGGGTCTTATCAGTATCTCCCTTGATGTGAACTTTGTTGAATGTGTAAATAACAGTACTGATAGCTTCTCTCCAGTAGATCTTTAGAACATTCCCTTCAATCAACATAGTCCTTGCAGCATCCAAAAAAATTATGTTCTTCCTCTCAACAACTCCATTTTGCTGAGGGGTTCTAGGAGCAGATAATTGTCTTCTAATCCATGCTTCTCACATAATGAATTGAATTCACCAGAACAAAATTCTCCACCTCTATTAGATCTCAGACACTTCACCTTCAATCCAGACTCAGTCTCAACCTTAGCTTTGAATATCTTGAATTTATCGAATGCTTCTAATTTCTCCTTCAAAAAGACAACCCACATCGTCCTGGAATAATCATCAATTAGTAGCATAAAATATCTATCACCCTACACACTTCTAACATTTGTAGGTTGACACAGGTCAGTATGTATAAGATCTAGCAATCCATCAGATGTATACTATTTGTTCTTGAGAGAAATCATTGTTTTCTTACCTAACCGACATTCCTTACATACCGGATAAGCAGGCCTAACAATCTTAGGCAAATCTCTAACAACATGTGTAGAACTGATCTTAATCATTGAATCAAAATTTGCATGATACATTCTCCTATTCCATAACCAACTCTCATCAATCTGAGCAATCAAATAACTTTTCTCACCAGCATTCAAATGAAAGATGTTACCTTCAGTCTTAGTTCCAGATGCAGATCATAACCTTTATCAACCGTTTGTCCAACACTCAAAAGATTATGTTTCAAACCTTCAACATACAAGACATCATTAGTGTTATTGTTACCATAAAAAGAAATAGAACCTCTCCCATGGATCACACAGGCTTTGTTATATCCAACTCTAACTATTCCACCATCATATCTCTCCATACTCACAAATTTGCTTTTATCACTGGTCATATGATGTGAATAGCCACTGTGAATTAACCCATTCATCTTTCTCTTCAATTTTAGCAGCTAAATATTTCTCTTCAATAGTACAACTAGTGGAATCAATAGGTACAGGTCCATCTTTCTTAATGGAAAGAAATACAACTTCATCTCCTTTTGATTCTTCATCTATAATACCTTCATCAACAACATATTAATGGTTCTTCTAATTCATATACTTTCGGTTAGGCTTGTCATACTTCTCATGCTTGTCATATCTATCATTCCTATCATGCTTGTTAAACTTATCATGTTTGTCATACTTAGCCATTCTCTTTGGGCATCTAGAAGCAAAATGTCCTATCTTATTACAAGAGAAACATTTCAAAGGCAACTTTCTATCATACTTACCGACACCTTTAGGCAATGTCCGGGCAATTAGCGCTTCAAGTTCATCCAACTCCCTTTCTTGCTCTTCCATCTCTCTTCTTTGTCTCTCTCATATCTAGATATTTTGCACTAATCAGAATTATATTTTTTCTTATCGGATACAGATGCAGATGCTCTAAATGCAGTCTCAAACTTTTCATGTGATTCTCCAAATTCGCTCAGCTCAAATGTATCAAGCTTTCCAACCAACATATCTCTTGTCATTGTAGTTACACTCTGGATCTCATCAATAACATCAACCTTATGTTTATAGGCAGGAGGCAAATATCTCAACACCTTAGCAACAATTTCATCTTCCTCAAATATCCACCTGCGCATCCGATACCTAGGACAAGGTCATTCACCTTAACCATGAAAGAGTGTATGTTCTCATCATCTCCCATCTTCAATGTCTCATACTTTCCTTTCAAACTCTGCAACTTCGCAACCTTCACCTGTTTATCACCTTCATACAGAACCTCAAGCTTCACCCAGGTCTCATTTGCGGTCTAAAGTCCCATTACATTTTTCATCTTAGAATTAGTTAGAGCACTAAGAAATGCTTCCTTCTCTCTAATACTATGTTCTTCTTCCTTAACCTCATTAAGAGTAAATGGTCCATTATGAGGAACAACATAGACATTCATTGTAACCTTCCAATAATCTTCACCAAGATATTTCAAGTGCATTTCCATCCAGTCCTTCCATATAGCATAGTTACTTCCATCAAATCTTAGGCTATCCTTCTTAAAGATCACACCTTGAGCTGCCATTCTGGATCTCCTCAAGCGATCAAGCTTCTACCAGAGGATCTAGCTCTAATACCAATTGTTAGCAGCAACCAAGAAGGAAGACTGAGAGGGGGGGGGGGTGAATCAGTCTTCACCAGAATAAAAAAATTAATCACAAAACATAGATCTAAGAAATTGCAGTAATAAGACAAATAAGAAAATTAACAACACAACACAACACCAATATTTTGACATGGAAAACCTGGTTAAGGGAAAAACCACAGTGGGAACCTACCCAAAGTAAGATGATACTTTGCAGTAGTATGTGAAAATATTATAATGGGGAATGCACATGCATTCAGGCACACTGCTTAGAGCTCACTACTCAAATATAATGGTCCGGAAGGCTACAACCCTCAGGGATGTCTCACTAACTTACAATAAGATTTGGACTACAATCCAGAAGAAATGAACTAAAAGAATAACATCTCCAAATGCTTGATTACAGTTCTAGTTAAGCACAAATGTTTGCCCTGCAACACTAATCTCACCTCAACCTCAACACCGAAGGATGAATCACTTGTTCGCACACAAACCTCTCTCTGATAATGCAGACACAACATCGATACATAAATTACATGAATACATCACCTATATATACAAATCATCAACATTGATAACAAGGTCGACTAAACCCTCAACCCTCAATTACAAAATTACATCACACGATATAAATATTGACCACCAAACCAATATAATGGTTTACATAGCATAACATGGTCCTAAATTAAATTTTCAAATGACCAACTCCATTGGAAATCATGCCAAGATCAACTGCAACATGCTACACCACCAGGAAAACCGCATAACACAAAAATCATCATCGGTTGATAGAAACCACTAAAAAACTTGCACAACGATCAATGTGGATCACCAAAACAAATAGGACATGACTAGGAAACACTAGCAAGCACGTTAGAATCATTAGGAACAACTACACCAACACCACTTATCAAATCTTCATCGGTCAACGTCAGAAAGCTCAAGAACACAACCAATCATCAACTGTCACGAAGAAAAATAACTTGCAGAGCACCAAATCACGATCCATCTAAAATGAAGATACATAAGACCATCCCAAGAAATATCACAAAAATTAACACAAGATCTGATCACATCAGAATATACCAGAGGATATACCAAACTTTGCAAAATAGTGATCAACAAGTCAATCACCACAAACCAGATCATAAGATTTTCCCAATCTGCAATCACCGAAATAGAACACAGGAATATGTTGACATCAATGACAACAACATATCCTAGCAACAACAATGACCAATAATATCCAACAATATATATATATAATTCTCTCACATGTTCTCTAGGGTCCCCTTTGCCTTTGTACTTGTTATATTTAGGCATTTCAAAACCAGGAGGGTATGGAGCCACAAAGATGGAGGGGTCATAAGGACATGGCTAGATCTCTTCAAACGTGTATGATTTCTTATTAGTTTCATCCTTGAGGTTACTAATAAGATCTTTCATGTCTTGAATGACGCAGAGGACATCAAGGGAAGCACAATCAAGACCTAACTCCAACCTTCTGCAAGAAATCAATTCCCTTGTTCATTCTGACCCAGTGAACAATGTAGTCTTACTTAGCATGCTGAGGCTAATGGCTGATAAGCCAAATTAGCAAAATGTGACACTACTCGAACCCTTTGATTTAGGGAGTGGACAGGGTTCCCTTGTCTCATTCTAGACTTGTTCTGATCAACCAAGTTGATCTCTATCAGCTCCTAGACCCACAACACCCAAATGCAACTTGACTGTTAAACCAAATTGTTTTCTATTTGTAGCCCTCCAGACACTATTTTTGGAAAAACAACCTCAACTTCTTCAAAGGATGAAGAAAACAACCTACAAACCGGAGTACCCTTTATTGAGTACCTTCAGACTCCAAAAGGACAGGCTCCCACTCCTCTTGTACACCTCTGGACTATCTAGGCCAGACAGGCCTAATAGGGGTAATCAGGTCTGGTTCAGGGCAACAACCTGCAAATGAATACACTTGGCTAGATGGTCATTTGTTTCGGGTTTGAGGATGTTCCTCCATACACAATCCAACCTTGGATTGGTTCAGTCCACTCCTGAAGTCTTTTTGCACTCCTACTTCCTTAATTTTGAGTCCAAGCACATGGGCATGCTTGGCCTAGGGTATGGTGTGGAACCTAAGTGCTGACACCTTCCAGGATGCAACTATTGGAATCCTAACATACATTGCTCCAACTTGAACTCCTCTAATGGTCATTGTGGTCCAATGCAGGAATCTCAAGTTAGAGCCATTTCTAGATGAAACCCTGATTTCACCCTAACCTGGTTGTCAGACTAGACCAGAAGAATTTTTGCTTCAGGTGTGTCCACCTAGATCGTAAGCCAACTTGTAAACAAATGGAGCTACACAATTTAAGCTCTCATGCCTATGCCAAGTCCTACCAATGCAATTTATTGATTTCCAACACCAAAATATGTTATGTGAAACCTGCAACTACATTTCTATCTATACCAAAAGATCAAATTACATTTGTTTGAATCAATCCACTCTCCCTTGGAAATGATTCACACTTGTTCAAATAGGTCTCTACCAACTTCCTCAATTGAAATTCAAACCGGTCTAGCCATTGGGAGGAGTTTGGAGACCGGTTTCCTTTTTGGTTACATTTTCTGGCAGTTGGCAACTTCCATCGGGTCATCGACATAGGTCGAAAACATGACCTCCGATCCCTGATGAAATGTTTTACAATCATGAGGTTCTATTAGGTCATCGGGTTAACTCAAAAACTCTCCACCTGATGTCTGATGAAATATCCTCAAGGTGGTGTGCTTTTCCATCAGCTCTTCGGGATAAATTCAAGCATGCTTTGCCGATGCCCGATAACATGTGAACACAAGTCCGCCTTTCCATTGGGTCATCGGGATGACTTCCAGATAGTGTCTCCAATAGCTGATGCCAAAACTCCAAGTGTGCTGTTGTATGCGGGAAAAGTGGGTCGATAGAACTCAATATGTGGAAAACAGAGCTCAAAGAGGCTTTGCTTAGACACCCACAAGACTTCTTGGTGCAAGCTATGGAGTCATGAAGTATGGCTCAGCTTCCCAAGGTTGGTTCCATGGTTCTCTATCTCACAAGGTCCCTCAAACCAATGTCTTTGCTCTTAGATCACTGAGCAAAGTGGTTTAGGGATGACAAATGCAAGAACGAGGGATGCTTTGGTTGATTTTAAGATGAAATGCATCCTAAGTTATACATGATCCTATAAATGCAATAAACTAGTTTATAAGATGACATGATTAGTAACAAGACTATCGTAGCATGATATACTAGTCTATGGTTAAGCTGAATGATAAAGAAAATACTCTAAACATGCATATTTAGATTAATTCCTATTTAAAAGAGGGGCTAAATGACGAGCATAAATGAGATATTAAAACTTGCATGGATTTGAGTATAAGTGTAATGCTAAAGACTTGGATGATGAAAATAGAGGAATGAGAGCTCTATTTATAGCAAAAATAGGGCAATGGATGGCCAGGATTGAAAGATTTAATCAAGGGTTGAGTTTGAAAGTTGGGAATCCATGTTTGCAATTTTCACCAATGAAATGGTGACAAATGTCAACATAAGACTGGGTTGAGAAGAGAGGTAGGAAGCATTAAATGCTTGAGAAGACCTCATGGTTATCTTAGGGGGTAAGGGTTATGGTTAAGTTAGGATTACCCATTGGATAAAGGTTTTACCCAAAGGATAAACTTTTATTCAAAAGATTAAGGATAACCATGGTCAAAGAAATAAATGCTTGATGAGACCCTTGGGTTACATGGAGGTTGAGTTTAGGGAAATTCTTTAATCATGCTAGAGGGTTGAGTTAACCATTAATGGTTTGGGAGACTTTCAAAGTTAAGTGTTTGAAGCCCTTAAGGGTTTTCAAAGACTTTGAGGGTTTGAGAAGTGACTTCCCTTTGTTTAGGGATGTGACAAAGTTTAGGAAATGGGTTAGGTTAATTTAGAAGTGATTAGAAGAGTCTAGAAGGGGTTAGGAATAGGGTTTAGGAAGCAAGTGGGAGATGTAGGATTTTGCAAGTGGATGAAGGGATAATAGGATTTAATTGAATAAAATGAATTTAATTCAATTTGGTTGCAATTTGGGGAAATCAAATAAATTAGATTTATTCAATTTAGGGTAAACTATTTAATTAAATTTGAATTTAATTAAAAGTGGATAGAAGGGATTTAATTGAATAAAATGATTTATTCATTAAATGTCAAAAGAGGCCTAGTGAATTTAATTTAAATAAATTGAGTAATTTACTTAATTTAAATAGAGGAATGTGGATGATTCAATTAAAATGGATTGAATTAAATAGAGAAATGAAAATAAAATATTCATTTAGGAATATGGTCATTTTTATACGTCTACAACTGTCTTATCGGGTCGTCGGGGTAAGTCAGGATCCTCGACTTCCGATCCCCGATGCCGATTCCTTCTCCATGCTTTGCTATCGGGTTATTGGGTGGTGCTCACAACTGCTACACCAATACCCGATGAAAGATCATTCATCGCTCCATTGGGTTATCGGGTGGTGCTTAAAACAGCTACACCGATACTCGATGACAATTCTTCAAGAAGGCGACTCTATCGGGACAAGTTACACCGAAAATGTAACTTTAATAAATTTATTTAATATTTGGTCTATCGACCATTTACACATTTTCCTGCACTCCAAAGGTTTCCAAATGAACCCTAAGCACACCAGACACACAAATTGACTCTTCCTAATCTACCATAGATCTGTTGACCAAGTTTGACCAAGTGGTTTATAAATGTACCATCTTGACAATTGGTCTTACAAAAATGGATCTTTATTACAAACATGAAAATGGAAAAGGGGCTTCATTGTTGGGGTGCTCTTGCACCATTGAATTTCCCTCATGAGGTTGGGTGATTGATTTTGAACATTAGGGATATATTGACCTTAGTTGGACCCTAGTATATGTGTAGATACAACCATTATACCACAACCAATATACTAATAGGAGGATATGGGGGCTTGAGAAGTGACTAGGGGACACAAAGTGAGATTGGCACTGATGGGCGGCAAGTCAGCATTGACATAGTTGGCAGAATCATGGAGAGGTGTGGAAGACCTAGGAGGTTGTGAAGTGTGGGGATTGGAGGTGCTACCAGGTGTAGAAGTTGTAGGATGCAAATGGAGAATGGTACTGAGAAGGGATCGATTAGCAAGGTCACCTACCATAGGAGTATCAAGGATGGATTGATCAAAGTTTGGTAGCAATCATGCCCCCTGTCTGATAAGTTCAACTAGGAACCCACTTGGATCTAATTTGACAAGCTTTTCTAACATTTCCTAATTGTAGGGATATTCCACGAAAGTTTTTAGGTGTGGAGAGTGTTCAGGTTGGTCAACATATTGTGTGTCCAGGGGTGCATCATGATCGACATAGAGATTAGGATCAGGTAACTCACTACTTTGAGCTACCATCTTCACTTTTTAAGAATGAGTGAAGACCATGCATGGGTAACCTAAGAATGTAGATGATGATTCGAAGTTGGGTGGAGAGGCTTGGTCAATAAAGTGATGAAATGATGCTAGACAAGGATAAGGACTTAGCAATTTTGGATTGCGTTTAAGATTTAATTAAATTGAATTTAATTGGATGGTACTTAGATTAGGACATAATTGATTTGGATACAGATGACACTTTAGTCCTTGGATTATAACTTAGGTGAGGTATAGGGGTCAATGATGCAGGCCATAAAGCAAGGTAACCACCAAGCTAGGCTAAACTCAAACCTTTTGATTAGGATCTGATTTGATCAAGCCTTCTTGTACTCAGGATAGACCAAGTTCCTAATCAAAATTAGGCAAGGGATTATGGTTTGGATAAACCCAAATGATTAAAGGTCGATTGATAAAAGTACCCGAGATAGATTTTTTCTCAAGCACAAGGCTAATTGGGGATCGATAGATGACAAAAGGTCTAAATTAGACTTTGCAAAGTGTTGACCTTAGATTGAGAGATTGATGATTGATTGATTTGATTTTGAATTTTGATTAGATATGCTAAGTCCTCAAGGGTGAAATGAACATGATGATGGATGAACAAGTTGAAAAGAAGAAGAGGGGGGTTACCCTAGATGGAGAAATGATTCAATATGTGATCTCTGGTTGGGAAAGGTAGGACGATAAGATGTGACCACTCCTATTGAAACATTGGGACAAGGTTGACCTTTGATTGAAAGCACGGGTTCTCAAGGGATCGTCATAAAACTTGTCATAATCATGTAGATAGTCATGGAAATGGTGTAAAAAGACACAATATTTCAACAAGAGTTTCCAGTTCTTATACAAGAAGCTTTGGTGCTTGAGGATTCGTTTATAAATAGGCTTCTTCTTCTTGAATTAATGATAAATTGATCTCTTGGGATGTTTGAGAGGCTTGGGTTTATGGTGCATGGATGAAAATCGATTAGGAGTTTAGATCAAGTGGAGACATTGAAACAAAGGTGGAGACGTCGAAACTTAGGTTTGACAATGAAGAAGTGAAATTTGATGGATTTTAGTCAAATGTTTTGTCAAATTTGGAAAGTTTTGGACGTGTTTGACTTGGCAAGAGATATCAAGGAAATAATACATGTTGGACAAGGTGACACATGACATAAGCGTAAATGTGTGGGCCTAGATTAGCCCGATGTGACAAAATTTATTGGTATTCACGATAGAAGACATGTAAAAAACATACAACCTAGGCTGGAAAGTGGATTCTACTTGTTGAATCCCCACTTGGATTTCTCAATATACCTAAATAAAGTGGATAGATAGAGATCTAATAGCATTGGCTCCCTCATCACAATGCTCACTTCTCAGGCATGCCAAAATCTCATACCTTGAAAACCCAGAGATCTTATGAACTAGGGGACATGTATCTCTACTTTGAATAATACAATGTAGGGCAGTTTGAGAGGTCTGACCTCCTACACCAAGAAGCAAATAGGATTTTGGGCCACTACAACAAGGTGTCTAGTAATGTTCCGAGGGATCTCAGTCCAACAATTAATCTACGAAGCAAGCTAATTGAGACTCTAATTGATCTTATCAGTGGAGAGAAGGCCTCCACATAGCCGAATTCACTCAACACTATGGTCATTTGACTAGTGTATTTATATAGCTCAGCTCAAAAAACACCACTCGAGACCCACTGGGAGAGATGATATCCCAAATGTACCTCAATTTTGAAACACTCCCATGGGGTGATGAGGCCCCCAAGAGGTGATTCTCTACTCAAAACTAAAAGTGGGTGTTGTTAATCAGCTTTCTCTTTCACCCAAGGTCCACGAAGGTGAGGGGAGAGGATACTTGGTGTAACGGTGGGTCCACCCTTTAGATGTGCAAGCACACCAAACATGGAAGAAAATTGTTCTTTTTAAGCACCAAAATGAAATGTTAGCTAATCTAAGAAGGATACTTGGTGTAACAGTGGGTCCACCCTTTAGATGTGCAAGCACACCAAACATGGAAGAAAATTGTTCTTTTTAAGCACCAAAATGAAATGTTAGCTAATCTAAAACAAAACAAAAAAAGCAATCTGTTTCAAAATAATGCTTTCTTTGACACCCGTCCTACAACAACAATTAGTAGTTTGGATTTTTGGCCTTTGAGAAGTGAAAAATCTATAAGAACACAAGCGACTAGCAAAAAAAATTCAAAAAAAATAGCACTTACAATAGAAACACCGAAGTGTAGGCACAAACGAAGAAGCGTCTGTGCAAATGTCAATTAAGGTCCTACGTGCAAACGGTTCAAAAATTTTATTTTTTTTAAAAAATAGAAATAAGCGAGAAAACTGTAGGGTAGAGACATCGATCTATCAATGCAGACGTCAATATGCATTCTACAAAAAAACAGTTAGCTAAAAATCCTTAAAATTGCAAAAATTTAAATAACAACAAGAAATACTGGTTTGCAAAAAGGAAATTAAAATGGAAATGGTATTTTTTTTCTTGTTTTTAACAACATTTGAATGTTTTTTTTGTTTTTTATAAATATTCCCAGTAAAACAAAATGTTGCAAAGATAATTAGTTTAAATGTGACGCTGATTCAGGTCCACAAAGACATCGAAACTAAGGCGTAGATGTCAATCCGCAAACGAAGATGACGATCCACAGTCCTTGCAAAAAACACAATTAGCTAGGAATAAAAAATAGTAGAGATGTCATTCTAGGAGTGCAAAAGTCAATGTGTAGCCGCAAATGATGATTCGAGACGGAGACATCGATCCATGACTTGTGAAAAACTTTCACAAAATTTTGCAAAATGTCAAATAAAAGGGACTTGGGGTCCCACCAGGCATGCCAAAATGAAGAGGGGAAAAACCAGGTTAGAGGTTAGTTGCTTAAATTAAAACATGAATTAACCACGAGCATTTAAAACAAAATCAAATAACCTTTATACCTTGCCCTCTCTTCTTCCTCTGATTGAGCTAGAAGTAGAATTGCGCCCCATGCTCCACTTGATTTCCTCCTATGAAGATGGATTGTGGATTGCTCTCCACTAAACAACAAAGGGGATAGTGATTAGATGATTATGTGTGATGAAATTTGGGCATTATGAGGGTATGATCTATGTGATTTTGGATCTCAAATGGGTTGAAAGACAATACAATGAAAGTGGATGATTTGTGAAGGGAGAACACTCCAATTTATAGACTGGAGGGACCCAAAATGAAAGGTCAAGATTGAAGTGGAATGGAGGGCTAGGATTGAAAGAAGGTGGGAGAGGATCGAGAGGACAAAGTGGGAGATCCAAGAGATTTTCCATAAAGGCATTTCTTGTCTCCACACTTCTCAAGTACATGGGGAAGAGTTCCCCAAGTACCTTAAGAAAAGAAGTAATATACAATTCCTTGGGAGAGGATAAGAGGAATGAAAAATTCCAAGATAATAGATTATGTGGGGAGAATAAATGGAGAAATGAATTAAAATTCCCTTGGGAGGAGGAGGCATGGGGAGATTCAAAGAATATAACATTCCTTTAATGGACTAAAGTTGGTGCATTTAAGGTTTGGAGGGTGAGATGAGAAAGCCATTTATGGCGAAGAGTTGACCCAAGAGATGTGCAAGTGATTAGGGAGACTGATTAGGTGGGATGATGAGGTATTAGGAGCGTAAGTGGGAAAGTTAGGAGGATGGGACATGAGGAGAGAGAATGAGTGGAGAAATATTAAATTGGAGAAAATTATAAGTATAACTAGGACAAGTTTAATTAGGCTAGATGATAGGATTAAGAAGGGTGATTTGTAGGAATAAGGGGATTGGTCAATTAATTGAAATTAATTAACTAATCAGGGTTTAAAAGCAATAATGGGGTTGAAATAATTTTAGAAGAATAAGTAATAATAAATTTTTATAAATTAATTATAAGGGCTATAGTGATGAAATTAATTAAATTTGATTTAATTAATTTTAAGAGAAAGAGGCAATTTTAAGAGAAATAGGCACAATTAATTTGATTAAATATGTGTAAAAGGCTAAATTAATTAAGTATTAATTTAATTAATTTTAGGTGTCTACACTAAGTCTCCAATGTCGAAATGCTAACCTTTGACTTTTTTGTTGTAGTTCTGACAGAGACGATTCTGATATGCTTGCAAATGGAATAGAGCATTATGGCAGCTCTCATCCAACATCTTTAACTCATTGAGTCTAGATAGTCTAGAATTTTCTTCATCAATTAAGTGACGTAAAGAGGCTCTCAATGATGAGATCTCAATCTTAACAGGAAGTATGGCCTCAACACCATAGACTCGAGAATAGGGAGTGACACTAGTAGAAGTGCGAATACTGGTATTATATGCCCACAAGGTAGGATTTAGCTACATATGCCAATCTCAGCTAGCATCATTAACAGTCTTTTTGAGTATTTTGATAATGGTTTTATTTGATGCCTCAACTTGGTCATTACTATATGGATAATGTGGGGTAGAAAAGTGGTGTTGAATGTGGAATTTCTCACAAAGTTCCTAGCATCCTAGTTTTTGAATGGACGCCCATTATCAATAACAATGGTCAAAGGTATCCCATAATAGCATATGATGTAATTTAAAATGAACTTTGAAATTTGTTTGTTAGTGATATATGTCGACATAGGAATGGCCTCAATCCATTTAATAAAGTATTTAGTGGCAGTGATTATAAACTCATGGCCATTTGCAGATGGAGGATGTATCTTTCCTTTGAGGTCAAGCCCGCATTGAGAGAAATGCCATGGTAATATAACAAATTGCAGCTATTGTGTTAGTGCATGAACCTTATC
This sequence comes from Cryptomeria japonica, assembly GCF_030272615.1. Taxonomy (NCBI): domain Eukaryota; kingdom Viridiplantae; phylum Streptophyta; class Pinopsida; order Cupressales; family Cupressaceae; genus Cryptomeria; species Cryptomeria japonica. The sequence continues at coordinate 347,959,732 of NC_081413.1, forward strand.
TCCATGCATCTGACACTTCTAACATTTCTTTGCAAAGTTATGGGCCACTTGCTCTATTATAGGCCAATAGTATCCAACTCTGATGAGTTAGGAGGGACCTCAATGAGATCTATCCAGATCATGCAACAAGAGTAAAACACAATGAAAGCAATATAAGATGATGGAAGCAATACATAACTGATTGAATTAAATCATGAAAACTAATTACAAATGACCGATAGCATCTGGGCTACAAGATTCAGCTCACTAGCCTGCTACATACACGCTAAATTACAAAATAGGGCAATCTTAAGATATATCTTCTATATACTTTGGAATGATTTATGATGTTTAATTACATCGATTTATATGGTCTAGAGGGATCCAGGTCGGTCCACGAAGAATCAAATAGTGATGAACATGATGAAACGTGTAAAACCACCAAGTCGGCCTCTGCCAATGAAAATACTCCAAAAAATCCAAAGGATGATGTGCAGATCAAAGGGAAGGTCAGCCACATGCCAAGGAACATTGGAAACAATGAATTGGGGCTCTACAAGCTATGGAAAATATCCACAAGATTTGATAATAGAAAATAGGTCCAAGCGGCTCTTGTGTTCTAAGGCAGAAAACTGTCTCGAAATCCGTAAGCGATAACTTGCCAGAAAAAGATCCAAACATCCCACAGTTCAGGAATAAGGAAGATAATTGTGTTCAAAAGAAAAATCTAGCTCCGCAAGATTCGGTGAGAAAATGCAGAAAGAAATGCTAAAATTGCAAAACATAAAACAAATTGAAAAGAAATGTTTTTGGTTGATGCAAGATTTCCAAGAACGAGGGATGCTCCTGCATAAGCCATTTGAGGTTTTTGAAAAAGTGAGTCCCTCACTTTTCTAGGGTCAGAGGAAAACCAAGGCGATCCACCTCTACCTGAGAAATCCAAGATGAATCTTCAATTGGCATGTCCTTCCGTTTCACAAGATACTCCTTGTACTAATTGCTCTGGGTACTACGCCCAATCCTACTATCCAAAATGTCTTCAATTTGATTTGGTTCCTTTCCGGGCAATTGTTTCTCCGAGTTTGTAATACTGTCTTCATTGAATTTTGATTCATTATATTGATGTAGATCGACAATGTTGAATATAGGTGAAATACTCAAACTATCTGGTAGCTCCACTTCATATGCATTTTCAGAATTGAATCTCCTCAAGATCTTGCAAGGTCCAAATTTCCTCATCTACAACTTGTTATAGGTTTTGACTGGAAATATTTCTTTTCTTAGATACACCATTACTTCATCACCAACTTCAAATACCTTATGTCTTCTCTTCTCATCTGCTTTCTCCTTATACTTGTTGTTCATTTCCTCTAAATGCTACTTAACCCGGATATGTAAGGCCTTCATATGATTTGCAAATTCTTCTGCCTCTACACTTCTCATGTCTTCCTTACTGATATCCCTCAATTCTAATATACCTCTAGAGTGTGCTCCAGTAACAATCTCAAAAGGTGTTCTTCCGGTACCCCTGTTCACTAAATTGTTGTAGGCAAACTCTTCTTGTGCAAGTATAAAATCCCAACTTCCGGTCTTCTCTCCAACTAAGCATCTCAACAAATTTCCCAAGCTCCTGTTTACTACCTTTGTCTATCCATCGGTCCGTGGGTGAAAAGTAGAACTGAATTTCACATTGTCTTCATCTTCTTCAAAAGTGTTCTCCAAAAATAACCAACAAACTTAATGTCTTTGTCTGAAACTATGCTCTTAGGTAATCCATGTAATCTCACCACTTCCTTAAAAAATAGGCCATCTATATGCACTGCGTCTGATGTTTTCTTACAAGGTATTAAATGAGCCATCTTTGAGAATCTATCCACCGTCACAAATATAGAATCATTCCATCTCTGTGTCTTAGGCAATCCAAGTATAAAATCCATGCTTATGTCCTCCCAAGGTCTCTCCAGAATTGTCAAAGGCTTATACAATCCCACATTCTGACTACTACCTTTTGCAACTTGACAAATTCTACAGCTTTGCACAAATTTCTTGACATCCTTATGAATCTAAGGCCAAAAGTAATGTTCACTTACCAATGCTACTGTTTTGTCAATACCTAAGTGTCCAACTAATCCTCCACTATGCTTCTCCTTTATTAGATTCTCCCTCATAGAACTCTTAGGTATACACAACCGAACTCATCTGAATAACATCCCATCCTGAATGAAATAATCCAACCACTTACTTCTATCTACCATAACCGGTGCTCTACATGCTTTCCAAGGTTCTGCAAAATCTGGGTCATCACCATACAAGGTCTTCAACTCTTCAAATCCTAATATTGTCACTCTCATATTTGTCAGCAAATTTCTTCTTCTATTTAATGCATCAACAACTTTGTTTGACTTTCCACTCCTATGCTTCAACACAAAGGTGTAACTCTGCAAAAATTCTACCCATCTCATATGTCTCTGATTCAACTTACTCTGTCTATTCAAATACTGTAAAGCTTGATGATCAGTATACAACACAAACTCCTTAGGCAACAGGTAATGTCTCCACTTCTTCAAGGCTTGAACTATGGCATAAAATTCCTGATCATACATTGAATATCTCCTTCTTGTATCATTCAACTTTTCATTGAAATAATCTATTGCTCTTCCTTCCTGACTTAACATGACTCCAATTGCATTCCCACTCGCATCACAGTCTACTTGAAATACTTTGTTGAAATCTGGTTAAGCTAAAACAGGCTGCTCAGTCACCTTTTGCTTCAATAATTCAAAACTCTTATTTGCTCTGGTTGTCCACTTGAATTCCTTCTTATCTCCTCTCATTATCTTAGTCATAGGGCTACAAACTGAATTGAAATTTTTGATAAACTTCTGGTAGAAACTAGCCAATCCATGAAATGATCTTACCTCTCTAATGCTTTTCAATGTAGGCCAGTCAATAATTTCTTTTACCTTCTTAGGTTACGTCTTCAATCCATTCGCAGGTATCACAAATCCCAAATAGACCAACTCTTCCATCATGAAACTACACTTCTTTAGGTTTATCAACAACTTTTCTTCTCTCAACCTCTGCAAAACTTATCTTAAATGCAACAAATGCTCCTCTTTTGTCTTACCAAAAACCAAAATGTCATCTAAATATACAATAACAAACTTACCCAAGAATTTCTTCAATACCTCATTCATCAATCTCATGAAAGTACTTGGTGCATTAGTCAATCCAGAAGGCATCACCGATCATTCATACAATCCCTAATTTGTCTTTAATGTTGTTTTCTACTCATCTCCTTCTTTGATTTAGATATGATGATATCTAATCTTCAAGTCTATCTTTGTGTAGTATTTGGCTCCACTTAAGCAATCCATTATGTCATCCATCCTAGGTAAAGAAAACTGGTACTTCATTGTGAGCTTGTTTATTGCTTTGGAATCATTACACATCCTCCATTCTCCATTCTTCTTAGGTGCTAACACAACTAGTACTGCACAGGGATTCAAACTTTCTTTGATCAAACCTTTCTTCAACAATTCCGACACTTGTCTATTCAACTCTTCATTCTCTGTCGGTGTTATCTATTGTGCAACTCTGTTAGGAAAATTAACTCCGGGAATTAGGTCCATGGAGTGAATGGTACTCCTCACAGGTGGTAATCCATCAGGCACATTATCTAAAATGATGTCTTCATACTCCGTCAACAACTTTTTTATCTCCTCTGGTTGTTCTTCATGCTCTAGGCTCTCGGTCTTCTTAGGAACTAAGGCAAAACACACAATCTCATGTCTCATTCAATTCAAGAATTTCCTTCCATCCACCAAACAGATTCTAGCATTCGTAGAGATTTCACTCTTCCGGGGCTCCTCCAAGAGTAACAAGGTTTGTTTCATCCCATTTGCTAAAATAGTGTATATGTTATTTCTCCCACCAAACAGATTCTAGCATTCGTAGAGATTTCACTCTTCCGGGGCTCCTCCAAGGGTAACAAGGTTTGTTTCATCCCATTTGCTAAAATAGTGTATATGTTATTTCTCCCATCATGTATTCCCTGTTTATCAAACTGCCAAGGTCTACCCAATAAAATGTGACAAATATCCATAGGCATTGTTGTCATGAAGGATTGCGCCTAAAAAATTCTCATTGTGAAACCTAGCAATCCTATAAAACATGGGAATACTTTCAGGCCTGTGGTTTACCTATATTGAAATTAGACCTCCGGAGGCCAAGCCGATTTACTGTCTTGATGAATCCCTACAACTTACTTTTTGTGAGAAAAGGGGAAACAAGCTTGCATGCAAATTAAAATTATCCTAATGGAGGTGATACACCAAGATTATGGAGTTTTAAACTACTATACTAAACCTATGACAACTGCAATAAAGAATGAAAATATTTAACAAATCAATTAGATCATCAAATTCATAAATATTTCATGAAAAGGTTCGAAGTTCTCCAACTTCTACATGTAGGAAAAGTGATTTTTCACAACATGCAAAGAATTGGAAATCAAGTGAGCACAACCCACAACCTAAATTCACTGTGAAATTATCCTACTTCTGCAAAGCAAAAATGAGATGGAGCAAACGATTGTAAAAATCATAATAAGTCTATCAAATCACTCACTTGACAATGAAAAAACCAAGAAATATTGATAAGGAAATAAATATGTATTGCAAAACTAAATAAAATATATCTCTATTACAATAACTGAAAAACTGCTCTCTGTAGTGACTACCATGATGACCTTGTTGTAACTATTTTCATTGTATCATGGACATCTATCTGAGTTCTTTTGTTGGTCTTAAAGAATTAACAATCAACTATGTTAGTGCTTGCTGAGTTGAGGTTCTGCTTATTATTCATGAAACTAAGAATCCCTAACTCTATTGTGACCTCACATACTGCCCTTATTCACATGATGGCACTAGTCACTTGTTGACTAGTGAGTGCTATCAAGTTCATATTGTATATACTGCCATTGAATGACAGTTTCTACTATCATTGCATGACAGTATATGGGATCATGGCTTGATGTACTCATTATTTGATAACTGGTTAGTGTCACCCTATGAGAGATGACATGTATGTTGAGCTCAACCCTTGTGGGAGCCCATTTTAACCCCCGTACTTGATATTCATGAAATCTGTATCTGCACATGAAACAAACAAGTTAGATAAAACATGATACTTGTTACTATCTCATGGCACTTTCCCTACATTGATCTTTCTTTTTGTTCTGAGTCTGATGTAGCACTATAAGCACATTGGGAATAACATTATGTATGTAGGAGTGAGATAAGTAACCTGGAGATCTAACAAATCTTTTCTCTCTCTCTCTCTCTCTTTTTAGGTCATGTCTTAGAGTGGACAGTGGAGCACTTGGATCAACCACACTGTTCAAAAGACTTCTGAAAGAACTTGTCAACTTATCCAGGCAATGATGGGTTCCCTCTCTCTCTCTCTCTCCTATATTCTTCTGATTTCTTATGTGTTTATTGTGCTATGATCATAAAGATATCTCTTGGCAATTCCCATGGTTTGTGTGGGATTTCATAAATAGTTTGTTCTTTATAAATAAAAATGTGTTTCATGCAAATATTTTATTCATGTATATATCTTTTGATTCAAACAATTGCACATTTGAAATAAGATACTTGTGTGACATACATGTTTATTTATAAAGATAGCAAACTTGAATTTTTTTTGTACCTTTCTTCAAAATGAAATGTATAAGGCTTGTAACAGGTCACCAAATTTAGGTGTAGCAAAATTTGGTAACATTTTTGGTGACCTCTCAAGGGTGTTTGCCTACTAAACAAAAAGAAACTAGTAGCCTAGCATATCCATTGGGCATTTAGTCAAATTTTCTCTCCTCAAAATCTTGAACTGCAACTCAACACTTCAAAGAAAATCGAAATAACTAAAAACTGAAACTACTTTGGCTCTACCAATAAATGAGCTTGCAAATTGTACATCAACACTTATTGAAAACAACAATCAAATTGAAACTGAAACTAAAAACAACAATATGTTGAAAGCACTTATTAGACTGAAACTTGTTGAATTCTGAAAGTAAACACTCAAAACAAGAAAGCTAAAACTGTAAAGTGCTGAACAACACCTATTCAAATCAAACTACTACATCTTAGCTTATAGTTGGGCCTAGTAAACTGTTGAAATCAAAAAGATGAAACTGAAAACTATTCTACTATGTACATATGAAAACATGTAGCACTTAATAACATAGTTTGATCTGAATCCCATTGACAGGGATTGGCAACACCTCTCCATCCAAATTTGCAAGTTGCAATGCATTATTTTGTTTGCATTCTGTAATAACATAAGGGCCATCCCACATGGCATCAAACTTGGTATGCCTACCAGGTCTATTTTTTAATTCAGCCCACTTGAAAACAAGATCAACTTGATTAAATATGTATGGTACAAATTTTCTACCAAAGGTCTTTTTCATCTGAGCATGGTGAACTTCCAACTTTCTAAATGCTTCTTATCGATTTTCTTCTAACTCCATGAGTTGTGCAAGCCTAATCTGCATTGGCTGCTCCTCAAGTAACTCTAGCTCCTTAACATAGTTCAGAGTTGGCAATTCAATTGAGATAGGTAACTTGGCTTATTTTCCATAAGTCAAAACATAAGGTGAGTTACTTGTTGACCTTTTTTGTGTAATTCTATTAGCCCAAAGGGCTAACTTGAGATTTTCATGCCAAGTTCTATGATTCTCAATAATGGTCTACTTGATGATGTTGATCAAATTCTTATTAGTTGATTCAACCTATCCATTACCTTGAGGGTAATAATTGGACGAAGTATTCAAACAGATTTTGTGCTTAACTGACCAATTTGAAACTCTAAAACCAATAAAAGCTAAAGCATTATCAGAAATAATCGAGTTAGGGACTCCAAACCTGGACACCAAGTCTTGATAGAAGTTGAGAACAAAAGTTTCATTAGCTTCTCTCAATGGTACTGCTTCTATCCATTTTGTGAAATAGTCGGTTGCTATAAGAATCCACTTGTGACTTGCACTGGAGGGTAGATTAATAGGTACTATGAAATCAAGCCCCCACTTTGCAAAGGGTTGTTCAACCTGAATTGATTGCAAAGGCATGGCTACAAGCCTCTATTTGCCTGCAAACAATGAGCATTTTTCATATTTTTGCACCCATGAGTGAGTGTCTTTAAACAAATCTGGTCAATAATAACCAACTCTCATAATTTTTAGAGTTGTTGTTCTAGTTGCAAAGTGACCTCCTGAAGGTCCTTCATGAAATTCTTTGAGAACTCTTTCATTCTAATCTGGCTCAATACATCTTAATAAAACATTAACGAAGTCTTTCTTGAATAAAACACCATCAATCAAAGCATAAGCAATGACTTGAAGCCTAAAAAACCTTCTTTCTGACCTGTCCAAACCTTCTGGACAATCACCTATTTGTAGATAATGGGAAATTTGCTGATTCCAAGTTGTTGGTACATATGGGACAACAAGTTGTTCATCATTATTTAGCATTGTTTCAACTTGTTGTTCCTCTTCCTTGTTGTTTTCTGCACTTCCAGCAAGCTGTTTGCATAAAACCTTGCCTCTAACTAGCTTTGTTACCTTGATGGAGATGTCATATTCCATCACTTTAGTAATCCAACCTACCCTTTTATCATTTATGTCTTTGTGGAGCAGAATTTCCTTAACTGTTGGATGAGAAACCATCAACTGAATTTCGTTGTTAGAAAGCATGTGCCTAAACTTATTAAGGCTTCTTATAATAGCTAGTACATGCTTTTCAACAAATGAATACCTAGTCTCATAATCATGTAAAATATGACTAAAGAAAGCAATTGACTATTTTAAGCCTTTATCATTTTGTTGACACAACATTGCAGAAATAGTATCCTCACTCCCAAAAACATACAAAATAAAATCTTTCTCAAAATTAGGATTTATGAGAGTAGGGGATGCTGCAATTGCCTCTTTTATTTCGTCAAAGCTATTCTTACCTTCCTCGGTTCATTGAAAAGGTACGTTCTTGAGGATGGTTGTAAGTGGCTGCATCAATGATGCAATATTAGGAATAAATCTTTGAATAAAGTTAATCCTACCTATGAAACTTTGAAGTCCCTTCTTGTGTGCAGGTAAGGGTAAAGCAAGTATGGCTGTGATCCTCTTAGGATCAATTGAAATCCCATATTTTGAAATAATATAACCCAACAATTTGCCTTCATGAACAACAAATATGCTCTTCCTGGGATTCAATGATACTCTATACTCTCTGCATATCTCAAATACCTGTTTGAGATGGTCAGGATGTTCATTGACATTCTTTAAAAAAATTGTTACATAATTTAAGTAAACCAAAATAAAATTATTTATTAGGCCCTCAAATGCCATGTCCATTGCTCTCTGGAATGTTGCCCCTGCATTGGGCAATCCAAAGGATATTTTGTTATAAGCCATTGTACCCCACTTGGTGGTAAATGTTGTTTTATACTAGTCCTCCTCTTTGAGAAGAATTTGGTTATATCCTGAATAACCATCAAGCAATGGAAATCTCTTTGGATCTGATACAACCTGCAAAATTTGCTCCATTGAGGGCAGCGGGTAATGGTCTTTTAGAGAGGCTCTGTTTATGTCTCTAAAATCAACACACAGTCTGAGTTCTCCATTCTTCTTCCTAATGGGAACTAGACTGGACACCCAGGATGTGTGTTTTATGGGAAATATAATGTTTCCTTCAATCAGCTTATTCAATTATGTTTTCATGAGGTGCTCTAATTTTGGATTAAGAGGCCTTTGTTTCTGCCTCACTGGTTTTGCATTAGCTTCTAGCTCTATGGTGTGCTGAGCTAAATGAGGATAAACTCCTTTCAAGTCCTCATACCTCCATGTAGATATATCATTGAATTCTTGACAAAGTAGTACGAAAGCATGCTTTTCTTCAGAGGTACATACCTTGCCAATTTTCAGCAGCTTGTCCTTGAATATTTCAATGGGCTCATAGTGTTCCTCCTTTACAAACATGTTGCCTTTATCCTTTTTGACTTGATCATCTATATTAAAAATTGATTCAAGGGTTACCAAACCCTTGGACAACTTGTTATTTTTCAGTTGAAGAAACTAGTTTTCATATTGTTCATTGAAGTTATGCTGTTTTCCAGTAGAAAATTCAGCTTCTTCAATTAGGAAATTAGTAATCAGCTCATCTGAATAAAAAACCTGCCAAAAAACATTGTTATCTGGGATTGATGGTCTTACAACAATCTTAACATACTGTTGTACCTGAATATTTTCTAGCTCCTTTGGGATATCTAACTGAGCACCTAAGGCAACTAGTCTATCTGCTTCTTTGTTCTGATTTCTAGGTATGAATAACAAGTTAAAAGATTCAAAATATTCAATAAAATCCTAGATTATATGATTATACATCTATAAAACATCATTTTTGGTGACATGGATGTTTCTAACTTGGTTCACCACTAATTCACTGTCACCAAAGACTTGTAAACACTTAATATTTTTCTTTCTAGCCCATTCTAGACCATGTGCTAATGATTCATATTCTGTTGTATTATTTGTACAACTAAAAGAAAATCTAAAAGAAGTGTAATATTTCATACCTTCGGGTGAAATAAGCATAGCTCCACCTCCAGAACCTAGTTTACCTCTTGAACCATCAAAGTAGAGCTGCTAAACCTGATTTTTTTGCTCTTCTGACTGCTGGTCCTGCTGGCTATCATCTTTTTCAAGGTTAGGAAAAATGATACCTTCCTCATGGATCATGTAAATACTAAGTCCTACCTCATCCATGTTCCTGAAAGGGTCTTCTTCACTATTTTGAGCTGCCCACTCATCTAAGATCACATTGGGTATGCCTTCGATAGGTGTGTTCAGATCTTGGATAGTGGGTACTTCTTCATGCTCACGAACAAGAAGATCTCCATTTATGAGACTTGGTGTGTATGTTTCTAGGTGGTCATTAGCCAAAGGTTTTGATTTTATGGTGACCTTAGTGCCATATCTGGTTCTAAAGAACATGCGAGACCAATCAGAGGAAAGGTAACCTTCCAACTTAGCTATGAAATCCCTAGATAAGTAGATAGAAAAATATGGTAGTAGATCAATTATATAGATATCCCATGGGATTATGAAATTAGGACATGCATGTAAGGTCAGAACAAGGTCTTTGATAGCTCCAATCAACCTTACTGCTATACCATATAGCTGGACAACTCCTCTAGAAATGGGTTGATATGTCAAACCAAGCTTGTTAGCTAGTTGTTTAGGCATTACTAAACTGTCGGCTCCTGAATCTATCATGCAATTATGGATTATATGCTTGCCTATTATTAAGGTCACATAAAAAGGAGGAGGCTTTTCTATTTGGGTTGGATGACTACTCTTATTCTGAGTATCATTGGCCAGCACAACTTTAGGCTGATCTTTCTGAGGCTCATTGGTCAAGGAAAGATTAGCTAAGGCTTCTTGCAGCAAGTCTTTTTGATCGGGAATGTGCAAAGCATATATCATAGACATGGAAACAATGGTCTTCTTCATAGATTTAATATTAAAATCTGGACCACTAACTTTTTGCTATATTATTGGAACAATAGGCTCTTCTTGTGCTGGTTTAGGCTGAAAGTGTACCTTCTGCTATTCTTTTGCTACTGTTGGCATTTGGCATAACTGATATAGATACAGGTGATGCCGTTGAAGATGGATGATTGCATCGATAAAGGATAGAAGTCTATTTGTGATGAATAGATTGAGATTCTATGAATAGATGACATGATCAATTATTTGTGTTGTCATTGATATCAACTGATGTCAAATGATTTTCTAATGTTCCTGATGTTTTGTTTTGTCATCTAAGTGATTTGGTTTACCAAAGGACAAGGTTTTCCAATAAAGAGCTAAAGTCTATGAAATAGGACTTTAACTGGTGAAGTAGAGTTATTTTGATTGGATCAGTTGATCAGTGATGATTGGTCATTTTTGGTTTGGATGGTGAACTTGCATCATGGAAAGGTGTATATGACTAAAACTTATGGAGTTTACCGGAAGACATGTTTCAAATTTTTGATGAAGTTTTGCTAAGGTTTTAGTAGGGTTTAAGACCGGTGAAGAAATCATCAAACCGGTAATTATTTTTGTTATGACGGTGATCGACGATGTGTCTACATGAAGTTGGTAACATGACACAATCGGCACGAAAGATTTAATTGTTGTTTTGGCATGATTAAAGGAATATTTTCTTGGGAATCAACAAAATACTTAGTAGAGTGTTTTAAGGATACAAATCGGATTTTTGTGATGAGTTACAATCAACCAACGATTGATATTGCATTGTAATTTGTTGTATTGATTTATATAATGATCTATGATGATCTCTTATGATCGGAATTATAAATTCATGATTTAATTAGGTTTTGTGGCCGACCTAGTTGAGATGGCTATTTAGGATGACTCAATTGATGTTTATGGTGTTGATGGTGTACGTTAGGAAATAGGAAATCATCACAAAACAAGATAAACATACTAGCTCAATCACAAATGCATTCATTGCAATGAATCTATCCTAAGACACACTCAATAGAGACATGAAACAAAAACATTCAAAACTAAATATTATGCAAACCGGATGACGATTTGAATGCTCCTTCCATGCGGCTCCATTGTTCTTCTTTCCTCTTCAAACGGTTTGGTTGTGGATCTCACCTACAAGTGCACATACATGATTGAAAGCAAGATTGACATTGATTATTGATCAAGAGTACTAGAAGCATAAATTCGATAGCCTGATTAAAGATTATTAGTTAAGGGCTTTGATTGAAGAAATTCATCCAATTTATAGAAGAATTGGAGAGATGACAAGATTAGCATGATTCAATTCAAATGGAAATTGCAAATCAATTATGTCAATTATGACAAATTATGACAAATTATGCACTTTCTATGCAAAATTTGTTGATTGATAATTTATGACAAATTATGACAACTTCTATGTCAAAATTGATTGATTGTCAATTATGACAAATTTATGACAAATTGACATGTCATTTCCATGAATTTAGGAGAGAAATAGGAGGAAATTTGAAATTAGGAATTAGAAAATTAAGAAATTAGGAAATTGATGGAAATTAGAAATTAGGTAAATTAATTAATAATTTGTCATTTATTAATTAATTCACAAAGAGGAATAATTAGCCAATTAAATGAACATTTAATTGCAATGAGAAGACTTAGGATAAATAAACAATTTATTAATCCTAAAGGAAGAAATAACACACACAAGGTTAAAGGATTAAAGCACGAAACCCTAGAAGATGAATTAGGTCTTGATGAAAGATAATTGACTCGATTCGATTTGATTTTGGATTGATAAATGACCAATGTGATAAATGATTTGATTGAGAAAATGCGCCAATTGACAAGGAACAATGACAAATTGATCCAAATTGACATATTTGAGACAGACAATGATCGATGACAAATCGATCGCAAAGTGACAAGATTGACAAGAGGACAAGAGTTGATGATAAATAGACTGCAAAATGACAGGATTGAAAATGACCACGATCAATGACGAATTGATCGCAAAATGACAAGATCGAACATGACAACGATCAATGACAAATCGATCGTTAAACGACAAGATTGAAGGATTGAAGATAAATCGATCGCCAAATGACAAGATTGATAAGAGGACAATGATCGATGACAAATTGATCGCAAGATTGACAAGAGGAAAAAACCCTAATTAGGATTGACGATGTCCAAAATGATGACAAATAAGCACACACATTGATGCAATAGGATAAGATCGATTAAAATCATGACTGGATAGTGTTGTCGACAAGACCAAATTCGAGAATGAGATAATTGAAGAATGTAGAAGAATGATTCGATGCTCGCAAATGATAAAGACCATGTGCGAAACATAGGAGAAATGTTAATGCGACGCAAAAACCTAAAATGAGGCAATGCGCAAATGTTAAAGTATGACTCTGCAAGCATTGACCATTTTTAGGTGTCTACAGATGGTCTTAGAGAATATGTTAAGTTGTCCAAGTGAAGTGTGATATTTTCCTGAGAGTTGTAGAGTGTTGTGCATAATTGGATCTGAACAAGAAAGTAGAGAAGTGCAAGTAACAAATCATTTTCTTACTGTTGTTCCCTAACAGTTGCAACAGGTTAAATCCCTTAACCAGGTGGGTCCTAACAGGCCTTAAACATTTAAGTCCCCTAACAGGGAAAATCTCAAAAGAGAGTTAAATCCTCTCACGAGGTTTATCCTAATAGATCATCAAGCTCCTAACCGGGCTGCTAGGTAAATCCCCTAACTGGGTGGCTCCTAACAGGGTCTGCTCCTAACAGGGCGTATTGTAAGCTCCTAACATGGCGTACTTCAATAGAGTACAAATATTTGTGGGTTCCAACTCCCACCATGGTTTTTCCCTATTTGGGTTTCCACGTCAAAAACTTATGGTGTTCATGTGTGGAATGTTTTTCATGTGATGTTCTTGTTTATATTTCATTTCATGCATTATTTTTGAGACACCGGTTATGATGTTTTATCAGAAGTTTCTCAGAGATTACCTATATTGATAAGGAGTTGTTTGAGAAAGTTTTTGATTTGATTGATAAGGTTAATAAGTTGGTAAATGATTTGATTAATGTGTTAAGAAAATATGATAAAGAGGTTATTAGATCTTATTAAAGGAGTTGAGACATTTGTTAAATGGTTTCAGAGCTGATATAAGTTTGTTTTTGGAGTTAAAGTTTCAATTGGTCTTAATACTGATTCACCTCCCCTCTTAGTATTAACTGAATCCTCATAGGATTAATAACTACTGCAGGCTGTCCTCTTGGTAAAATCTGCATGTTTTGGATAGGTAGAGGTACCCTAGTAGCTTGGTGGCTTGTAGAAGGTTGTTGTTTTCCTTTATCTCCCTGCTGCTGACCATTTCCAGCTTGCTGTTGATGATTTGCAACTTGCTGTTGATAATTTGCAGCTTGTTGTCTTATGTCAATAGCACACTTTTTCAACCTTGTATTGACAACAGTAGGTGTATGAGGTTGATTCTGCACTTGTACTTGATTAACTCCACAAAATTCTTCACCCTGCCAATTCATTAAGGCAACGTTAGGACCTTTTGATTCCTCATTAACACTTGCATCCTGAAAAGACATAGGATTATCCTATACCATGATAGCCTGTGACTATGCATGCATTGCATTCAAGCAGGATGCTTGATTATGGGCTTGTTGGCACAAAAAACACCAATCTTATGCCAAGTTATTTTGAACTGGCACAATTTCTTTTGAATTACTGGTAGTATTTTGATTATTTTGCTGATTTGGCCTATTATTATAATTCCTCATCTGATTCTAAGGGTCATTCTGGTAATTAGTCCTATTGGGCTAATAAGGAGTTTGGTATGGGGCTTGATATCTCTAATTTTGGCCTTGATTCTTCTCAATATTCACTAGTTTATTGCCAAAATTCTGCATAGTCTGCTATATTTGATGAGTTTCTTTAGCATTCTTCATAAATATCTCCTTTAGCTCTTGAATTTGCTTTGAAGGATCTATAACTACATTATTTTGAGTATAATTCTGAAAACCCAATGCTGGAACAATGGGTATTGTAGCTATAAGAGGTACTTGCAAGGGCATTAAAGGCTGAATATAAGGGAAAATAGGCATAGGAGGCCTAGGGGAAATCTTACCAGCCTGTATAAGGTTGTTTTATGCTTTAATAGCTACATCATAGGTTGCTGGTAATGTAACCCTACTCATAGACTGAATCATAACAACAATATCATTGTTTAAAACTCTCAATTAATATAAAAATGCATGTTCAAGAGAGGGTTTTGATGAATACTAAGAGGGAGGGGGGGTGAATTAGTATACCAAAAAATACTGAACTCAAACACTTTATCAGTCTAGCAGTAAACCGGTATAACAGTTTAACTAACAAACCGGTTAACACAAATGCAAACCAAACAACAAGTAAGGCATTCAACCAAAAAAGCACAATCACCATAACACAAGAGATTTTGATGTGGAAACCCAAATGAGAAAAACCACGGTCAGATGAAACTTACAAGTAACTATCTGCAAAATAGTAACTAGACCAATTAAGGTCAGACCAGTTAAGGTCATACAATGTTCTTTACCAGAATAGATCCTGTTAGGAATCTCAATCTCTGTTAGGAGATAAGCCCGATTGAAGACTACCTTGTGAGAGTATTTCAGATCCACAGATGTGAATCACCTTGTTAGAGGATTTACAAGGGCTTTTCTGGGCCTACCTGGTTAAGGGTTTCCGACTTGTCAAAGATGTGAGCAATCAACAAGTGAATGATCTAGCAAATGACATAGTCTACTTGATTAGATCCATGGTAGCTCATTGCTAATGCATTTCAGCATTACTTCAGTCTTCAGTAAATCCACACTCTGTTACAACACACAAACTTGATCTTCTCTATTAAGATCGCACATACAAGAACTCATCAACCACCAAAAACCCTAACAGATACACACGCTAAAACCCTAGACATGATGTCCTTAAAATGAATCTGATTTCATGTCGGTCCAATAGGATTATATTGCAAGTTCCTAGGTTTATTGTATCTAGAAACATTTGGTAACATGACACAAAATCATCGTCAAAGTGTTGGTGGATGGTAACTCATCACAAAAATATACTGGTTGGTAACTCATCACAGAGTATTATCGGTTTATATAACTTTACCAATTACCGGTTGGTAACTTAGAGTAATACCGGTTTAACTCTTAAACATAATACGATTTGACAAAAATGAAGACTGGGAAAATGATAACTATCGCTTTTAGTTCCTTTGCTCCGTTCCGCTTGAGATCCTCGAACCACTTGAGGTCTTCATGCCGCTTGAGATCGGTAAACACTTTTTGCAAAACACCGATAGTCTAAAGACTACAACATAATACTAGTTTGGAACAAATACCGGTTGAGCATAATTCATACATTCAAAAAGTGATCTCATAGCAAGTGTGTGTCCATCAATGACAATCACAACATAATCATAAAAAATGCCAACAATCTCCCACTTTGGCATTGATGGCAACACTTAGGAAATTTTTTGACATCTAAGCGTTTTACAGAAAAAATGCCATAATCAAAATTACTCCCCCTAAGCATATACACTATCCCTTTACGGAAAATAGAATGTATACTACTTCCTTACAAAGATAAACAAGAGAGTATACATAGCTGCATCAAATTTTTTTTAAATACCATAATACTTCTCCCCCTTTGCCAACAATGACAAAATACAGCTGAATAATCCCCTGTTTCTATTAGCTGAATAAATGTTTATGATAATAAAGAGTGAAACTTGTCAAAAATAGATTTAAAGTCCTGCATAAATTGCTTCATGGATAAGGACCATGACTCAAGTAATGAGGTAGAAACCTCACTCTCTGTTTGCATCTGGGATACATGTTCCTCCATGGTGTCCAAGGTACTCATCTCTTGAGTAACCGTCAAGGCATCCAGATTGAGATAACAGTTCTGAAGTATTTGTAGTCTTGGTAGTAGAACTAGTTGTAGTTCCTGCAAATCCCTGGTCTGGTTGCTGATCTCCAAATCAATTCTTGTAGCCTAAAGTTGAAACTGGTGAATGGTTTTCCCATAAGAGGTAAAGGAATCATATGGTGTCTTGAAGGGGCTAATGAATGTCTGCAAATCAGTTTGTAGTTTTTCTTTCTGGTCAAGCACATCATCACATAATAGATGGGGTTGACATATCTTACTGAGCAGTAATTCCCCCTCATCCATTGTATCTCTAATGTCCTTCTGTGCCTTCTATAGATCAGACCAGAGCTCATGTAACTTTTTCACCAAGGCAGTGTTCAAAGCCTTTTGATGCTCCTTCTTGGCATTCGCTTCAGCAACCTCTTCCAGGATTTGTACTTGGTCCTCCACAACTATGCATAAGAGTTTCAACTGAGCCATAGAGGAATCAGTACTAGGGAGGTTGGTACTGGGTATCAAACCGATAAGAGTGTCCACCGTAGCTTGGATCACGTCTTGCTCCTTCTTCCTCCTTATCACCTCCAAGTGTTCTTGAGCAAGCTTAATGCTTTGCAATAAGTCCCATTCGTTTGCAGATTGGAGATCAATGGGATTGGTAATGTCAGCCGGTTTGGCTTGACTACCGATTGCCTTTGGAGTCTCCACTTGAGTGCTTTGTGCCGCTTCCTCCTTCTCTTTTTCTCTTAGCTTGTCTTCTTTTGCCTTCTTTTTCTCCTCTTCCTCTATTTTTCTTTTCTCTTCTTCTTCTTTCTGCTTCACTTCGTCCTCATCCTTCTTCTTCTTCTCCTCTTCTTTTCTCTTCTCCTCTTCCTGCTTCCTCTTCTCCTCTTCCTTTCTCTTCTCCTCTACCTATTTCTTTTCTTCTTCCTTCTCCACTTCCTTCTTGTTCTTCTCTTCCTCTTGTCTCTTTTCTTCTAACTTCTATTTCTTTTCTGCTTCCTTCTCTTGTCTCTTATTCTCATCTTCTTTTCTCCTGTCCACTTCCTATTTCCTCTTTTCTTCTTCTTTTCTCTTTTCCTCTTCATTTCCCTGTTTCTTCTTTCCTTCTTCATGCTGCTTTTTCTCTTCCTCTGCCTATTTTTCCTATCTCGCCGCTTCAGTTGGTGTACCCAAAGTAACATCTTCACCGTTCAAGGCATCAACATCAATGGGTTCCATTTGATCAGTGATTGGTACTCCTTCACTGTCATACACTTCATCCGGTTGATTGATTTCTGGTTCTTACTCAGCTTTCCTGTTGGCTTCTGCCACTTGGTGCAACTTTAGAGCGGATTGACCAAGCGAGTGGGTATCTTTTACCACTTTCGGGACTTTTCCTTCTAGCAATAGGAGTCTCCTTATTCTCATGAAGAAGAGGCCCTTATATCTTTCCACCACTTCATAAAGTTTTGATTTAGTCACATCAGGAAAGTATTGTGCAAATACTTCCTCTCTTATTTCC
Organism: Cryptomeria japonica; assembly: GCF_030272615.1. Lineage (NCBI taxonomy): Eukaryota > Viridiplantae > Streptophyta > Pinopsida > Cupressales > Cupressaceae > Cryptomeria > Cryptomeria japonica. The sequence continues at coordinate 347,977,750 of NC_081413.1, forward strand.
TGTTCCTTCTCTATGGCAATGCGCCACTTGTTATCTAAAGAATTATATAAAGAATCAGGTGTCTCAGATTTAATTTTTGATGGCCACCGGTCATTAATACATAAATAATTAATGACTTCCTATTCAACTTCTTCCTTTTCATCATCATTAAAATCATCAAATCAATCTTTCAAATCACCAAGCACTTTTCTTCTAATATTCTTAATAGTTGTTTGACAATGTGTCAAAAGTTTGTAGGAGGAAATATCAATATTTACCGATGCAGATGTTGCCGGTTCATTCTTTGTCTTTTTCCTCGTTTGCCTCGTCTTCTTAGGCTGTTCTTCAAACACAGTGTCCTCTAAGTCCGGTGTGTTGTCTTTTGTCTTCCGCTTTCTCTCAAAGACTTTGGTAGGTGCAGCTTCCGGTTTCTTCTTTGCTGGTGACCGCTTGGTCACTTTGGGACTTGCTGCAGTAACCGGTGCTGATACTGAAGGCACTACCTTTCCCTTCTTTACTAAAGGTTCTTCAACCGGTGCAACCCTTTCCAAATAGGTGTCGGTTCTCTTTGCCTTTGGATCAAGGGGCAAGGCGAGTAGGGTAGAGGCATACCCATCTAATATGTCATACATCACCTCATATCCCATGGGTTCCACTTCTTCCTATCTAGGCTAAACTATCTCCATTATGCACTCATCAACTTTGATGGTGAAGCAAATAACATCTTCATATTTCTTGACAATATCACCTGATATTCTCACTCTTTGGCTCATTTTGCGTCTGAACTCATCAAAGTATTTGTTCAGAACTTCTGGATAACCAGTTCCAACCGGTTGGTCGGTAGACCACTGAATATCTTCGACTCCTAGGAAGTAACCTTGGAAGTAGAAGAACAACCCAACCACTAGTTGTCCAAACTTAAATCTCAAGGAATTGTCCTATTTAATTGACTTCAGGTTCACCAGAAGTTGCCTTTGCATACAGGTGCATAAATCAAATGATGCATCTTCCATGATCATCCTGTAGGCAACATTTACTGCTGCAGTAGAGATAGAGTTGATCCTACTAGCATAAATGTCTGGTAACCTATTACCATGCAGGCATATTTGACCAGATCGTCCTTGATGGGATTGATGGTCATTCCCCATTGGTCGCTCACAGAACCAGTGAGATTGGTCATTTCTGTCTTGCTGAACTTCCTTAGGGCCAACACTTCACCGACGTTACAAAAACCGGTGATGACATGAATCACTTTCGGTGTGATGTCATGCATCTGCTCTAAGTACATTTTATCACCATGCACTCTGCTCAGAATGATGCAGATGTGATCATCTGAAAACTCTTCAAGGAAATAGACTGCATTGTGAAGCTTCTTCTTTTCCAAGACGTTGAATTCCGGTTTGATCTTCTTGTCCTTTCCATAGAATAAGCTTAATTGAGAATGGATCATTAGAGATCCTAGGTCTTCAATTTTACAATCAATATAGTCTGAAATGCCTTCCTCCACTATAACACCAACGGGTATTTGAGATAGGGTATTGTATTTTGCCTTCTGTTGAATGAAGTCTACTGAATCAACGGGTGCACTAGAGCTAGAGTGTGATGCGGAAGCCATGATAAATAGAGAAATTTGAAAAATACCTTCATAAATTGAAATTTAGGGCTTGTAAATTATACTTCGCCACACACTCCTTTGGTTGCTGAAATACTGCTTTGTGTTCTACACTTGACCGATTGATATTAGCTTTTGATTGTTCTTCAAGGTTTTGAAAATCTTTGAATCGCAATCCAAATCGCTTTTCGTTGCTCAGTGCTTAAAAACTTCTTTGCTTGAGAACTGATAAGTGAAAAATGACTTGAAAAATCCTTTTAAACAAGTTCTTCATCTACCATAATAAATGCTCCACTATTATGGTATAAACCCTAATTTGCCTTTTCCTATTTTCGGTCTTCTGCCAGTTGATAGGTATCACATACCGGTTAAGGTCTTTTACCGGCGTAAACTAGGGGTTCAAAACATTTCATCATTTTCTCCCCCTAAGCTTTTTTGATGCTTAGTTTGCCGATTCAATGTCTTCCACACTAGGTGCAAAAACTAGTTCTTCTTGAATCACTTCTTCTGGCTTCTTCTTCCAAGTTTTCTTCATATCTGCTTGAACAGTTTCAACATCTATCTTTCCTTCCGGAGTGACCAGTATATCATTCGATATATTCTTTCTTGTTCTACAGAATCTTGCTGTATGACCCGGTTTGTTGCAATGATAGCAAATCATTCTAGGTGATCTCCAAGGTCCATTATTCATGTTTCCATTCTTCCTTCTGCATGTTGCAGCAGTGTGACCACTACCATGACAGATCAAACAGGTTACACTCCATCTATTTGCTACTTGATAGCCACTGCTTCCTGACTGATGATTATAGGTATTAAACTGGTTTGGGTTTCGATTCCCAGGGGTTTAGAAAAAACTCTTGACTCCTTTGAGGATATCTTCTGGTGATGTGCATGATAGACCTGCATTCAAATGCTCTATGCCCAAACTTGTTTCATGCATAACAATTACCATTGAATCTATTGGGTCTAGGCTTATCATTTAGAAAATAAGGAAAATTATTGTAAGCCTTACTTCTACATACATTAGTAGTGTGTCCTTCCTTGAGACAATTAAAGTGAACTGGTTTGAACTTTTTCTTACCTTTATCCTTTGGTGTCGGTTGCTTCTTTGATGCTCCATCTTTTGTTCTAGAGGTCTCACCTTCCTCATAATCAAAGAAACCAAGTGCATTGGTATTCTTTATTGGTTTAGCTGATTCAAGCTTCTGCTCTAGCTTGACAGTACTCTTATTGAATTTGGCAAGCATTTCCTTTGACTCAGTAAGTTCTTTAGTAATAGCAGCATTGGATTCCTTTAAGGTTGCATTCTCAGAAACAACCATGTGTAGTTCACCTTGCATTTCTTCCCTTTCCATTTTATTTTCATGAAGATGAGCGCTAAGTGCACTTATCTCTTGCTTCAGCTTGGAGATCTCATGATCTTTGTCTTTTACCAAATCTTCAGCTTTCCTCTGGTTCTCAAGCTCTTGACACATTCTGATATTTAGTCCTTCAAGTTCCCTTCTTAGGTTGGCATTGGACTCATTCAGTTTTTCAACTTCTTGAACTAGGGCTTCCATGTCCTCTTTATCAGAAGAACTATTTTCAATTAGCTCCATTATTTTTTTAGTATGCTCTCTTCTTTTTGCCTGAGAGGCCTTATATTTGACTTTAAGTTCATCATAGGCTTGCTCAGTCTGAGTGAGCCGATGAGTAAGTTCCCTCATAGTGTATTCTCTCATATCTCTTTGCAAGTGGTTAGACTTATAGAAAGGTTGGCTCTGATACCAATTGATGAATACTAAGAGGGGGCGGTGAATTAGTATACCAAAAATTATTGAACTCAAACACTTTATCAGTCTAGTAGTAAACCGGTATAAAAGTTTAACTAACAAACCGATTAACACAAATGCAAACCAACAACAAGGCATTCACCCACAGAAGCACAATCACCATAACACAAGAGATTTTGACGTGGAAACTCAAATGGAAAAAACCACGGTGAGATGAAACTCACAAGTAACTATCTGCAGAATAGTAACCAGACCGGTTAAGGTCATACAATGTTCTTTACTAGAACAGATCCTGTTAGGAATCTCAATCTTTGTTAGGAGATAATTCTGATTAAAGACTACCTTGTGAGAGGATTTTAGATCCACAGATGTGAATCACCTTGTTAGAGGATTTACAAAGGCTTTTCTGGGCCTACCCGGTTAAGGGTTTCTGACTTGTCAAAGATGTGAGTAATCAACAAGTGAATGATCTAGCAAATGGCACAATCTTCTTGATTAGATCCATGGTAGCTCATTGCTAATGCATTTCAGCATTACTTTAGTCTTCAGTAAATCCATACTCTATTACAACACATAGACTTGATCTTCTCTGTTAAGATCACACATACAAGAACTCATCAACCACCAAAAACCCTAATAGCTACACACGCTAAAACCCTAGACATGATGTCCTTAAAAGGAATCTGATTTCATGTCGGTCCAATAGGATTACATTGCAAGTTCCTAGGTTCATTGTATCTAGACACATTTGGTAACACGACACAAAATCACCATCAAAGTGTCGGTGGATGGTAACTCATCACAAAAATATATAGGTTGGTAACTCATCATAGAGTATTACCAGTTTATACAACTTTACCGATTACCGGTTGGTAACTCAGAGTAATATCGGTTTAACTATTAAACAGATTACTGGTTTGACAAGAATGAAGACTGGGAAAATGATAACTGCCGCTTTTAGTTCTTTGCTCCATTCTGCTTGAGATCCTCGAACCTCTTGAGGTCTTCATGCCGCTTGAGATCTTCATGCTACTTGAGATCGGTAAACACTTTATGCAAAACACCAATAGTCTTAAGACTACAACATAATACCAGTTTGGAAAAAATACCGGTTGAGCATAATTCATACATTCAAAAAGTGATCTCATAGCAAGTGTGTGTCCATCAATGATAATCACAACATAATCATAAAAAATGCCAACAGGTTTTACTGTTGTAGGAATTCTATTCCATGTTTGCTCAAAACAGTAGTTGAAATCTATCATTTGATCTTATGGAGCCCTCTTGATAGTGGTCATCTGCTCAACCAATGATAGGTGATCGGACTTATCTGCAAACTGCTTTGTCAGCTTATCACCCAAATCATCCCAATCACCAACTGAATTGATTGGCAAACCTCTGAACCATTAGAGTGCTTTTCCTTTGAATGATGTTGCCAATAACCTGCGTGTTAATTTCTTCTGGGTTATGTAGTGAACTGCACATAGGGATGTGACATCTCTTATGTGTTCAATAGGTGTAATGTGATCTTCACTAGTGAAGATAGGCTGACTTTTTAGAGCTGCTCCTGGTATGGGATCGTGTTGGGTCAAATTTAATGGGCTGCCTCCATTAAATGGTACAAAAGCATGCACTCTTGGTATGGCCATTGGAACTACTGGTGGGTTTACTGGTGGATTAACCGATGGATTCTAGATAATGGATGGTTGAACTGAAGCTATTCCAAAAAGAGGATTTGTATGGGTGGCAAAATTAGGTTGAGAACTAGACAGAGGAAAAGAATTAGACAAAAAATTAGAATTTGGGATCTCAGGAAAATCTTAAGCTGATAGATTTGCTGAAAATTTAATTGCTGAATTTGCTGCTTTTTCTATCTTTTTCGTTGTCCTTGACCTCCTTTGTGATGGTGGTAACTCAGTATGCTCAACCAAATCCTCATTCTATTTGGTTTGATACTTTCTCATATGTTGTTAAGATCTGATTTGCTAAGAAAACCAGAAAATTAGAGTCGCTAAGTACTTAGAAAAATAACCTCAAAAGGCTGTATTACTGCTGTCAATACTGAAACAACAATAAAAATGGAATTTCTTTGAGTTGTAACAGCTCAAACGAGTCCCACCGGGTGTGCCAAAAACTATTGTCACACCTGGAAATGCTAATTATGAAACTTAACAATTCTGTGAAACATTGGAATACTTTCAGGCCTGTGGGTTGCCTATATTGAAAGTAGACCTCCGAAGACTAGGCCATCTTACTGTGTTGATGAATCTCCTACAACTTACTTTTTATGAGAAAAGGGGAAAAAGGATTGCATGCGAATTAAACTTATCCTAATGGAGGTGATACACCGAGATTATGGAGTTTTTAACTACAGTACTAAACATATGACAACTACAATAAAGAATGAAAACGTTTCACAAATCAGTTAGATCACCAAATTCATAAATATTTCATGAAAAGGTTCAAAGTTCTCCAACTTCTGCATGTAGGAAAAATAATTTTTCACAACACAAAAAGAATTGGAAATCAGTTGAACACAACCCACAACCTGAATTCACTATGAAATTATCCTACTTCTGCAAAGCAAAAATGAGACAAAGCAAATGATTGTAAAAATCATAATAACTCTATCAAATCGCTCACCTGACAATGAAAAAAGAAAGAAATACTGATAAGGAAATAACTCTGCATTGCAAAATTGAATAAAATATATCTCTATTACAATAACTGAAAAAACTGCTAAGTGCTGAGATACAATGCTTTTTGCTGTATGTGTAAGCAAAAAGAAAGAACCAGGGGGAAAAAAGTAGGAGAATAGAAGAATATATAGATGTCATGAAGATCATCTCCTCCAAAACCCTAAAATGAAAAAACTTCATGAGAAAAAGCCTTGGGCAGATTTGCCCAGAATAGCATAAAAAATCATGTGTAATGCTACCAAAAATAGTCTTTGTTGCCAAAAATAGGTCCCCCACAGATAGTGCATGAAAAAGACATCCCTCGCTGAAAATAGAACTGCCACGTCCACTAATAATAGCCCTCTGAAAAAACAAACACTCTCTGTCCCACAAATCTGCATGTGCCTGCTAAATATATCTAAGGAAAAAGCAATCCCTCTTATGCTGAAAATTTGCACAAGTTTTATGTTGGAAACCAATAACACTGAGAGGGGGTGGGGTGGGGTGGTGTGAATTAGTGTTATACTATAATAGAAGATTTTAGTCTTAACAAAACATTCATACACCAACCGGTATACTGGTATAAACAAAATTGAAAGAAGTAATGCAACTAATAAGCCAAACACATAAATGAGAACCATAACACACAAATTTATAAATAGAAAACCTCAATGAGAAAAACCACAGTGGGATTTGTGACCCACAATATCAATTCACCGACCATATGAAGAGATATTACAATATATGATTGTCCTACACTTGCAGGAAGGCTTACAGTCTAGAGCACATTGCACATCACAATAGGAGTCTCACTGACTACATAACAATCCAGACAACAATCCGAAGAAGTGTGAACTACTTAATATAGCATCTCCTATGCCAGAATACAGTTCCGGTTTAAGCTCTGTCTATTCCAGCGAAAACCCTAAACCTCAGTACCGGAATAACCCTTACAATGAATTCCTCACATACATAGTCTCTCTGATATATTTCACATTACATTAAATCCATATATCCATTCCACATGTCTATCCCAATTCTCTTATTCATGCAAAATGATCTAATCATCTCCCCTATATACCCTATACAAATTTATGCCTTATGTCAGCTTACAAGGATATATACAATATTACATTTACATGTCGGCCATATAACATAAATGAATAAGCATAAAAACAAGTTGCCGATGCCGGATCCAAGATGTGTTAGCCTCCAATACCGATGAACTTTACTATACCATGTCATCCTACATTGCCAGTGATCAAACAAATCTTCTATCTTGCCTGTGCTAGTGCTAGTGCCAGTGTAGAGTGTGTGAAGTGTCTGTCGGTACACCATATGAAGCTAGAACCCAAAAACATGTTGCCATAAATGACAACATAATGAAACCTAACCAATAGAGTGTCAATTACCAACAATCTCCCCCTTTGGCATTGATGGCAACACTCATGTGAAAAATGGTCATGGTTTCAACTGTCGGTTTCATCCTGTCTCGCTCCCCCAGAGCTGAATATGCAAAATGCTCCAATACTCCAAAATTCCAAAAACTTTGTAACTCCCCCTAATGTATGCAACCCTTCATTATTTTTCACATGTATACTACTCCACCTTTGACATCAATGCCCAGAAAAAATTGTAAAAAGAATGTCAAAGAATAATAACTGTACACTGAATATCTCCAAAAATGTCTTACCAGAGCTTGACCAATTTCAAGATTTCTGGGTAAGCTTTCTCCAATAACTCCACATAAGTATCCCAACCGGTTTTGAATGTGCCAGAGATAGATACAAGTCAAATCGGTAAATATGCAAGTGATTCTTTCTCATTAACTTCTACTGGTGTGGGCTTACCAAGCATATCCATGCATTCCCTCTTATGTACACCAAGTGAATCCAATCTTGTACTCACCAAACCTCTGAGACCTTTGGCTCTCTGAATAATCTTATCTCTTTCCTTTTCAAGAGCATAAATTTGATTCTCCAAGGCCAAAATTTATCCATCAATAGATGTGGTCAGTGAAATTAGTCCATCAAAAGAGTTAGCAATACTAGCAATTTTGTTCTGTACCTCTTTTATCTTTTCATCTACTTTTGCTGTAAGAATCTCTGTATTGCAACATACCCTGAATATGTTAGTACCTTGTTTCAAAGATCAAAAGCGTCTCTCTTAGCCAAAGTGAATTTTTCATGTGCTAGCCAGTTAGAGATTTGCAGTAATGATTGAAAATCTTTAGAGATGTGTTCTGTTATTATCTTAAGCTTGCTGGAAGGGCTTGCTTCATTCTCAATCTTACATTCAGGGACCAATCTATGCAAAAAAGTTATGGATTGATATATAATCCCTTTGTCTATTATTCCCTCCTTCATCAATTTCTGAGCAACCATCGTCATCAGCTCTGTGGGACTCATCTCTATGATGTTTTTCTTTTCCACTAGAGAAGTCTCAATTATCAATAATGATGTGCTAGCAACTGGTTCCCTACCGAATTCTCCTATTTTCTTTGGTGATTTAACTTTTATTACCTCCTCACTTGCACCGATGGCTTCACCACTTGGTACAGTCTGCGCAACTGCCGATTCCTCTCTAAGAACAATATCCTCAACCTATACATTAGTATCCAGAGGACAAGTGTCCTTAATGTTAGTATCCTATACAATGTTCTCTGCATTAACCAGTGTCTCTGTATTTGTTTGTACATTTGTGTTAACCGGTGGTTGAATTTACACTATCTTGATATCCTTCAAAACTGAGGGTGGAGTACCCATAATTCCTTTACCTTTCCCTTCAATCGGTGCATCTACAATATTAGTCTTTGTCTCGGGTGAAGTGAAGAATCCTGTATTCTCTCCCAAAAAAATTATCCAACCCTTTTGTGTTTCCTTTATTATCTCATTCATCCTTCCTAACATTAGGCTAGTTATTATATGTTTGCTGTTAAAAACCTTTCTGTCAGCAGCCTCAATTGTCTTCTCCATCTCATTTGGAGTTATAGCAACACATATAGCTAAAAGTTCTTGCATCTTAATGTGTTTATCTTCTTGCATTGCAGATAACCTTCTAGCATCTAACATGTTGTATAGCTCTGTCGGTATTTGATTTTCTATTTCAATTAATGCTTTCTTATAAATGTCTAAATATTGAAGAACTGCTTCCTCTACCTCTCTTTGTTCATCATCTTTAAATGTATCATAATAAGACTTAACATTTTTCAGCATCCCATCCTTAGTTATTTCATCTACAATTTTAGCACAAGTCTTAGGCCAAACAATTGTTACATTACCAGTCTCTAGTGCCAAATAAATGTCACTCTTCTTCCTCCTTCTGGTAGTACCAGATGCAGCTGATGGTGTAGCCTTGGGTGCCCGCTTCTGTGCTAGTAATTTGATGGTAACCTTCCTAACCAGTTGTTTCTTTGGTTCCACTTTAGGTTCTTCGAGTTCTTCCTCACAACCCTTTTGAATTCTAATGGTGTCTCATCTTCAGGCTCAGAATCTGCAGTCACAGGTTCAATGTGAGCTATCAAATCCTTCCTCTTTCTCCTTTTCTCTGGGACAACATCAATGAGTGCCTTAATGTCCTTTGAAACCTCATGTATAAACTTTCTTGCATTACCTTCTTGTTTTTTCCTCTTCTTCTCGTTGAACTCAGTTTCAACCTCAAAAGTCTTTTGCTGTGCTGTTCCACAAGTTTTTTTTGCTTTATCTATTTCTGCATCAAGTAGAATTTTCACATATGCATCCATAATTAATGGATCCACCTCATATCCCATTTCCTCTATCCAAATCTTCCGGGGCTTGACTGCCTCCATGAGAGTCACATCCTTCTCAACTATGAAACAAATGTCGGTAGAGTATTTCTATACTATTTGCTCAGGTATCCTTATTGTAGACTTCATAGATTTCTGAAAATCCTTGAAGTAACCCTATACCTTATCATCTCTAAGACTTCCTAATGAAGCAATTGATTGCTTAAGCTGTCTCCCTATTGGGATGTCAAAATCCCATTGCTTCCTTCCAGAACTGAGAGTATCATTCAAAAAGTATAACATTAAGCATGCTAACAGATTTCCATACCCGTAGGTACCCTTCTTCTCACATTTAATCTTCCCTAAATTGATCAATAACTCCTCAAGCATCCAGTCACAAAGATCTAACTTGATATTTTCTCTCATCATTCTGTAAGCGGCCAAAATACATGAACTGGAAACTGAATTCAGTTGGTTAGATTGAGTTACCTTGTAGCCTATGATCATGCTTCCAAATTTGATGTCGGTGTCAGTGATAGTGCTCAACTTCATCGATCTCTTGTCTGATATGGCGCCGTTGATCTTCCTTACAAATTCATTTGATACTTTCTTATCCGAATGTTGCCCTACCGATGGAAAACCAATAACACTAAGAGGGGGGGGGGGTGAATCAATGTTATATTGGAATAGAAGATTTTAGCCTTAACAAAACATTCATACACCAATCGGTATACTGGTATAAACATAATTGAAAGAAGTAATGCAACCAATAAGCCAAAGACATAAATGCAAACCATAACACACAAATTTATACGTGGAAAACCTTAATGAGGAAAAACCACGGTAGGATTTGTGACACACAATATCAATTAACTGGCCATATGAAGAGAAATTACAATATATGATGGGCCTGCACTTGCAAGAAGGCTTATAGCCTAGAGCAAACTGTTCATCACAATAGGAGTCTCATTATCAACATAACAATCCAAACAACAATCTAAAGAAGTGTGAACAACTTAATATAACATCTCTTATGCCAGAATACAGTTCTGATTTAAGCTCTGTCTGTTCCGGTCAAAACCCTAAACCTCAGTACTAGAATAACCCTTACAATGAATTCCTCACATACATAGTCTCTCTGATATATTTCACATTGCATTACATCCATATATCCATTCCACATGTCTATCCCAATTCTCTTATTCATGCAAAATGATCTAATCAATCTCCGCTATATACCCTATACAAATTTATGCCTTATGTCGGCTTACAAGGATATATACAATATTACATTAACATGCCAGCCATATAACATAAATGAATGAGAATTAAAACAAGTTGCCGATGCTGGATCCAAGATGTGCCGGTCTCCAATACTGATGACCTTTACTATACCATGTCGGCCTGCATTGCCAGTGATCAAAGAAATCTTCTATCCCGCTGGTGCCGGTGCCAGTGTAGAGTCTGTGAAGTGTCTGTCGGTACACCATATGAAGCTGGAACCCAAAAACATGTTGCCATCAATGACAACATAATGAAACCTAACCAATAGAGTGTCAATTGCCAACATTCTGACTCCAAATATCGTTGAGAAAATAAAAAAACATCCCCTTCCTTCAAAACTACACGTACTCTTATCATTTTACTCATCTCTGAATAATATTATTTTTACATCTAAATAAAATATTTCATTTTATTTAGGTGTTAAAATAATATTATTAATTTTTCCTTTATTTAAATTTATAACTTTTATATATTTTTATTAAGATTTTTATAAACCAAACCTTAATAAAAATATATAAAAGTTATATTACATCATAGCTTCTATGAGAAGGTAAAGTTTTAATAGCTTTCATCCCTTTTGCATGGGGCCATAATACATGCACTAGGTAAGTGACTTACAAGTCATTACCACAACTTATATAAATACATGTAATATTTGTTTCTAAAAATAATAATGAAAGAAGAAACCTTAAAATTTAGGGCATGCAACAAATTCGAACCCTAGTTGGCATACCTCCAATTCTCAGAAATGGAGAGCAGGAGAGCGGGAGGGGTTTCGTGCGAGGGAGTTGCAGAAGATGGGGAAGATGGTGCTGCAGATGAGGATGATTTCCTCCCTCTCCTCCTTTCACCTTCCATGCCGTGACTTTCTAATGGGGATCTTCATGGCTCTTCTTTGCTGGATTGGTGGGTGGAGGAGTTTGGTACAAAGGAAGGAGTGGAGGCTGCAGCAGTGATGGAAGCGTTTTGGCATGGGTTTTTTATGGCCTCTATTTTTGGTCTTCAGGGGTGTGCGGTGGTTCCTGTCAATGGCCTTTTTTTTTCTCTTTCTTTGGTGGGTGGTGTTCTCCTGCCTGTGTCTGGGATGGTGTTTGGGAAGATCTGGGACCCTAGCGGATCTCTTGTGGAGAGGCTCTTTGTGCTCTCTCCTTTCCTTTGTGTTGAGGATTTTTTGTTGTTCTGGCCTTTGGTGCTTTGGTTCTTCGAAGGAGATTCTTTTTTTGGTTCTTCTTTGTTGGGATACTCTCCTATCGAGGTGGAGAGTTGTCTTTGGTGTGAACCTTTGAGAGAGGTTTCTTGGCTCTTGTTCCCTCCTTGTCTGTTAGAGGTGACCATATTTCCTATGGAGGTGGATATTTGGTGGAGGGGAAAGGGCTGGTTTCTTCTTGCTGCTGGAGAGTGCTAGTTGTTGTCTTTCTGCTTCATTCTTCATCCTATAGAGGTGGATATCTTTCCTATTGAGGTGGAGAGATGGAATGTTGGGTATTTTTCAACTTTTGGTGCTCCTCTTGTTGTTGGTTATGGATGCCTGTTTCTTCTCTCAAAGGTGTCTCCTTGGGTGGGTCTGGAAGTTCTTTTTCACAGACTCCCAGCTTGTCTCCTGGACTGGTTCCTTTTTGTTGTTTCTTGGTTTGGCCTCCTTCCTTTTGGTTTTTGGGGTCTTTATTCCCCCTTTTTCTAGTGGTGGGTTCCTGGTTTATCCCATAGGCAAGCCGGTTGCTATTAGTTTTAAAGGGCCTAGTCGGTCTTTTTGTTGTCTTTGGTTTGGGGAAAATCTTGTGTCTGGTATTCTAAGCTCATTATTTAAGGTTGAGGGTGCTTGGAAAAACCCCTGGTTGCTGGTTTTGGGTTCCATTTTAAAACCCAGTTTGAAGGTTGAGGGAGCCTTTCAGAACCCCTACTGGCCAGATTCAAATTGTATGAATATCTGCTATAATTTGATGTTGTTATTGAAGGTTAGGGGTACCTTTCAAAACCTTGAAAGCTGGCTGAGGGTGCTTGTTATACCATCGATTATTACTTTTCAGTGCTATAGTTTGGAGCTGTATCTTTGTTGGGTGTGGCATGACTATGCTGGTTGTTGTTGGTTTTAGTCATCTTTGTTGGATTTTGGCTGCGGTTTTTCATTGTTTATTTCTTTTAGTAGCCTGCTTTGTTGGGTTCTAGATCCTACTAAAATTTATTGGGTTTCAAGTCCCTCCAAAACCTATTGTATGGGGTTTTGGGTCCCCTCAAAACATATTTTTCCCCTAATCAAAAACAAATTCGAACCCTAAAAATACTTTGCATATTTTTGTCTTGCTGTAGAAGTATGGAAGCCGCTATGCATAATTTCTCTACTCAAGCTTGAACTGAAGTATGAGGGGCTTTTCTCTACATTTCTATCACTCTAAGATCAATGATCCTTTGTCTATTAATATTGAGATATTACCATGGGCTTAATCATTCAAACTGTTGACCTCTAAAGTTTGCTTTGGGTAGGGTTTTTTGTTCTCACAAGGACTTGCTCAAAATATTGTGCATATTTAAAGACCTTAATGATTGCTTTATGTGTTGTGTGCATTGGTCTATTTTTTGATGGTATTAGATACTTTCATTCATGCCCACTCATAGCATCATAGAGACTGTAACTCTCTTTGACAATCATGTTTGTTACTATTTCTTTGATCTGTTAACATGGTAATTTACTGTCTTTTGGTCACTATTATCATTGACAAACCTGCAATATACTCTTAATACTACTCTGTATTTGAATGAAACTGTCCTTTTGTTTTGCATTTATTTTAAGCTATGACTATGGTCATGACTGTCTTGAATATATTTGATAAAGCTCTTTATTTCTTAAGTCATTGACTGTGACTTGGTGATATTCTCTTCCTTGAAATATGTTTTCTGCCCTTAGATACTTATTACTATTACTGAGCTCTTATTTCCATGTATAAACAAGAGTTATGATTCCCTCTTTTCTGTGAGAGTATATCCACTTAGTACTTTTTATGATTCTCAGCGCTTTGACTGCTATGTGTAGTGGCTATTATGATGACCTTGTTGTAACTATTTTCACTGTATGATGGACATCTGTCTGAGTTCTTTTGTTGGTCTTTAGGAATCAATAGTCAACTATGTTAGTGCTTACTGGGTTGAGTTTCTGCTTATTATTCATGAAACTAAGAAACCCTAGCCCTATTGTAACCTCACATACTGCCCTTATTCACATGCTGACACTAGTCACTTGTTGACTAGTGAGTGCTATCAAGTTCATGCTTTATATATTGCCATTGGATGGCAGTTTCTACTGTCATTGAGTGACAATATATGGGATCATGACTTGTTGTTCTTATTATTTGATAACTGGTTAGTGTCACCCTGTGAGTGATGACATGTATGCTGAGCTCAACCCTTGTGGGAGCCCATTTTAACCCACATACTTGATATTCATGAAATCCATATTGGCACATGAAACAAACAAGTTAGATAAAACATGATACTTACTGGTATCTCATGGCACTTTCCCTGCATTGATCTTTGTTTTTGAACTGAGTTTGATGTAGTAGTGTAAGCACATTGGGAATAGAATTATGTATGTAGAAGTGAGATAAGTAACCCAAAGCTCTAACAAATCTTTTATCTCTCTCTTTTCAGGTCATCTCTTGGAGTGGACAACAAAGCACTTGGATAAACCAGACTGTTCATAAAACTTCTGAAAGAACTCATCAACCTATCCAGGCAATGATGGGTTCCCTCTCTCTCTCTTTCATATATTCTTCTGATTTCTTATGTGTTTACTGTACTATGATCATAAAGATATCTCTTGGCTATTCCCATGGCTTGTGTGGGATCTCATGAATAATTTGATCTTTATAAACAAAAATGTGTTTCATACAAATGTTTTATTCATGTACATCTCTTTTGATTCAAACAATTGCACATTGGAAATAAGATACTTGTGTGGCATACATGTTTATTTATAAAGATAGCAAACTTAAAAAAAAAATTGTGTACCTTTCTTCAAAATGCAATGTATAAGGCCTGTAATAGGTCACCAAATTTAGCTATAGCAAAATTTGGTAATAGGCATAATATCACACAAAAATTCATCATGATAATTTTCAATTTTCAATTTCACCAAGCATTGCTCACTTATTAACAACTTATGATCATCCTGAATTCATGCTATCTTATAAGGCTTAGGGTGCTTCAATATTTCCAACTTTAATTTATTCACCATTTCTTTTGGAACAAGATTATTCAAATTTCCACTATCAATAAATACTTTACAACACTTACCAGACACCTTACATCTAGTCTTGAACAAATTTTTCCTCTGCAAGGGTTCTTCGTCCTCTCCGGTGTGACACAAGGTTGTCCTCATTATCAACAATTCTCCATCTTCTAGTTTGTTAGCCGATTCAGTAGGGTCTTCTTCTACCAATGTTGTTCTCCTAGTGTTCTTTGTCTTCTTACATTCAAAAGAATGATGTCCTTCTCCTCCACACTTAAAGCAAGTTCCTCTAAACACTCTCTTATCTTGTCTTCTGTGATCTTTTTCAAAACCGTCATTCTGGTAACCATCAGGTTCTTTTCTCTGATAGAAATTTCTGTCATCCTTCCAGTATGAACTACCATCTTTGCTTACTTCTTTGTTCTTGTTCTGATCTATACAAGTTCCTCTTCTTCTGGAATATCCTCTGCCTCCTTGAAATCTTCCTCTGGAAAACCTTCCACCTCTACTTCTATGTCTCTGCTCATGTATTTTGTTCAACTTCTCTTCTACTTTCAAGGCATATTGGTAAGCTTCTTCAACACTCTGCAACTTGATCAAACTGAGTTCATGTTGTATACATATCCACAATCAATTCAAATATCTTGCAATTTGTTCAATCTCATTATCGACATGTCCAGATGTAATATTCAACTTGTAGAATGCTTCGATATACTCTTTCACACTTGATTCTTTCTACTTCAAGTTCCGTAACTTCTGGAACAGACTTACTTGGTAATCAGATTACATAAACTTGGATTTCAACTTGGAAACCATCTGCTCCCATGATTTGATCTTCTCTTTACCTCTTCTCTATCTATCAACCTACAAATGTTCCCAACAAAGAGATGCATGACCCTTCAACCGAGTACAGGCATATTTCACCTTTTTTTCTTCTGTGGTGTTCTCAAAATCAAAATACTTCTCCATCTCTAAGATCTAATCCATTAACTCATTTGAATCCAACTTTACATCATAGTTTGGTGGGGTAAAATGAGGTTTATTGTTCACCCTACTCAAAACCCTCAAGAACCTCTCTTCATCTAGATCAATCGCCGATGAGTTTGCTACCTGTTCTGCCAATGCTTCTTCTTCTTCATCTTCACTTACATCTTCAATATGTCAACCTCTTCTCTGTGTTGTTTCAATGACTTCCAACTGGGCTCTAATTCCTCTCAACATTTCCATCACAACAGGGTCTTCATTCCCACGTGCTCCACCATTTCTATTTCCTCTTCGCACCATCTTCATGCCAGTCCTCTACATCTGCAGGTTGGATCTATAGTCTACCACCCTAGAACAAAATCTCCAGAATGAAATCTCCCTCTGATACCACTTGGTGCAGTCACGGTTAGGAGGGACCTCAATGAGATCTATCCGGATCATGCAACAAGAGTAAAAAACAACAAAATCAAGACAAGATGATGGATGCAATCCATAACTGATTGAATTAAATCATGAAAACTAATTACAAATGACTGGTAACATCCAGGCTACAAGATTCGGCCCACTGGCCTACTACATACATGCTCAATTACATAATCAGTCAATTTTGGACCTCTAAATCTTAAGACATATCTTCTATATACTATGGAATAAATTATGACGTTTAATTACATTGATTTATATGGTCTAAAAGGATCTGGGTTGGCCCAAGAAGAATCAAACAATGATGAACATGATGAAATGTGTAAAACCACCAGGTCGGCCTCCGCTAATGAAAATCCTCCGAAAAATCCAAAGGATGAAGTGCAGATCAAAGGGAAGTTTGGCCACATGCCAAGGAACATTGGAAACAACAAACTAGGGCTTTGCAAACTATGGAAAGGATCTGCAAGATTTGCCAATAGCAAATAGGTCCAAGTGGCTCTGGTGTTCTAATCCAGAAAACTGTCTCAGAATTTGGAAGCGATAACTTGCTGGAAAAAGATCCAAACATCTCGTGGTTCAAGAATAAGGAAGATAACTGTGTTCACAAGCAAAATCTAGCTCTGCAAGATTCAGTGAGAAAATGCAAGAAAATGCAGAAAGAAATGTTGAAACTGCAAAATAGAAAATAAACTAAAAAGAAATATTTTTGGTTGATGCAAGATTGCCAAGAAGCAGGGATGCTCCTGCATCAGGTCTCAATACATTTAATAAAGTATTTAGTTGTAGTGATTATAAACTTGTGTCCATTTGTAGATGGAGGATGTATCTTTCCTTTGAGGGCAAGCCCACATGGAGAGAAAGGCCATAGTGATATAACAAATTGCAACTATTGTACCAGTGCATGAACCATATCTCCATGCATCTGACACTTGTGACATTTTTTTGTGAAGTTATG
Organism: Cryptomeria japonica; assembly: GCF_030272615.1. Taxonomy (NCBI): domain Eukaryota; kingdom Viridiplantae; phylum Streptophyta; class Pinopsida; order Cupressales; family Cupressaceae; genus Cryptomeria; species Cryptomeria japonica. The sequence continues at coordinate 347,995,407 of NC_081413.1, forward strand.
AGCCACTTTATCCATTTTAGGCCAATAGTATCTAGCTCTGATGAGTTTCTTTGTCAAATTTAGACCATTAAAATAACCCCCACAAATACCATCATGTACCTCATGTAAAGAATTTTGCACCTCTTTCTAATCAAGACACCTGAGGAGGGTTTGGTCAAAGGAACATTGATAAAGGGTATCATCGATGATAACATATCTAGACACTTGGTGAATGAAAGATCACCGTTGGTTACTAAACAGGTTTGGGAGTAGGATTGGTTCCTTCAGGTAATTATAAATGTCTTGGTACCAAGGAGAATTGGGACCAACAATTTCACACATGAGCTTGGATTATGGAACTTCAAAAGAGGGCATCAATAGTTGTTCTACTACAAACTCACATTTGTCAACATTCTATGAGATATCAAGCATGGATGCAATTGTGGCCATATCATGTAATAGTTTATTTTGTATTCGTGGTTATTTATTGAACTTGATTGTATCAAACTTGGTCCAGAAGAAGTCAACCAATTTCTTGTATGGAACCAATTTTTCATCTTTCATTTCATTGTTATCATTTACCTGACAGATGACTAGTTGGGAATCACCATATAAATTAAGGTTCATGATATTCCATTGTACTGGGATCCTTAGTCCCATGACCAAAGCCTCATATTCAACAATTTTGTTTGTATATTCAAAAGTTATTCTATAGGACTTGGGAATTGCATCTCCAAGTAGAGTGATGAATAAAATTCCTTCCCTAAGTCATGTCTTATGTGTGAACCATCAAAGACAAGCTACCACTTAGTAAAGGGTGTGATAGAAAACACTAACTCCTCTAGAAAGTTAGACAACATAGGGTGATCATCTTGAACTGGGGCATCTATGAGTTGATCTTCTATGACTTGCTCTTTTATTTCTTTCTAGTCCACATACTCAATATCAAACTCGCTCATAGTCATTACCTATTTAGCTAATCACCCTATGAGGGTTGCTTTGTTGAGCAAGTATTTTAATGCATCTATTTTTTCCACAAGTAGTGTCTTATGATTCAACATATAGTGTATAAGCTTCTAGGCAGTGAAGACAACTGCTAGACATGCACACTCAATGGGGGTATAATTTAACTCTTTGCCGAGTGTGATACTGTGTAAAATTAGTGTAAATCCATTAATAATCAAATTACACAAAACATCTAATGAATTATCACATGAAAGAGTAAAATCAGAAAATAAAACAATTCAAAAAACTCCCTCAAATCACTTCATTGCTCTCTATTCTTGAGGACCTCGCATTGTTCATGTGATGGCTCTCAGAGGTATGATATTAGCAAAGTGACAACTCAATAAACGAGAATATGAAAATGCAATTCTATGATCTATGATGAAGTAAACAATGCAATTTTATGCAATTGTAAAGTATAATGAAAACTATCATGAAATTCATTATACTAGATACTAACTAAGCTATGATGAAAATCTAATTATGCTGCTAAAGATGATTGTTGATGATGCTGAAAAAATGCTCAGAATTTCAAAGATGTTAGTGGAGCCCTCATGGTTGAAATGAGGATCATTTATAGATGTTTCAATGCCAAGACTGAGGTGGCACAAATCAATGCTCAAGATTCAATTTGGAGATATCGACAATTCAGAATGAGGAGGTTGGAGAAGAGGTTGAAGGAGAGGATACATGCCATTGCTGGAGAGATTAGTGTCCAAGTATTTTCACCAAATATCCACAAAGAGGCAAGTGGAAAAGATAGGAGGGACAAGTGGCAAAAGTGCCATGTGTCCTCAAGGAAGGATGCACAACCCATAGGAAGTTAGGATAAGATATTTAAAGAGAATAGGGTTGGTTAACCCATGGTTAGGCTGGGGGGTTAGTTAGAAGAAGGTTAGGTTAAGAGGTAGTTAGGAGTTAGGACACATGTGTCCAATTTGAATTAAAACTTAAAATTTAATGTGGAGAGAATAATTAAATAAACAAATTCATTAAATTTAATTATTTAATTAGGAAATTGAAGAAATCAATTATGGTGGGATGAATTAGGAAAATGAACTATATAAACAAATTATTTAATTCATTTATAGAGTAGAAGAATAAAGAGTTTAATTAATTAAATAACTTTGTATTTAATTAATTATCTCCACATCAAATTTTTAGTGTATACATTTTGCCCCTCTTTGAAGTGATGTGTGACAACGCATTGGTTCAAAGAAAAATTCACTTGATGCCCCAGACACACTAAGTACTGCCAAAAATGTCGATATTTGCCCCAGACTCCAAAAATCACGTGATAATGTGTGTATGCCCCCTCGAGAGATGAATCGAAGAATTTGACGATTTTTAGGATTTTTATTTTTTTTTTGAAATTTTTATAATTTTTCAAAAAATTTACGATTTTTGATTTTGCGACAATTTTCAAATTTTCAAATTTGTCTGATTGATTCATCTCTTGATAAATTTTTTTAAATGATGCCTTGCCAATTGATTAAATTGATTTTTGAGAATAATAAAATAAAATATCCCACTTAAATGACCTTTTAACCCCCCTTTTAAATTAAAAGGTAAAAGTCATTTTCACCACTCATTTCATTTGCACACTTGGTAATTTAAAATTTTGAGCTCTGAGAGAAAATGGCTCTTCCTCAATGAAACCACTGATTCGAGTGCGTGCGGCGAGATCAATGATCTTTAGAGTATGGACCGCCATTACGTATACTGAGAAACCCTCTTCTTGTACGATTTTTTTGATATTTTAGCGAATTTTTTGGATTTTTTGTGCTATTTTAGCGTTTAAGCATTATGTTTTAGCGTTTTTAGTTAGGGTTTTGACATTTTTATATGTTTTAGCATTCTTGGTCTAGGGTTTAGCATTTTTAGTCTATGTGTTAGTGTTTTTGGTTTATGATTTAGCATTTTTTGTTAGGTTTTTAGCGTTTTTAATTAATTTAGCGTTTTCAGTCGACACTGTAATGTTTTTGGTCGATTTGGCATTCTGGGTCTGCAATTAAGTGTTTCCAGTCAATACATTAGCGCTTTTGGTTTATTTGGCATTTTAGGTCATAGGTTTAGCATTTTTGGTCCATAGATTGATGTTTTTAGCTCCCCCTGCCACTTTTTTTGCGTTTTAGTTAGGCAATCTAGTGTTTTGAGTAGAATGTGATTCAAAATCAAGTTTTAGTCCTCCCATTTGATTGATTTCGATTAGTCTTGATTAATGTGATGTTGATAGGTCAATAGTATAGATGAGAACAACCTCATGATGAATGAAAATCGATGTTAGAAGCCCCACGAGATTGATTGAATCTCACATGAGCTAAGTAGAGTGATATATTTGATAGTTCTGATACTTAATATAAGTATAGATCCAATAGCCAACAAGATGAGAGGGGGGGGGTGAATCATACAAACTTAATCATCCATAAAAACATCAGATTCAACCTCGGTAACATATATATCAATCATATATCCAAAACTGTCAAACATGCAAACTCAAAAGCATATGAACAATATAAACCTCATAACACCAGATTTAACGTGGAAACCCAAATAGGGAAAAACCACTGTGGGATTTCAGACCCACTAATAAATATACTCTTCTAGAGTATGCTCGGTTAAAAGGAAATCCTATTAAAGATTATAAACACATTGCTAGATGTGACTCGGTTAAGGGATTTCCCTCAGATCTGTTAGGATCTTCACTTTGTTAGAAGTGACCTTGTCAAAGGATTTCAAACACTCAATTAGAATGTCACCTTGCTAGAGGATTTACATATAAGACTGTTAAGTCCACTTAGTTAAGAGATTTTCTATCACTTTCACAAAATAACAGTAATAAAAATCTATCTGCAACTTCACATCTAAAATGCTAAAGCAGATTCCTATTTGTTCAATACAATCTAGACATAGAACTAATCTTGTCTATTTGCTGGGCTTCTATACTCTGTTATTATAACAGGTCTTCAAGCTTATGTGCTCAGTAATCACTATGTAGCATCCCTGTGCATACACTTGCCCGCATACATTGTTTATCAACAGTTTCCTATTTATAAACAATTAGGTAACCGCTTAATCTCCTTGATCACATTTCCCATGATCAATCATAGCCATCAGATCTTCAATCTTGTCCAGGTTCAATGCATCTTTCAATCTTAAAACATTTTACCTCGCCTTGGAACTTGCATAATAGTCTTGGAACTTGGGCCAGGGTATTGTGGTTCAATATGAGCCGTAGATCTTCATGCCAACTTTTTATTGCCTTAGATTCGTTAACAAACTTCTTCCACAACTTACCGATCATTGATCCGCTCCAGCTCATCAGCTTCTTTCATTAAATACCACATGCAAACATTTAATGCATTTTGTTATAGCTTGGTTACAACTTGGTAACAACTCGGTGAATACTAAACTTCACTCGGTAGACATTCCACCTTCATTAACCGATAGCGATAACCTTAGGGTTTACCGACTAGGTTCCCTAGTTGATAACATAGTATAGTATTAACCTTTACATTTTACAACATATGTATGATGTTAAAACAATCTAAAACTTCATGATCTCATCATTGTCTGACTCGCTAGTAGTTGCCCATTGAATACCTTATTCATCCCCTTATTCATCATATTCTTTCCTGTGTCTTTTACCGACTTCTTCATATCATAATTCTCAAGATATGGCAACATCATACTGAATTAGAAAATCAATTTCTTGACATCAATGACAAAATAATAATATCAAGATAGTAACATCTTTAATCAGTTATGTCCATAATCATCAACAACCTTCTTAATATCTTTAAGAAATGCCAACAATCTTTCATTGTCTGTTATAATGCAATATTGCCAACAATCTCCCCCTTTGGCATTGATGGTGAAACCAATTGATTTGACCTTAGTAGATTCAGATTGCTGTGATTTTGAAATGCTGAAATGCTCTCCCCAATACATTAGACTTCTCCTGTTTTCTTAGTCTTCTTTCCAATCTGTAGTCTGCTCAGTTTTCTCTTAGTCTTCTCCTGATAGGTCTTCTCCCCCATATTGGTATTCTTCCCCTTTGACAACAATGCCAAAAAGAAAAGAACTAAAACATAATTTCTTTCTGTAAGACGTTATTTCCTACTGTTGTGTATCAACTGAGTTTCGGTCAGAGCATTTGTCTTCAATTCTTGTTCCCTGTAATATTCTCTGTATTAATTCCAGTACACTTTTAGAAAACATTCTAAAGTGTATAACTCAACATCAATTGCCAAAAGATATTCAATAGAGTCATCGGATTGATGCTTTCACCAAACTCGGTTAGTGAGTAGAAGATAGGGGTAGGACCCCTAACTTGCTTTTGAGATATTCAAAAGTGTCCTTTGGTAGTGGCTTGGTGAAGATATCTACTATTTTCTCCTTTGTGCTAACATATTCCAATACCACTTTCTTCTCTTGAGCTTCTTCTCTAAGATAATGATATTTGATAGATATGTGCTTTGTCTTAGAGTGCATAATAGTATTCTTTGAAATATTAATGGCACTACTATTGTCACAGAATATAGTTATTGGCTCGGTAATTTTCTCATTTATACCTTCCAATAGTTGTTTGATCCATGCTATGTTGGTACAATTCAATGTTGCAACAACGTATTCAGCTTCTGTTGTTGACTGTAAAACACATCCTTGTTTCTTGCTAAGCCAACTCACTAGTCTTTCTCCTAAAAAGAAAGCTCCACCACTTGTACTTTTTGTGTCATCAATGTTGCCTGCCCAATCAACATCAGTATAAACTTTTAAATCAAAATCATTTCCTTTCTGATATACTAAGCCATAATCCTCTGTGCCTTTCAAGTATCTAAAAATTCTTTTGATTGCTGTCATGTGTGTTTCCTTAGGATCTGTAGAGAATCTTGCAACTATACCTACTGCATGTGCTATGTCTGGTCTACTGTGAACAACATATTGTAGCTTTCCAATCATGGATCGGTAGAGTGTCTCATCAACAGATGCAGATTCATCATTCTTTGATAATTTACAGTTGGTAGTCATAGGAGTACTTACTGATTTTGAATAATCCATTCCAAATTTCTTCAAGATTTCCTTTATGTATTTGGATTGAGGAATGAAAATATCATTTTTCATTTGCAGTATTTGTAAACCTATAAAATACTTTATCTCACCGATTAATGACATCTCAAATTGTTTGCTCATTTCATTTCCAAAGTTCTTGCATAAAGAGTCATTTCCACAAAATATAATATCATCAACAAATATGGCTGAGATCAATATTCCATTTTCATCATTCTTCATGTACATGTTGCTGTTCTCGCTTGTCCTTATAAAACCAATCTTAATCAAATAAGAGTGCAATCTTTCATACCATGCTCTTGGTGCTTGTTTCAAACCATATAAAGCTTTGTTCAATTTACATACTTGATCTTTATTATTGTCTTCAACAAATCCTTCAGGTTGTTCAATGAAAACTTCTTCTTCTAATATTCCATTAGGAAATGCAGATTTGACATCCATTTGATATACCTTGAAGTTCTTGAAAGCAGCATAGGCCAACAATGTTCTTACTCCTTCAAGTCTAGCAACAGGTGCAAAAGTTTCACCATAATCAATTCCTTCTTCTTGTGCATAACCTTTGCAAACTAATCTTGCTTTTTTCGAATGACTTCCCCTTTTTCATTTAGCTTGTTTCTGAAAACCCACTTTGTATCGATTACATATTTGTCCTTCGGTCTTGGGATTAGTGTCCATGTGCCATTCTTCTTGATTTGATCAATCTCTTCTGTCATAGCATTTACCCAATCTTCACTGTTAAATGCCTCTTTTACTATTCTTGGTTCAAATTTAGATATCAAGCATGTGTTCTGTCTCAGTTTGTTCCTTGTCATCACTGGATCATCCTTATCTCCTATAATCTCACTTGGTGCATGATGTCTTCTGACATACTTGGCTAATACGGGCTCGGTAGGCTCTATATGATCTTCTTCATCACTCGGTAACTAGATATTTTCATCATTTTCTTCAACAGTTTTCTCGATAGGACTTCTCAGTTGCACATAGACAAATTCATCATAGTCTTCTGGAACTTTGGAATTTCCTTCATCATTTCTTTCTGCAAATTCATCAATTTTCACATTTGCACTTTCTACTATTTTGTTAGATGATTTGATCAGACATTTAAATGCTTTGCTTCTAGAAGAGTAACCTAGAAACATTCCTTCTTCACTTTTTTGATCAAACTTGCCATTTCTATCATCTTTATGAACATAGCATCTACTTCCAAAGATTTTAAAATAACTAACATTAGATTTCTTATCATACCAGATCTCATATGGTGTCTTCAAAGTACCTTTCTTCAATTGAACTCGGTTCAAGGTGTAAACAACTGTGCTTATTGCTTCTCTCCAAAATGTTTGTGGCACCTTCTTTTTAATCATCAGTGTTCTAGCACAATCCACAATAGATCTATTTCTTCTTTCATCTATTCCATTCTGCTGTGGAGTCCTCAATGCACAGACTTGTCTTTTAATACCATGATCATTGCAGAATAAGTTGAATTCATCAGATGTGAACTCTCCTCCTCTATCTGATCTAAGACATTTCAGTTGTTTTCCTGTTTCATTTTCAACTCTTGCCTTGTACCATTTAAACATTTGAAAAGCTTCTGATTTTTCTTTTAAAAACATTACTGACATCATCCTTGAATAGTCATCCACAAATAATATGAAATATTTATCACCATAATAACTTTGAACTTTCATAGGACCATAAAGATCAGTGTGCACTAGATCTAAAATTCCCTTAGAAGTGTAAGACTTACTTGTAAAGCTTGATCTTGTCATCTTACCCATTTGGCATCCTCAACACATAGCATTCTCAAGTTTTTCAAGACTCGGTAGACCTCTTACTCTGTGCTTCTTACTTATTTAGATCAGATTATCAAAATTTACATGACAAAATCTCTTATGCCATAGCCAGGTATCATAAATTTTTGCATGCAAACACTTATTCCGAGTTGAGTCAAGGTGAAATGTATTACCTTTTTTTTGTGTCCTGGTAGTAGCTAACTTTCCATTCTTGTCATGAACTTTGACAATTCCTTTATAAAATTCTATTCGATAACCTATGTTGTTTAGCTATGCTACACTCAACAAATTGTATTTCAAACCTTCAACCCAATAAACATCATTGTATCTTGCATTATCAAGAATTGTTATAGATCCTTTACCTCTTACCTGACATGGTGCATCATTACCAAATCTAACATAGCCTCCATCATAATCTTCTAACATAACAAACTTGTGTTTATCTCCTGTCATATGATGTGAGCATCCACTATCTATAATCCAAGAATCATTAGTGTTTATGTGAGATATTAGGGCTTTTTCTTCATACCTTTCTTCATCTGACCCGTCCTTGATAGCCACATAAACAACTTCCTCTGTATCTTTCTCATCTGATTTATCATCATTAGATTCCTTATCGGCTATTAAGCATATCTTTCCATCTCTTCTTCTTAAGTCTTGGTGTCCTCTGTAATGGTTATCTTTCTGTCTGTCATCTCGATAATCTCTCATTTCAGTAAAATCTTTGTCAGGATAGTTAGAAGCCATATGTCCAATCTTATCACAATTGAAACATTTCAAAGGTAGTTTTCCTTTATACTTGCCTTTGCCTCTTGGTAACCTTTTGGCTAATAGTGCTTCAAACTCTTCTTGCTTTCTAATTTCCTCATATAGTTTGTGTACTTCTTCCATGTTCTGCCGAAATCTTTCACTTGCTCCACTGTGATCTCCTTTAGAGTACTTATACTTTCTTTCATTGTAATCATTAGATTCATCAAGATGAAAAGAACTAAATGCCGATTCAACTTTATTTACCGAAGATCCACTGTTATCAAAATTACTTAACTCAAATGCATGTAGCTTACCAATAGTAGCATCCAAAGAAACTGGAATATTAGGTACATACCTCAATTCATTGATTGTTGAGACTCAGATTGCATAAGCTGGTAGAAGGGTTCTTAACAACTTACTTGTTATATCCTTTTCTTCAATAGTTCCACTTGCTCCTTTGATTTGATTGACAATCTCCTTTAGTCTTGTATTGTACAGAGTTATGTTCTCACCTTCATTCATCCTCATAGATTCAATTTGTCCTCTCAGACTGTCTACTTTTTCTCTTTGAACATGTTCATCTCCTCCATAGACTGATATGAGCTTATCCCACATTGCCTTTGCATCACTGCAGCCTTCTAGATCATTAAACTCTGAATCGATCAATGCAGATGTTATTTCAATCATTGCTTGAATATGTTCTTACTTCGCCTTTATCTCTTCCATAGTCAATGGATAGGTGCTCGGTGTGACAAAATCACTCTCCAGATAGTATACAACATATTCTCCAACTTCTGATAGATGCAGCTTCATCCTTTTTTGCCATGTAGAGAAACTTGACTTGTTTAGCTTCAGTGCATCCCTCTTATACATCTTTGGATCTTTAACTCAAGTGCCTTTAAACTTTCCTTCTGGAGTCCATAGCTCTGATACCAATTGATAGTTCTAATACTTAATATAAGTACAGATCCAATAGCCAACAAGATGAGAGGGGGGGGTGAATCATACAAACTTAATCATCCATAAAAACATCAAATTCAACCTCGGTAACATATATATCAATCATATATCCAAAACTGTCAAACATGCAAACTCAAAAGCATATGAACAATATAAACCTCATAACACCAGATTTAACGTGGAAACCCAAACAGGGAAAAACCACTATGGGATTTCAGACCCACTAAGAAATATACTCTTCTAGAGTATGCTCGGTTAAAAGGAAATCCTGTTAAAGATTACAAACACATTGCTAGATGTGACCCGGTTAAGGGATTTCCCTCAGATCTATTAGGATCTTCACTTTGTTAGAAGTGACCTTGTCAAAGGATTTCAAACACTCAATTAGAATGTCACCTTGCTAGAGGTTTTACATATAAGATTGTTAAGTCCACTCGGTTAAGAGATTTTCTATCACTTTCACAAAATAACAGTAATAAAAATCTATCTGCAACTTCACATCTAAAATGCTAAAGCAGATTCCTATTTGTTCAATACAATCTAGACATAGAACTAATCTTGTCTATTTGTTGGGCTTCTATACTCTGTTATTCTAACAGGTATTCAAGCTTATGTGCTTGGTAATCACTATGTAGCATCCCTGTGCATACACTTGCCCGCATACATTGTTTATCAATAGTTTCCTATTTATAAACAATTAGGTAACTGCTTAATCTCCTTGATCACATTTCCCATGATCAATCATAGCCATCAGATCTTCAATCTTGTCCAGGTTCAATGCATCTTTCGATTTGAAAATGTTTTACCCCGCCTTGGAACTTGCATTATAGTCTTGGAACTTGTGCGAGGGTATTGCGGTTTAATCTGAGTTGTAGATCTTCATGCCGACTTTCTATTGCCTTAGATTCGTTAACAAACTTCTTCCACGACTTACCAATCATTGATCCGCTCCAGCTCATCAACTTCTTTCATTAAATACCACATGAAAACATTTAATGCATTCTATTATAGCTCGGTTACAACTTGGTAACAACTCGGTGAATACTAAACTTCACTTGGTAGACATTCCGCCTTCATTAACCGATAGTGATAACCTTAGGGTTTACCGACTAGGTTCCTTAGGGTTTATCGACTAGGTTCCCTGGTTGATAACATAGTATAGTATTAACCTTTACATTTTACAACATATGTATGATGTTAAAACAATCTAAAACATCATGATCTCATCATTGTCTAACTCACTAGTAGTTGCCTATTGAATACCTTATTCATCCCCTTATTCATCATATTCTTTCCCGTGTATTTTATCGACTTCTTCATATCATACTTCTCAAGATATGGCAACATCATACTGAATTAGAAAATCAATTTCTTGACATCAATGACAAAATAATAATATCAAGATAGTAACATCTTTAATCAGTTATGTCCATAATCATCAACAACCTTCTCAATATCTTTAAGAAATGCCAACAATCTTTTATTGTCTGTTATAATGCAATATTGCCAACAAGATTGATTGACAAATAGATTGATAATTTGAAGACTGATAGGTTGATTTGATGTGATAACAAGAGAGACTAGGTGTTCTTCAGTCTCACGAGAGATTACCGAAGACCTGGTAGTTGATCCCGCATTTGACACAGACAAATCTCAAGCTCAATATTATTGTTAGATGTGGATCATTCTCATTGGTCGATATGCCTTGGTATAAAATCAACCAGGGTTTGTTGACCACCTTAGTGGAGAGGTGGTATAGCGGGCATAATACCTTCCAACTTCTGATCAATAAGATGACAGTGACGCCGGAGGACATCTACAAGATTATGTGGATTCCTGTCATTGGAGATATAGTACACTATGTTTTATATGAGCAAGGTGGGACCAATACCATGAGGAGGATTTTTCATGATGAACCACTTTCATCAGTTCTTGCTGGTTTCATTAGAGGATTCATTTTCCCTGATCATTGGTCAAAGGGATTGTCAATTGGTTGGGGCCGCCTGTTGGAGTAGATGATCACACAGGGTACGCGGTTCTCTTGGGGCTTCTACATGTTGGCCCATTTGTATCATGATTTATACAGGGTTGTATATCTCAAAGCTACTAGTCTCTTAGTCGGTGTCACATTAATTCAAATTTGGGCCTGGGAGCACCTAGCCATTTCTAGTCCATTGGTAGATAGGGATCATCTCATTGGGAGACCATATGTCTATGGTTATGTAGGTGTGGTCATCCAGTGACAACTAAGAAAACTCGAGTACTAGAGATGAGCTCTTGATGATCTGGATATCATCATTTGGAGACCTTGCAAAGATTGTGAGTCGTGGGCCTGCACTTGAGATGGCCTATTTTTTTACTTCTTGGTACCTAATTGGATCTACCCCATATATTATTAAGTGGTTTATCATCACAAGGGTTCTGATGTAGTATGGAAGAGTGTAGGGACCACCACATGGTACAACCATATATGCATAGTGGTGATAGGATGTGGCCAACTAGGGGCTGACTATCTCACCTGATGTAACATATGTGGAGTATCAAGCACTTGGAGGGAAGGAATGGGACTACTTGGCAAGTGTCATTGATCCAAATATGACTGTCGAGTATGCTCAATACTTTATGGCCCACCGCGTCCCCAGATTATCATGTGTTGATGACCCGACACCAACTTTTGATGATGGGGAGGATCAACCACTTCACAGGGTTGTCAGATGAAGGAGACATGAGGATGAGGGAGGAGAAAGTGGTGGAGGAGAGGGTGGAGACAAGGGAGATGGGGGTGGTGGTGATGGAGGATAGGGAGGTGGTGATGGGGGTGGTGGTGATGGAGGATGGAGAGGTGGTGATGGTGGAGGTGGAGGGAATGTGGGTGGAAGCTCAATAGGAGCTAGGGTGCTACCTCATGATTGGGATACATGGGTAGTGAGATGAAGGAGGTTTGGGGGAGGACAGGTGCAACATGCATCACTATAACATAAATCACAATAACAGACATCACAATAGGTATCTTAGGGACCCAGACATATACAGATCAGATTGTCGTCCCATTAGCAGGAGGCACAACATAGAGGCCTTAAGAGGATAGTGCAATAGTTATAAGGACATTTGAGATAGCTACAAGCTCAACTGTCTTAGACACAAGCATAGATGCAGACCCGGTTTGCTACATTGACTGCTGATAGAGATGATGCGAATTAGAGGCATGGTCAAGCACATGCACTAATGCAGACTCTACAATAGACAACGGCTTAGGGATTGACCCGTGACACCCTCAGGGAGCTCACATATGAGTCTGGTTGAGCTGATTACTATCGAGGTTTATATTTTCAGGCTGTACCACCAAAGAGACAAGCCACCTCATATGTTGAAATCACCAGGTAGGGAGGCTCACACCATGATATAGATATTCAGGGTGTCACAAGCTCTGGGAGAGATGTAGGTGGCATTGGTCCATTAGGTGATGGGGATAGACCTACAATATCCATTGAGAGTTCAACTCACCGTCCCTCTCGATACACGGAGACATTGATATTACACACATTGCTTTTTTTTATACACTTTTGGTGAGACATATAATGATTCTTGCTATGTACTTTCGTGATGTATCTCTGATATTGTTGTGATACCATTTCACATTGGACATCGATTATTTTGATTATATGAAATGCAATCGCTATTTGATAAGATTCCTATATGCTTTATATGGATTTTATGATGTTTTATGATATGAGAGGTTTAATTACTTACATTATAGGTGCATTATACTTTTTACATGCTTTATATGGCCTGTATGGTTTACATGATGAATGTATGCATTTATTTAAATGTTTAGATGATCCTATATTATGCAATTCATGTGTTCATGATTATGAGACACATTGTACAATGATGCTATTTAAGATATATTTCATGTTTATGTGATGAATACTCATTTCATACATATTTATGATGATCTATGTAATGCATGAAATAATGCACTGATGATTATGTACTATGTGATGCATTCTTATATAACGTTGTAATAACATGTGATGATTTATGCATATGTACCTAATTATGATATGATTATGATGATTACAATGCGGTGTTATGGTACATGTCCTCTTATGTATGGATTATCCTTATGGATGATTTTATGTAATGGAATGTGATGCAAAGATATGATGTGAAGTACAAAATGTTATGAAAATACAATGTATGAGCTAATTATATGAATGTGCTAATATATGATGATACTATATGCACTGATTACTTGAATGGAACTTTGCACAAAATTATTGATGCAATGCAAATCTTATAGGTAGAATGAATCTTGTGAATTACAACTATAGAATGCTAATGAATGCAATGTTATATAGGTGAAATGATTTTTTTTTTTAATGTCCAATGTAATGCAATGTTATACAGATGAAATGATTATTTTTTTTAATGTCCAATGTACTCAATATCTTAATACATGAAATAACATCACCTTGACCTCAGCCTTGGGAAATAGTACCTGGCCTCACCATGCACCATGAGTGTGATATGATTACAAGCTAATCTAAATATGCAAAAATGAAACTAATGCAAATGTTGTCATTGGAACGGTCACTTGATCATGCTTTTTATCATCATTAAGCATTTTAAAATGTAAGAAAATATAAACATCAATATTATAATTGAACCATAATGACTTGAGTATCGCTTACATGGACTTTGATATTGGAAGTTAACACAAGCATCGATGTATGATAAAACCATGATGACCTGAATATTTCTTGCATGCAAACAAACATAAGGTAATCATTTTCCTATGCAAAGCCAAAATGTCATCAATGATATTTGATTGATCATGTCCCATGACAAATTTACACAGTAATAATGATTAACTAACAGACAATAGACAAAGAAAAAGATCATGCTTTGTCCTTGTTCCTCTAGTTTGAGACATCCTTGAGTTGCTCAAGAGGCATGATTTCAAAAATCAGAATACAATAGTTGAACATCAAGATTAAAGTGTTACAAACATGATTCAAAACATATCATCCATTTGTTGTTTGTTTATTTGATGTTAGGTTTGATTTTGATACTTATGCTCAATGTTCATTGTTGGATTTTGTGATCTTTGGTTTTTATGTGTTGTCTGATTGTTGTTTTTTTGTTGCATTGAAGCTCAATGTAGGTTGTTGTTGAATAGGTTTAGGATTTTTCCCCCAATCCTTTTATTATGGGTATATACAATGATCCAAAACCATGGTGAGAATGTACACACGATGCCTGATTAGGTACAAGAGGCCTTTTTTTATAGATATATACTATGACACTTCTTAGGGTTTAGATGAAGCTTTTAGTCCTCCATTCTAGCAAATATCATATCTAAAATACCTAGATGACTATCTTTGGTGACTGATTTTCATAACAACTCATCTTTATAATCTTCCATTAGCATGTGCATAAAATTATGAAAGATTGTTGTCATTTCCCTTTGATAGGTAGTGTTGGCAATTGACACTCATCTGGTAGTCTCTGGTGATTTCTGGTGGTTTTCGGTGGATGATTATTGGTTTAGGGTTGTCATTGATGGCAACTCTTCTTGGAGATCCGACCTGGTGGTCACAATTCTTCCTATCTGGAAGTAGGTGTTAACCGGTAGCCGACTAACCAATATTTCAGGAAGAACAAAGCATTTTTGGGTCCGAATGCTTTCCGATGATTGCGGTACATTGAATCGTGTTCTTGTTGATTGGTCCAACTTAGATACATTATTTTATTATCATTTTGGTGATCTGCATTTATCTTTTTGGATCCGGTCAAGCCGACATGTAACTACACGCTACACCTTAAGGCCGACATGATGTATGACCTATTTTGTGGTTACGGGTATATAAGTTTAGTATGGGCAATCTTTTGGTGGATGATGCGATTGTATGCGAGCGAGAGGTGATAAAGAATCCTTTTTGGTGCACTTTCATGTGTGCATTATTGATCCTATAGCTGAATGAGACAATGTACAGGGCAGAACAAGGAAGAACAGAGAAGGTGATCCAGTCAGTATTTTAGCACTTAACCGAAACTCATCCAAGCATAGTAGATGCTATTTTAGAGTTCATAAATTATAATTCATCATTGTAACAAATTTATAAGTTAGTGAGACTTCCTTGAGGTTTGTAGTCTTCCAGGTTATTGTAATTGAGAAGTGAGCTCCAGGCAGTGTGCCTGAATGCTTGTGCATTCCCATTTTGTATTATTGTTTTTCTACTGGCCATAGTGGAATAATATTGTGGGTTCAAATCCCATTGTGGTTTTTCCCATTTGGGTTTCCATGTAAAAATACCGGTGTTATGATCTTGTAGTTGTTTGTTTCATGTTTTTGCATTTCAATTTTAAGTGTTAGCATCTAATGGTTGAAATTTAAGTTTGAAAATCTGCTAACTAGTAGATCACTGATTCACCCCCCCTCTCAGTGATCCCTAATTCCAACAATTGGTATCAGAGCTTGGTTCCTTTGAGAAAGCTTAACCAAGGATAACTTTAAGAAACCCCCCCGAGCAACTGTGTAAAATCCTGGCGAATCAGACATTATTTTCGGGGGGAAATTTTCATATCGATGGCAAATTTTTTTTTTAAAATAGGGAAAAAATTATTTTGTATTGGCAATTATTTTTCTAGGGTATGAAAATTCAATAAATTTCTGGCGAATAATACCTTTTTCTATGGGGAAAATATTTATTGTGGGAGGTGAATAATTTTTGTTAAAAGGAACAAATATATAATTGTATGAGCGAAAATTTTTACTCTGAAGGAAATTTTTTTAAAATGTATTGGCGATTTTTATCCACTGTTTGAAAATTATTTAAATGTATTGGTGATTTTTATCCACCACTTGAAAATTATTTAATTTGTTTTGGCGAATATTTTGTTATTTATGAAAAAATATATAATTTATTGGCGATTTCATGAATTCATTGCCATTAATAGACAAGGCACATCACATCACATTAGTACATCACATCATATAAATTCATAATACAATGAGTCTGGACTCTACATGATGTATCAATAAGCGCGGCCTCTTTGACACATGAAGGGTGACACACACCTAAAATCTATCAATGATTTTAAACCGTTTGATGATCGTAGATCAATGGTTGAAGTTTTATTTCGGCCCAATTTTCTGAAGAGAACATAGCTCACTAGAAAGTGCCCGAAATGGAATTGGATTCAATAGACACATATCAAATGTCACAAATCACGATCGATAATTTTGTTCATTTAATATATATCTATTCACTTATGGCAATCCACTCTGTCCCCACGACTTCTAATGTGATACTTGCCAATTTGGTACTGGTTCATAGCTGTTTCCATTTTCGCACAATAGTGCATTTATGGGAAAGATTTGTAGAGATACGAAAGATTTAAATTTTTTTATAGCAGTTAATACGGTTAAAGAAGTAATTATTACAATCAAGAGATTCAACAATTTATATACCATCTCTGCTTCTTTCATCTTCAATTAGCCTTTTCCATTTGGTAGATAAATTGTCGGAACTTCAGCTCATGGTATTTTAGGTTTATAGGCTCAGGTTGTTTAATTTGTTAATCTGTTTTCTCAAGATGGACACTCCCATCCACTTGAGAAACATTTCTACAGAGGACCAGAGGGCCTTTCTAGGCTCCGTTAGAGACCCAACCCTCCAATCAGTCTGCAACGAGGTTGGGTCATTCACCAATGAGGCTGTGCAGATGGTGCTGGGCAGAGAGTTTCTGCCAAACGAAAATAGGTACCGTGTTAACACGGACATTATATGCCTCTTCTTAGCATCTCTTCTGGACCAGGGAGGAGACAAGGTGGGTATGCTGATGCTATTGAGGAAGGTTTTGAAGGAAGACTTCCTTAGAGATGACATTACTCTTGTCGTCCTTGTAGAAGTAGGGTTGGGGATCCCTTGGGTGAGTGAATTATCCAAGCTTCTCCTCCTTGACCAAGCAGTGCCAGTGGCTAGGCAACCGTTTCTCCTAAACCTGAATGCGGAGTAGTTGATGTGTCACAGAAAATGGGCACGAATTGGCAGGGACTTCCTTCAGAAATGGTTCCTCTTGGACCACTTTCCAAACTACATGTGGCTCGAAGAATTCTCTCAGCTTATGCTGTTTGAAGAATTCTACATGGAACGAGGGCTAGATTCTTAGGGCAAAATTGTAAACAATTCCACTACCTATGCTGGGTGCCCTAGCCCTGCCCCCCTGTAGTTTTTTTTCCTATGTCCTCGAACCCTAATAGGCTCAGTGCTAGTGGCTCACTCATTTTGGCTTTTAAGTTTTTGGGGGACTCAAGTCTCAGACGAAAAAATTGTAAATTTCAAAAGCATATATATTAATGATAATTTTTCAAATTCTAGTTTGTTTTAGTTTGCCTCTTACAATCTTATGGATATAAAAATGCTTTCTATGATTCTATTTCATTTTTATTAATTAATTTCTTTCAAATTCTTTTTGTATATGAGCTATGTTATTTCAATTATTTATTAAACAATGGAAATAAATTTAATACTGTGATCTTTTTTATGTAATGCTATAAAAAAAAATTCAGTTCGTTCCATTAATTATTTGTACATCGATTATGGTTGATTATAATTTTATAAATATATAGTCATTCAAAATACAAAATTTCAAAAGTTTCAAGATACAAAAGTTTATCGGTAAAGGTTTTTTCATTCTATTAATTCAAAAGTTTCAAGATACAAAATTTGCAATCATTCATGCATAAACACAGACAGAGAGAAAACCATACTGCCCACAACTTATAACAAGTAGACAAAAAAACCAGTTCATTGCCGATAGGCCACTCACTCAGTCTCACTATCCCCCTGGGTCGCCTCCTCCCAGTCCCTTCCCTCCTCGGAGGTCGATGCTTTGGCTTTCCCTTTTGCCGCTTCAACTTTCATTTTTGGAATGCAACTTAGGCACCCGAAGTCGGGGTCGCGCTCCAAGCTTGCCAGTAGCTGTATGGCCCTTCCTTCTTCAGCCCTATCTCTCAATTCCCTACCAACCTCCATCCTTGCCATCACATGCAAAGCCTTCATGACTTCATCCACCCTGGTTAATTTTACAAAGAGTTTCATCGCTTCCCATCCCACTCGGGCACGTTCATGGCACTGGTATTTGATTTCATCCTCTGGGCCACGAATAAAAGGAAGTAATTCATCATGGTCGTCCCCTTCCTTAATCCGAATGCCAACTCTCGACACTACCCACTCCAAGATTGAACCCAGGTTAATAAAAAAATCCCCATCAATCAATTTGACCAATATGAGTTTTACCTTTTCCACCTCTGGTTCGAATTCATAGGCCCATGCCAGAATCAAAGAGTAAACCTCCATGTTAGTTTGATACCGGTGACTGATATGTGCCACCTCCTCCACAAGCATCAGTTGAGCTACTGCCCACAACTTCTCCTCCTTAAACTTGAACAGTCCTTGAATTCGTTTATCAGATACTTTGCCCAAAAAGGGCACCAACTTCTTGTCTGTTCAAAGTGTGGAATTGGCCTCCATGGTCACCTGCAATTTCAAAAGCACTTCCTGCAAAAAATGTCTTACAGAAGCTACGATTCTACGAACTACGGATTTGTTCTGCTTCAAAGCAAAAATTGGTACACAGATCAAAAGGTAATAAATTCTTCCTCTGTCTTAACTGTTATAGGCTGGGTAATGAATGTGCACGATAAGGCATTAATGCCATGAGATCAAGAAATTTTTTTCCTGCCATCCTCCCCTTCCTCCATTCATGCGACATGCTACGGACAACTCCTTTGGCAACAATTAATCACCACCTTGGCATTTGTACTTTCCAAATTTGCTCACCTTAACAGGTTGAGGACTGCACATTTTTTTAAATTAATACGCTAAATTTATGTTGAACTTTTATATATATATTTTAAACTATTTTTTAAAATTATATATCGTAAACATATTTTCAAAGAATTTTGTTAAACTTTAAATTAATATTTTAGATTTAATATTGAATGTTTTCTTTTTTATATTAAACTTTTACCTTTCAAATTGTATATCAAAATTTATATTTTTATTTAGTTATTTGTTTTATTATGGAATCTAAGTTTCATGTTTTATACTATTTTTGAATTTCAAATTTTTACAAATAATATTAACATTATATTTAATAGTTATCTCAAACTATTGCACATCTTTAATTACAAATAATATTAACATTATATTTAATAGTTATCTCAAACTATTGTAGTTTGCACATCTTTAAAATTTAAATGTCTCTTATTATGGGACCGACGACATCTAGGAACACTCAAGTTCTCAACAGGTATCATAGTCCATCGGATGATAAAAGATCAACGACTTAGGGTGGATTTCGGCCCAAATGTGGGTAGTGAACACATTTGTGAGAACTTCGCCCAGAATTGAACATTGTAAATTTAGTTAAAAATAATTAAGTCTATAGTCTAAAGACTATAAATCTCTTTTTCGGGTGGAATTTTAAAATGATTAAATAGACTCAAAAAATAGACCCGAAAAGTGACACGAGTATGGTGATGTGCCAGAAAAATGGCAGAAGTTGTGGGAACCACTTCATCTGAAAATAGGTACCATCGACCGTTGGATGAACAAAGATCAACGACTTAGGGTGGATTTTGGCTCGAATGTGGGAAGTGAACACCTTTCTGAGAACTTCGCCCGGAATTGGACATTTTAAATTTAATTAAATATAATTAAGTCTATAAAGCTTTTTTTCGGGCGAAGGTTTAAAATGATTAAATAGACTTAAAAATCAAACCCAAAAAGTGACACGAGTATGGTGACGTGCCAGAAAAAATGGTAGAAGTCATGGGACCCACTACATTTGAAAACAGGTACCATCGACCATTGGATGAACAAAGATCAATGACTTAGGGTGGATTTCAGGGCGAATGTGGGAAGTGAACAACTTTCTGAGAAATTTGCCCATAAAAGTGACACGAGTATGGTGACGTGCCCGAAAATTGGTAGAATTCATGGGACCCACGACAACTGACAACAGGTACCATCGTCTGTTGGATGAGAAAAGATCAACGACTTAGGGTGGATTTCGGCCTGAATGTAGGAAGTGAACACATTTGGGAGAACTTCGCTCGGAATTGAAACATTTTAAATTTAATTAAATATAATTAAGTCTATAAAGCACTTTTTCGAGCGAAAGTTTAAAATTATTAGACAGACTTAAAAAATAGACCCGTAAAGTCACAACAGGTACCTTGGTCCCTCATCCGTTGGATGTGCAAAGAGCAATGACTTAGGGTAGATTTCAGCCCGAATGTGGGAAGTGAACACATTTGGGAGAACTTCACCCGAAATTGAACGTATTACATTTAATGTCCTCAGAATTTATACTGAAGTAGTGAATGTTTTGTCCTTCGGCATCAAATAGTTATTAATAATAATTAATAAAATTACAACATGATTCTTAATGTCCTCAGAATTTATACTGAACTAATGAATGTTTTGTCCTTCGGCATCAAATAGTTATTAATAGTAATTATAAAATTACAACATGATTCTAGATATTTTGCCCTTTAGGTTTTAATTTTCTACTTTTCAGAGTTTTCAAAATAAGAGACTCGTAAATCATAATCATCTTTCATTTCATGGACAAACCTGTAAATCGAGGGAGATTCAAAAACAACTCCTAGATTGAGGAATGCAAGTTGCAATAGAGACCGTCTGTGCCAATCTAGTGAAATAGAAATTCCAATTTCTGGGTAAAATCTAGAGCACCTACATCCCACCTTTTTTGCTTTTGGTAATCTCGTGGTCCAATTTGAGGGTTAGTATTTTTAGGTTTTTATCTAGCATTATTTTGAATTATTAACAATAATAGTGATGGGGAAAATGGGAAGCAGTAGTTCAACAAGAAGCTAAGTGAAAAATAAAATGTACCTAACTGAACTGGTTAAAACACTAGGTTTCATTGATGAATACCATGATATTTATGACCCTGCTATCCATGGTGAAAAGCGTATCATAGATATTAGATATACATTGTCTAGTAAGGTAGCAGATGCATCCAGGGCAAAATTTACTGTTTTCAACCCAATGTTAAAACAAAAAACAAATAAAATCACATCGTGGGATGTTGGATTGGGAAGCATGGTGTTACCTGAAGTATTCCCTTGCCCTGATTTTGTCATGGTCTGCGCCAAAAATTATGATGAAGATAAAAAAGCAATTGTCAATAAAAATACAAAAGAGGAAATTCTATCCATAAATGAGGGAGAATTTGCTCGTTTGTTGAACCTAGGATTTGAAGCCCAAAAGTCAAACGTCCAAATTGACCTTGAAAAGCTAGCATGAAATTATGAGAGTCTCGATCCAAGTCACAGAGCTTCATTTATCAAAGCTCTAATAAAGAGTGGTACTGGTATTGTGTTGGATCAAAATCATAAGCCTCCTTATGATTCTAACATTTTTGTTCCATGGGTTGGGGATACTATTTCCTTGCTGTCGTTTTGCCTGGGATTGGAAAATGATAGGGAAGTGGATGCCAACCTTCTTGAAATGATTTATAATATCCATTATGCAAGTCAGCCAGTAAGATATAATTTTATTGAGCACGTTGTAAAATCCATGCAAAAACAATTACTAATGATCAAAAAAGGTTCTTGTAAGACATTTTGGTTCTCATCCTACATGTGCTATCTCCTTCTATCCAAGTATCATGCAATATTCGAGACCAACAAGCTTAAAATTGTGAGCTATAAGATTGATGAGAAGACTGGGAAGAGAACAGAGTGTCCAATATATGATTGGACACCAAAGATAAGGATGCATGATAACAGAAAGAACTACAACCATTTTGTAGACTTTTTTTTGGCACCAATGTAAAATGAAATTACAAGCACTCCAATGCCTAGGTTGCCCGTGTCTTGTAGAGATTGCATTCAACTCGGAAGTCAAATAGAATTGGTTGACTGGTTCTTCATGGAAGAATTCACTGTGTTAAGGTTTTACAGATCGGCAGTAAAACCATACAGACTTCCAATACATGTGACAGAGAGGGTATTTGCATTAGAGTATGTACAACAATTGGAGAGCACAGATAGGCACTTCCATGGTCAGCAAAAGAAGAGCATATTTCCTTCCTTTCCTTTCTTATGTGGATGGTTCACATTTGAGAGAAAAGCATTCAATGTGGCACATGATTTTTTGATAGTTTTTAACTTTGGTGATGAGGGTCTTTGGTAGTATGATCCAATCGGTGTAGTTCAAGCAAGGCTTAAGAAAAATGGGAACTCTTCAGCGTTATGTCAACATGAAAGTAAACCATTGCTAGAAAAGCTTAGAAACATGGACTCCTAGGATGAGGTTAAAAAAGAGATGGAGAAAATTGTAGCTGACAATAACATTTCAACAACAAAAATTTCATCACAAATTATGGCATTGCAAATGCACACATAGAGGACAACAGAGGAGGGCCCGGGCATCCAAAATAGGAGGTCCTACAATTTCTACCTTAAATATGCTAATCCATCTAAGAAATCTATTCCCAAATCAATTTTGTGCGGATGTAAAGAGAATTATTGGACTCAAACCAAAATAAATGATTTTTGGACTATGAGGAAGAATCTCGGTGAACCAAAGACAAGTGCATAATTTGAGAGCATCGATGAGGATGCAGAGTTTAGCAAATTGTGGGATATGGAGCATGACAGGACTGAAGATAATGAGCATGAGGTTTCCATTGAGCCCCCTCCAACAACTACTACAGTCCCAAAAATATTAGGTGAAGTCAATGAGTCCATGAAAGAAAAATATAGCAAAGGGGCAGACCTTGTGGAAAAAATGGGTTTTGAAGGTGGTGGTCTAGGTGCCAGAGGAGAGGGCATTTGGTATCCACTTTAGGTACAACTTCCATCACATTCAATAAATAAGGGTCATCTTAAACCAGTCATTGGACTTGATTCTTCAAATTCATCACGAATAGGTACTACTCATTACCCTCAGGGTCCACCTACATTTGTTTCAGATTCAAATCCACAACCACCACCACATCATGGTATTCCCGTTGGTGGTGAATTAAGTGCCACTGCCACTGGTGGGGAATCTGGGGATAGTATTCCTATTATTGTTCAATCAAGTATCACTATGATTGGTGGGGTTGGCATGGGTACTACTACTGATACTAGTTGTCTTGGTGTTGGACAAGGGAAACAACAAAATATCTCTCGCAAGAGGCCACTAGAGGTAGATACTCAATCTCATACTATTGAGAATCCTATATCAAGTGCCACTAACACTACAAATCAATCATTTGTAGCTTCAGATCACAGACCTCAAAAGACTATGAAAACTACACATGAAAGTGTCAGTTGGAGTGGGACAACATCAAGAACTGTTGTTGGTAATCCTAGTCAAGAATTAGTTAAAACCACAGGAATAAGTGGAACTGGAGCCTATGGTATTCCTATGTCACCTTTCAAAAATTCAATTGCTTCAGCAACCCCAGATTTTCAATTTCGTGATTACTATGAAAAATATGAACACACAACAAAATCAAAAAAAGAAAAAAAGAAAACATTTCATAGGGTTTCCGTGTCTGAAGTTTTAAATGAACAACCTGCAAGGAATAGGGTATTTCCAACATATGACCCACAGAAAGATATGATGGAGTTCATGGTTGTTATGCCCCCGACCCCATCTAAAGATAAAAATCCACCACACAGTTAGATAGATCCCTCTCAATTTCAAGTTAGCACCCTCCAAATGGATTTTTCCAAAGTACATAATGTGGACAAAATTAGTGTGTCAAAAAGGACTAACGAAGTGGTCTACACTTCACTGCTAAAGGTGGAGAGAGAAAAAAATAAACTGGAGAAACAAATAGAAAAGTTACAGGCAGACCTGGAAAACGAAAAAATCAAGGAGGAAAGCAACAGATAGAAAGTGCAATGATTTACAAAAAAGGATAAAAAATTCGGGCTCTGTAGTAGAAATTGTAGAGCAGGAGAAGATGGATGCAGAATTGAAGGAGCTGACAGAAAAACTGGCTAAAAGCAGTAAAAAAATTGTTGAGGAAAAAGCCAGTTTTCAAAAATTATACAAAAGTTATGAGTCTGCTGCCGCCGAAATGAGAAAATTACAGGACCTATTGGATCATGGGAAGGAAAAAGAAAAACATTTGCAAGAGGAAGTAGAGGAAGAAAGAAAAAAATGTGCACAAATGAAAGAAGACCCACACAATGCAAATGATAAAATAAGAACTTTGGAGGATAGGTTGAAAGATAATATGAAAAATACAATGAAGTATATACAAGAAAACATTTGGTGGCAAATAATGTAGAGGAGTGAGAAGTTGTGTGAATGGTTTCAATTGACTAAAAGTATGAGACTAATTTATATAAAAATCAAAGGGCACTATAAGAAGAGCACACATGTTTATTCAAAAGAGGATATGGCAAAAAAGATTTTGAAAGTAGTCTACAGTTCCAGTGACAACTACTTGGCATCCAAGGGAATTAAGAGCCACATTGATGCCACAATTAAGACATCATCTATCATTCAAAAATGCCAGAAGCTAAGGGAAACAACAAAAGTTATGGAAAGTTGTGGAAAAAAGATATTGAAGCTACAAGAAAAGAAAAATAATTTGATTAAACTTGGTTTGCCTAAGCCCGTTGACAATTCATTTGAGAAGAAGCTTTCAAAAAAAGCATGGAGATAAAAATGAAGTCTGATTTAGACTTGCTTCCAAAGGACACAACTCCCCAAAGCTTTCTGGAATTCATCCAACCATTTACAACTCTAAATTCGGTATTGGATGAAACAGTGATGTCAAGTAAATCTTCTAAATATGTAATGTTGATGGAGTTGGAGTTGACTTTCCATAGTTTACAAAATTTTGACC
The DNA here is from genome assembly GCF_030272615.1 of Cryptomeria japonica. Lineage (NCBI taxonomy): Eukaryota > Viridiplantae > Streptophyta > Pinopsida > Cupressales > Cupressaceae > Cryptomeria > Cryptomeria japonica. The sequence continues at coordinate 348,020,858 of NC_081413.1, forward strand.
TTCCATCAGACGAAGAGTGGAGCACCCTACAAAAACTGGCACAAAATTCTTAAGAAATATAGTATGTATTGCACAATTTTCTTCTTTTACTCTTAATTTCAAGGTTTTATGTTTTTTCTGTTTGCTATTTTGCTAATCCAGCCTATGAATCTATTTTATGAATAGGAAAAAAATAGCACTCGCTATTGCTATTTTGCTAATCTAGCCTATGAATCTATGATGCACAGCGCAAAACTTTAGCCAATAAATTTGTATTCTCAAATTCTCCCTTGCTTTAACATTTATGCATTTCTCTATTTGTGATTAGTAGGTTTTAGGTACTACTATTATCTATGTTTAATTTGTCATGGCTTGAATTAATATTTAATTTTGAACTCTATTTTTTGAACAGGAGACATCAAACATGTAGCAGATGTTAAATTGCTAATATGGCCTATGATGGCCATATAAATCTGTGCTGAGTTTGTGATTTTGATGTTCAGTCTTCACATGTTGCAAACTTTCAATTTGACCTGAAGCTATTGTTGCTCCCTTGTTTCTATAAAAGCTAATTCAAGGTCATTTGCAAAGGGTTTTGAAACTTTGTATTCACTTTTGCATGGACATTGGAGAATCACACAGGAGTTGTTGTTGCTCTCTTGTTTCTATAAAAGCAAATTCAAGGTCATTTGCAAAGGGTTCTGAAACTTTGTATTCACTTTTGCAGTTTGCATGGAGAATCACACAGATTGGTGTATTACTATTGAATGAATTGTATCATATGGCTATATTTTGAAAGAATTAATGAAAATCTAAGTTCTCGACATGTGTATTACGATTGGATGAATTGTATCATATGGTTCTGAAATGTATCACATAGATTTGAGACTCAAACATGTATAAATAAACAATAAACATCTCTGTATCAATAAACACATTATGGTTTTTTTTTTATTATGCTATTTTAAATATGGAAATAGAAAGTTGAAAAATACAATTACAAATCAATATTAAATTCTAATTGCAAAAAGTAATATGCTTTTGTAATATGAATGATAAGATACAGTAACAAGATTAATAAATATCAATCTCTTACAATTTCCATTCATCCTCATCAAATTCAGAGCTTTCTTAATTCTTGTCTGTGGTTTGAGTTTCTTCACTTCGAGTCTGCATACCTTCGCCAAACTGCATCTCAATGCTACCAGTAGGTGATGGTCCAGTACATGGGGCAATAGTCCCATTGGCACTTTGGTTTGAAGTGTTGCCCAAACCTCTTCTTTCACGTTTGGACCTCCAGATTTGCAGTGCCCTATCGTAAGGAAAAGTGTGGACATCATACCTAGATGTATAAAGCCTCAAGGAATTTTCCAAATTTTTGTCTAGTTTGTTTCTTAGCTTTGATTTTAGGAACCTCAAAGCACTAAAAACTCTCTCATCTTCCACCGAACTCAATATCATGGTAAGACATAAATCAGCAAGCTTCACATATTCTGGCATTGAATCACGCAACGTTTTGTTCTCAGCTATAGTTTTCCAAAGCCTTGTTACCGATCCCTCTTCACGGGGGTTCTCCATTTTGGCATATTGTTCTCTCATAGTGTATGCAAAATGAGATGATTGCTCTCAAAGATGAGTTTCATCTAATATTCCATTTATAGTTACTCCATTCAATTCTCTGGATATGCAAAATTATTTTATCAAATTCAGTAGCTTACTTCGAAAATTGGCTGCACTGTTGAGGCTCCAATCATGAGGAAACACGATAGACATGGCTTCGAGTAGGTTTTCAAGAGGGAATCTGCTTCTAATTTGTGAGGAAATATCATACAAAATTTTCTTCACAGAAGTAGTTACAGTCTCAACAATCTTGTCGAAATCTTCCCTTGTAACTCTTGCTAGTTGCTTCCTGGGGCGCTTTCTTGGTTCCTTGAGGTCAACCGTGGCATATAAGTGCATTGGTATCTCAACTCCATGTACATTGGCACATACCTCCCCATTTGCACTGATTTGTAAAAAGTTATCAGGATAGTTCAAATTTGTGAGTGTCTGCCACTTAACAAATTTTTCATCAGATAGTGTTGTTTGATTTCGATACAAATTGTCGAGGGTCATGCATTTCATCTTACGCAGTGTAGCATATTCTGCAATATACAGAGCTCTTTTTTGGGCAGCCTTCATAATATTCCTCATTTCCTCTAGCATGGGCAGAAGAGCTGCTAAAGTTAAGAGTGTCTCTAAATTACTTAACCTGCTAAGAAGTTCAGGAAATTTCGGTTGATCTGATTCGTCACGAGTTGTGTGAAATAGTCCAATCAAGGATGGATATTTTGAAAAACACTCGATGCACTGGACCATCCAAAGAGATGCATCTGGTATCATTATCCTTGAGAAGCTTGTTCCCATCAGTTATTCCATCAGCAAAGTGTTGAAATTCCATAAATCGCTTGGGACTTCAATAGAAGTGTGAGTAGAGCTCTTTGATTAAAATTTCAATTTTTTTAACCGAAGGAAACTTGCTCACAATTCCAAAAGCTAGATTCATTCTGTGAGCCATGCAGTGAATTGCAGTAATGTACGGTGCAAATGAAGTTTCAATATTTGTACAAAGACCGTTCCTGTGACCTTGCATTACTGAAGCTCCATCTGCTCCAACACAAACCAATTTTTTGGCTACCGTCATGTCATCCATACCTCCATATTCAATTAAACTTCTCTTTACTAGTTGAAATAAATTTTCCACTATCGCACTCTCCTTCATTTTAGCAACAGATAGTAGATGAGGTTGGCAGGTATGATTCTCTACAGTATAAACATGCATGCATACCCATGAAGTATTGTCTACTGTTGTAACTTCGTCTAAAGAAAATGCAATAAAGTTTGACTCTCTCATTTTTTCCTTTACATCTTCTTTTTCAACCTCAACAAGACAACTTGCCCATTCCCATCCACTATTTACTGACCAATGTCTATTAGGATAGTTAGGAACTTTCAAAAAGTGTAATAAACCACTAATTGATGGGAAATCTGTCATAGCATGCCCTCTGCTCAAAATATAAAAAACAACGCTTAACTGAACAACTTTTCCTAGTTGTTCTATTTGCATTGTTTTTCCAAAAACAACTTCAATAAAACCTTTAACTTCAGCAGGCTTCGTCTGTATTTTCTCATGAAAATAATACTCTTCGGCATTCCTCACATGCTTACATTCCTCCTTTGTTTTCCATCTTATCACTGATTTTTTAACCCCGTCTATCATTTGTTTTTCATAAACTTTACCCATATGCTTTTCTATGGTGTCAAATTTTAGCTGCAACCTAATTTCCTTGTTATGTTTCCAAGTGCAAACCTTACACCTGCATTCTATTGGAGGCTCGCCTTTGATTGGATTCTCCACTGGTTCAATGAATGGATACTTTGATGCCCAATTGATTTGAAAATTCCTCACTGACATATCCCACTCCTGATCCTTTTTTGATTGTGGTTCACCCTTTTTTGATTGTGGTTCACCCTTTTTTGATATGGCTTTTCTTTTCCCCTTCCATGCATTATCATCAATGGCATTATCACCCAAGTTGATTATATCATTTCGGCTAACTTGGGTATCTACCAGATAATATTCTTCAAGATCATCCTGATTTGCGGCGAACTTTGTACTTGTACTTGTGATGATGTACCTTCCTGATTTTCACCATAATCTTTTCCAATGCCAAAGTACAAAGACAACGTTCTACTTTTTGTTGGCCTCTCCTAGCCTTCCCCACATTCAGGTTTCCTACCCCTCTTCTTGTTTGACATCTCCAATGAAATAAAGGCTGCCAAAAAATATCAATTTGTTGAAGAAGCAATAATAGACTATAATGTATAATATTCCACTTCAAAAATATGATCGCTCACCTTTAGGCTTTAGGTCACTAGCAGTCGCCAATGCAGTCAACAACAATGATTTTCCTTGGTCTGAAACTTCACTATTGATCAGAATTCAAAGCCTAGAACCCACCAGATTGTGTTGAGATAGATCTGATCTTTGCATGTATTTATACCATTCCTTATATGGAAAATTCCGCGAGAATTTTATATGGTATACAAATATTTGGCGAATCTCGCGTAACTATAACACGACTTATGTAATTTTTGAGGCAATTATAGGTCGTCCAAATATGACTTATGTAATTTTTGAGGTGATTATAGGTCATCCAAATAATAGGCGAATACAATATAGTTGGTGAAAATTGGGGTGAATGGAGACACGTGTTGGCAAGATGTCGGGTGAATTGGGTCCCCCTGGCTAACAAATCTTCACATGCCTATAGGCGAATTAAGGTTATCTATTAAGGCAACCTCAGAGAGTGTAGGCAAAAAAAATAAATTTACCATGTGCCCACCATATATTGTATTGGCGAAATCATCGCATAGAAACATTTAATTGCATAAAACATATGGCGATCGAGCCGTGACTTTGATGGAAATTTATAATGTTCTGGCGACATGGCCGACATGAAAAATTCACCATTGGCAAATATTCACCACTAAAGTAAACTCTGAGCTTAACCGCTTAAGGAAGATCTAGGAGATTGATTCAGTGGATTTTGATTTTTAGAGACAACTCATTGTGGCACTTGAGGATCTTGATATAGCTAGAAATGAGATCTGTACTTTGAAGAAGAACCTGAAAGTTGCTGAAGATTTCACTAATGACTTGAAAGATCAAGCAAACACTTCTAGAGACAAGAGGAAAGAATTGATGGACAAGCTAAAGGAGAAAGAAGATCGGATCATGGAATACCACGATAAAACTGATGAAATTAACAAGCTTGAAAGAGAGAATGCTGATTTGAAGAATTAGATGCAATCCATTATGATGAGGTTGACTAAGGAAATTGAGGACCAGAAGAAGAATGAAGAAAATATGGCACAATCATTTAAGGAAAGAGCTGATGAATGCTTCAGGCTTACCTATGAGAATGATTAGTTAAAGCTTGAGTTGACTCAGTCAAGGAATAATGGCTAGGAACTTGAAAAATAGAATGCTACCTTGAGAGATGAACTTGCTACAACTAATGAATACAAAGACAAATTCAAGGATAGCTCAACAAGGCCTGATGAGATGCTCAAGAGTCAAAGGCATGAAAAGGACATGCTAGGACTTGGATTTGAGAAAGGTGAATCCTCTAGATCTGGACAAGGGAATACAAATCCTAATAAGAAGAAGAACAAGAATCCTCCAGTAAGGCAACCTAATGCTCATAAATTCAATGGTAGACACTTTACTTGGAATAAATTTGGTCATATGGTGAATTAATGCAAAAGTAGAATGAATAATGGGATGAACAACATGAATAATGTTCCTACCTTTACCGACCAGTGTTTTATATGCAATAACTTTGGACACAAGTCAAATGTGTGTAGAGCAGTAATGAATAACCTTCAGAACAAAAGATGCTATGCTTGTGGAATGTTTGGATATATCTCTAATCAGTGTAGGATAAGACAAAATCAGATGAACTTTAGACCTATGTAGAATAATGTTGTTTGCTGAGCATGCAACAAAACCAGTCACATTGGAAAGCACTACAGAAGCAAGAACAATGTTCCAATAGACAAGAGTAACTCAAATGAGAAGAGAAAAGAAAAGATAGAAGAGATTAAGGAGAAACATGAGAAGATGTGGGTAAGAAAAGATGAATCTAGAGTTGACAATGGGTATGCACCGAAATCCAGTGCAGGATCTTCATCTGGTAACTAGGGCTTTATGCCTTAGGGGGAGCTTTTCATGTAGATTCTAAGAACCCCCTCTTCAGTGGTTTACAATCATTTCCAGAAGTTTGCAGAAGGATTGATTCATATGTACAGATGATATTCGGAAGTTTCAGAAAGATTTGGTGAAATAAGAGACTGAAGATAAAAAGATAATTTTGATGTCTATAGATGTTTTGTAGAAGGCGGCCCCTAATGTGAAGATAGATTCAAAAAATTGCCCCTTTGGTAAATTGTTACAGTTAATTAACAGTGTAAATACCAGTTTTGATTCTTTGGAGAAGACGACTACACAAAAAGTTTTGGCTAAGTTCAAGGATGTTAGGAAACAAACATTCCGGGAAATAATTGAAGATGATAGAGTGAGATTAAATAAGAGATTGCAAATTAGTTTTGACACATTGTCAGAAGCCGGTAAATTGTATAAATCTTGTTTCATTTTGCCTAAATTCACTGTTGATATTGATAAGTAGATAGGTGTTTACTAGGGTAATATTGCTGGCATTTCTGAGTCCTTTGATCCTAATGCAACTCTAACCAGAAGTATTGAAGGACATATTATAGCCTTAAATGATTAGATCTCAAGCCTTCAAGCGATAAGGAGAAATTTTTGAGAAAAGTAGGTGAACTCTGGAACCTGATTGCCACCTGGTTGGACACTATACTAAGTAATAAGGTGGACTGTATGAAGGAGATGGCCTGACCTGTATCATCATATTTAAGAGAGTTAGAGATTCATGCTACTATATTCAGTGCATTTATCACAATTTTGGACAACTTGAAGAGTGGGTGGGATACTCACCTAGGATTTTTGAAGACTATTTATGCTGACCTCTTCAAGTATTTGTAAAGTGTTTGTCATCTGTATATAAATTCTGGACAACACCCCATCTTTGGCATTGCTACCAAAGGGGGAGAGGAACAGTGAAAAATGTATAGTGTGAATGGAGTGTACAGATTTTTGCAAATTATTGTTTTTGGGTTTTTGATCTAAGTGGAAGCCTTAGAACTCTTTCATTCTTGATTTGGTGTATAGTTTTCAACACTTAGCCATTTTTTACTAGTGTTGCCATCAATGCCAAAGGGGGAGATTATTGGCAATTGACACTCATCCGATAGTCTTCGGTGATTTTTGGTGGTTTTCAATAGATGATTATTGGTTTAGGGTTTTCATTGATGGAAACTCTTCTTGGAGATTGGTTCAGGTGGTGGTAATTCTTCCTATTCAGAAGTAGGTGTCAACCGGTAGCTGACTAACTGGTATTTTAGGAAGAACAAAGCATTTTTGGGTCCAGATGCTTTCCGGTGATTGCGGTGCATTGAATCGTGTTCTTGTTGATTGGGCCAACTTAGATACATTATTTTATTATCATTTTGGTGATCCACATTTATCTTTTTGGATCTGGTCAAGTTGACATGTAACAACATGCTACACCTTAAGGCTGACATGATGTATGACCTATTTTGTGGTTACAGGTATATAAGTTTGGTATGGGCGATCTTTTTGGTGGATGATGCAATTGTATGCAAGCGAGAGGTGATCAAGAATCTATTTTGGCAGAGTTTTACGTGCGCATTCTTGACCCCATAGCTGGCTGAGATAGTGTACATGGAAGAACAGGGTAGAACAGAGAAGGTGATCCAGTCAGTGTTTTAGCACTTAACCGGAACTCATCCAATCATATTAGATGCTATTTTAGATTTCATACATTGTAGTTCATCACTGTAACAACTTTTTAAGTCAGCGAGACTTCCCTGAGGGTTGTAGCCTTCGAGGTTATTATAATTGAGCAACGAGCTCTAGGCAATGTTCCTGAATGCCTGTGCATTCCCATTTTGTAATATTGTTTTGCTACTGGCCATAATAGAATAATATTATGGGTTCAAATCCGATTGTTGTTTTTCCCATTTGGGTTTCCATGTAAAAATACTAGTGTTATGATCTTGTAGTTGTTTGTTTCATGTTTTTGCATTTTAGTTTTAAGTGTTTGCATCTGGTGGTTGAAAGTTAAGTTTGAAAATCTTTTAACTGGTAGATCACTAATTCACCCCCCCTCTCAGTGATCCTTGTTTCCAACATGTAGCTCCAATATTCTTAAGACTAAAGGGCATCACATGCCAACAACATGTTCCCCAATGATAAGTGAAAGTTGTATTGTGTTGATTCTCAAGGGTTATCCTGATTTGGTTGTAGCTAGAGAAGTCATCCATTAATGATAACATTTCATAACTTGTTGTCATGTCCACTATGATATCAATGTTTGGAAAATGAAATTAATCCTTAGGACATGCTTTATTTAGATCCCTAAAGTTAGTGCATTTTCTAATTCTCCCAATAGGCTTGCTAAATAACATTAGATTTGAAATCCATTCCATATAGTCAATGGGTCTGATGAAGTCCACATCTAATAATTTTTATAGTTCAACTTGACTAGCAGTACAATCTAGGGATGCATTTTTCTCAATTTTTGCTTAACTACCTTTGCACTAGGCTACAATGGTAGATGGTGAAAGACCAATTCAGGATTGAGTCCTGACATGTTAGCATAAGGCCATGCAAAATTTATCTACCTTTTTAGGAAAGACTTGGTGAAATCTGCTTTTTCCTGTTGTGTCAGAGAAGCTGCAAAGTGGATGATTTTAGGATTGTCAAATGTCCTCAGATCAATTTATTGTGTCATTTCTACTTGCAATGGATATTTCTTCCAATATGATGGGGGTAGATCAAGTATTCCATCCTTGGGTGCCTTAGATATGTTTTCACCCTTGGATGTATCATTTCTTTTTTATTTCTTTCTAGTCTAGAGGTGCCTTGCAGTTTTGACCACGAGACCCATTTTTTTTCTCTTTTTTCTTTGTTTTTACTTTTGCGACTAGAAGACAGATTTGAGTCCCCAAAATAGGTTGTAGCATCTAGATATATAGTGAAGCATGTGTTAGTGATTTTTCTTGCTACCTTCATTCCTAAGGAGACACACAATACTAGATGGTAGCCTAGAACATGAAATCAATACTATCAACATACGAAAGATAAGAAAACGTAATGATCAAGGCTATACAATGTTGGTATTGCATGAAGATTGCATTGAAGAAGTATAGTGTTGTCATTGATGTCAAAAGCAACCAGTAATGAAGTAGTAAAGCAACAAGTAATGAAGTAGTGAAGATCAACCGGTAACCCTAATCAGTTGAGAAGAAGAACCCTAACTGATGGAGCTTGGAGATTGGTTGTTTTGATCTATGACCAAATGATGATCGGTGATGAAGATGCCACATAAGCATGTTTCATGTGATGAGTTTCGAATAGGTTTTGGCATGTAAAGATAACTGCTTATCTTGGGAATGATTAAATACATAGTATGAAGTGACAAACGCGTGATGTGTTACAAGATTCAAAGTGCAATGATCCAGGAGCGGTTGTAGATACCCAGAAGAATGTAAAGTTGATTATATGTAATGTAACAGTCAAGATTGAACTGATGTGTTTGTAATATATATGAGAATTTTAGGGTTTGTGTTTTGTTACCGGCCTAGTGTATTTGCTTATAAGGTCTATGGATTGATTGAATGACTGTTGGCAATTTGATAGTGTGTGAAAGTGACTATTGCCAAACTAGGAGGTGTGTTTGTAGAATAATGTGAAGGTAGATAGGAGTGATAAAGGATCTTATTCAGCAAGGAAGTTCTATTTTCAGACCGGCCAAAGAACCCATTGTTCTCTAACCATTACAGTAGTAAAATCACTTAACCAGGTAAGATTTAATAGGCTTGTTGTTGAAATCCTCTAACCAAGTGATCCATTAACTTGGATTTGAAATCCTCCACCGAGGTTACCTTTAATAGGGTATTTGTAGTCAATCTCTTAACCAGATCTGTTCCTAATAGAACATTATTATATAAGCTTCTAGCAAGGCTTGGCTCGTAACAGGGAAAACTTCAGAAGAGTTCAAAATACTTGTGGGTATTCATCCCCACTGTGGTTTTTCCCATTTGGGTTTCCATGTGAAAAATCATTGCGTTAAGTGGTGAATGATTTTGTGGATGTGTTTTTGGTATGGTTGATATGAATGATTGGTAAATCTGCATAGATATATTTAAATGATTGGAAATGATCTGAAATATGTTATTACTAGTATTGGTGAAGTGGTTTAAGGTTTTGGTCAAAGGATATTTAAGTTTCAGACTTGTTGCATTATATCACTGAAGTATTAGTTCAACCGGTAAGGTTTGACAGTGCTGTTGTAGTTTTGTTAAAGTGTCTAAACCAATAAACTTTGTGAGTTGTTTTTGAGTTGGTAAGAAGTTTGTTGAAAACCTAGTTAATTTTCTATCTACTGATTCACCCCCTCTCTCAGTAGGTGACCGAATCTTTATAGTTTCATCATATTATCAATTGGTATAAGAGCATTCCAAGTCCTCTTGAGTATAAGCCTAATAGCTTGAGGAAAAGATCCAGAAGAAATGATGAAGAGAGAAGGTCTGAAGTTCAATAGAGATAACTACAAAATCAGGAGTAATAGGATGAAGATTTACATCAAGAGTTTAGGAAGTTAGTGTTGGGATCATGTTATCTCTAAGTATAACTTTCCTAGTGGAATTTTGACATGATTAAAAGAAGGAGCAATAGGAGAACAACCAAGCATTGAGGGCCATCTCAGTACCTTGTCAGATTTAGAATATATTGATGTACATGGATTGGAGATTGCATATGAAGTTAAGAAGAAACTGGAAGAAATCTATGGCAGTGATGAGCATGTAAAGATAGCCAAGGAAGAGAGTCTCGAAGGAAAATTTGATGACATGAGAATGGATGAAGGCGAAAACATTCAACAGTATGGTCAAAGAATCAAGGAGATAGTTGGAGAAATCAAAAGTGATAGAGGTACAGTGGAGGATGCCATTGTGGTTAGAAAGGTATCAAGAACCCTTCTATCAGTCTACGCTATCAGGGTTGCATCTATTCAAGAACTCAAATCTATTCACAAGACAAATGAAACTCTTGACTCTATCATTGGTAAATTGACTCCATTCAAATTAAATGGTTTTGATGGAAGTGTTCAGAGGTCAGAATCTGCATTTAAAGCCTCAGTCTCAACCCCACCAGTAAGGAAAAGGAGAGAAGTAAGTTACAGTCATGAATATAGATCTAGCAGAGAGTCAGATGATGAAGAAAGCTTGATGGAACTCGAAGCATTATTGGCCAAGCAGTTACCCAAAGGTACTAGTAAGTATAGAGGTAAATTACCACTGAAATGTTTTGCATGTAACCAGATAAGACATATTGCTGCTAACTATCCTAATAGAGATAATGAGGAAAAATGAGATAAATATAGGAAGTTTAAAGGAAAAGGAAAAAAAAATTGTCTCATTGAAGTGGATGGAGGTATTACTGATGAAGAATTCGAGGAAGATACAAATGAGGACATTGTCTTTATTACTATCAAACAAGACATATCAGATCAGAAGGCATTGGTTTCTCACTTGGATAATTCAGATGACTGGATTATTGATAGTTGTTGTTCACACCACATGGCTGATGACCGGAACAAGTTCCTAACACTAAACAAATTTGATGGAGGTGTTCTAAGATTTGGGAATAACTCTCCATGCATGGTGAAAGGCAAATGATCCATTTCCCTGAATGGTAAGAGTAGTGCAGATGATGTCTACTAGGTTGAAGGTCTGAAACACAATCTTTTGAGTGTTGGTCAACTCAATGACAAAGGTTACCTGATAGAATTCAAGAATGGAGTTTGCAAGATCTTTGGAAGCAAAGGTGAATTGATTGCAATAGGCAAACAAACTAGAGGTAATATTTTTCACTTAAAATCTAAAATCAATAGTTGTTTGATTGAAAAAGTAGAAGATAGTTGGATTTGGCATCGAAGGTTTTTCCATGTGAATTTTGATAACATTGTAAGAGTCAATAAGTCAAAATCAGTAAGAGGATTGCCACATTTGGACAAACCAGTGAATGCCTTGTGCAAGGAATGTTGCTTAGGGAAAATGACATCCTCAACCTTCAAGAGAAAATCTTTCTCAACTGAACATTTGCTAGATTTGGTTCATACTGACCTATGTGGATCAATGAGGACTAGGAGTATTCAAGGTGATCGGTACTTCATGATATTTACTGATGACTGCTCAAGGATGATGTGGGTCACATTGTTGAAAGACAAGACAAAAGCATTCAACAAATTTAAAAAATTCAAAGCCTTGGTTGAGAATGAAAGTGGAAGGAAGCTGAAATGTTTAAGGACTGCTCAAGGTGGTGAATTTACTTTAGAGGAATTCACTAGATATTGTGAAAACTATGGGATCAAGAGGCAACTATCTACACCAAGGACACCACAATAGAACAGTATTGTAGAAAGGAACAATCGATCAGTGGTTGAATCTGCTAGGATTATGTTAATTCAAGGAGGTGTAGCTAAGACATTTTGTAGAGAAGCTTTCAACACAACTATTTATACAATGAACTAGATACTGGTCAAAAGAGGTAAAGACAAAACACCCTATTAATACTGGTATGGTAGATCACTGAATGTCAGTTACTTCAAAAATTTTGGTAGCAGATGTTTTATTAAAATAAGTGATTATATTGGAAAGTTTGATGCCAAAAGTGATGAAGACATATTTCTTGGTTACTCCACCAAGAGCAAAGCTTACAAGTGCTACAACAACTGGACTAAGAAGATCATTGAAAGTGTCAATGTCTGAGTAGATGAATTTCATGAAAAATCTGAAGAAACCAACAAGAAGGAAGAAGAAGAACCAAACTCACTGTTTTTGGAACTGGAACCGGTAAAGCTAGAAATTGGAGAATTGAAAACAGAAGCCCCAGTTCAACTAGAATAGGAAGGTCCAACAGAAGATGAAGAAAGTGAAGAAGAAGAAGAACCTAAAAACCAAGATCATGTTATTCCAAGGTATGTCAGACTTAATCAGAGCCCTAATCAGATTATTGGAGACAAGAATCAGGTGTGTTAAATAGAAGAAGGCTAATAGAAAACTCTTGTATGATCTCCACCATTGAGCCTAAAACAAAAAAAGAAGCCTTTGCAGATGAAGACTGGATCAAGGCAATGGAAGAAGAACTTGATCAGATAGAGAAGAATAATATATGGTCATTGGTACCCAGACTAGAAAACAAGAATGTAATAGGCACAAAGTGGGTATTCAGAAACAAATTGAATGACAATGGAGTAGTGGTTAGGAATAAAACCAGACTGGTATGCAAAGGATATGCATAAGTGGAAGGTGAAGATTATGGTGAGACAATTTCACCAGTAGAAAGATTGGAAGGCGTAAGGATTCTACTTGCATTTGCAACATACAAAGGATTTAAGGTATATCGGATGGATGTTAAATCAACATTCTTGAATGGAATATTGGAAGAAGTCTACATAGAAAAACAAGATGGTTATGCATTAACTGAAGAAAAGGATATGGTGGGCAAGCTACATAAGGAACTATATGGGTTGAAACAAGCACCAAGAGCATGGTATGAAAGATTGCACTCTCACTTAGTAAAGATAAGTTTTCAAAGAACCAGTGAAGATAGTAACATATATCTCAAGACAGGAGGAGATAAAATAATGGTAAGTGAGATATTTGTTGATGATATCATTTTTGGAGGTAATGATGATATGTGTCATGATTTTTCTAATGAAATGAAGAATTAATTTGAGATGTCATTGGTAGGTGAGATAAAAAATTTCATAGGTTTACAAATCCAAAAAATGAAGGAAGAAATTTTTATCACACAATCCAAGTATGTGAAGGAAGTGTTGAAAACTTTTGGAATGGGAGATTGTAAACCAGTTGGAACAACAATGGTTACAAGTTGTAAATTGTCAAAGGAAGATGATTATGCACCAATTGATGAAAAGGAATACAGATCCATGATAGGTAAGCTACATTATATTGTCCACAATAGACTGGACGTTGCTCATGCAGTAGGATTGGTTGCTAGATTTCAAAAAAATCCGAAGGAGTCACACATGTATGCAACCAAGAGAATTTTTAGATACTTGAAAGGCACAATAGATTCTGGATTATGGTATCCATATGCAGGAGACTTTGACTTAAAAGTCTATATCGATGCAGATTGGGCATGCAATGTTGATGACAGGAAAAGTACAACCAGAGGAGCATTTTTTCTTGGAAGAAGATTAGTGTCTTAGAGCAGCAAGAAACAAAGTTGTATCTCTCAATCAACAACAAAAGCTGAGTATGTTGCAACTTACATGAATTGTACCCAAGCAATTTGGATGAAACACATATTGGAAGGTTTCAAGCTAAAGATATCATAACCGGTAAGAATTTTCTATGATAATACACGTGCTATAAATATTTCTAAGAACCAGATGTTGCATGCTAGGACAAAGAATATAGAGATAACGTATCAATTCGTGAGAGAGAAAGTTCAAAGCAAATATGTATCACTGGAGAATGTTTCCACTAAAGAATAACTAGCATTTTTTTTTACTAAGCCTCTACCTAAGGCTACATTTGAATATCTCAGAGGTGAGTTAGGGGTTGTACCCCTACATGAAGTCAATTAAGAAGATATGGAAGACATCAATCCTGGAGCCTATTGAAAATCTTGAAGAAGGATTGGTCAAGAGTGGAGCTACTCCATAAGGGGGAGCAGTGTGGAGCATCTTATTGCAGATCGGTGAAGCATGGATAAGAAACAAAATGGTTTATCTTCACTTTGGCATTGCTATCAAAGGGGGAGAAGAAAAGTATATGATTGATAGCCTTATATGTTAAGGTGAGAAGACAGATTGCAGATCGGTTACTAGCTGAAGATATGAAGATGTAGTTGAAGGATAGTTTATGTTGAAAAATGTAAACCAGGATTCCTATACCTGTGTATATGCTTTACTCTCAATTATGACAATCAATTGGTATTGATATTTTTATTGCCATCAATGCCAAAGGGGGAGAATGTTGGCATTGCATGAAGATTGCATTAAAGAAGTATAGTGTTGTCATTGATGTCAAAAGCAATCGGTAATGAAGTAGTAAAGCAATCGATAATGAAGCAGTGAAGATCAACTGGTAACCCTAACCAGTTAAGAAGCATAACCCTAACCGATGGAGCTTGGAGATCGGTTGTGTTGATCTATGACCAAATGATGATCGGTGATGAAGATGCCACGTAAGCATATTGCACGTGATGAGTTTCATATAGGTTTTGGCGCGTAAAGATAACATTTGATCTTGGGAATAATCAAATGCATAGTATGAAGTGACAAACACGTGATGTGTTAGAAAATTAAAAGTGTGATGATACAGGAGCGGTTGTAGATGCCTAGAAGAATGTAAAGTTGACTGCATGTAATCTAATGGTCAAGATTGAACTGATGTGTTTGTAATCTCTATGAGAAATTTAGGGTTTGTGTTGTGTTACTGACCTAATGTATTTGTTTATAAGGTTTATGGATTGATTGAATGAATGCTGGCAATTTGATAGAGTGTGAAAGTGATTGTTGTGAACCAGGAGGTGTGTCTATAGAATGATGTGAAGGAAGATAGGAGTGATAAAGGATTTGATTCAGCAAGGAAGTGCTATTTCCAAATCGGTCAAAGAACCTATTGTTCTCTAATCATTACAATAATAAAATCCCTTAATCGGGTAAGCTTTAACATGCTTGTTGTTGAAATCCTCTAAATAGGTAATCCATTAGCTTGGATTTGAAATCCTCCATTGAGGTTACCTTTAACAGGGTATTTGTAGTCAATCCCTTAACCGGGCGGTCCTTAACCGGTTGGTCCTTAACCGGATCTATTCCTAATAGAAAATTATTGTATAAGCTTGTAACAAGGCTTGGCTCCTAACATGGAGAACTTCAGAAGAGTTCAACATACTTGTGGGTATTCATCCCCATCGTGGTTTTTCCCATTTGGGTTTCCACATGAAAAATCATTGTGTCAAGTGGTGAATGATTTTGTGGATGTGTTTTTGGTATGGTTGATATGAATGACTGGTAAATCTGCATAAATATATTTAAATGATTGGAAATGATTTGATATATGTTATTACTGGTATTAGTGAAGTGGTTTAAGGTTTTGTTCAAAGGATATTTAAGTTTCAGATCTGTTGCATTATATCACTGAAGTATTAGGTCAACCAGTAAGGTTTGACAATGCTGTTGCAGTTTTGTTAAAGTGTCTAAAGCAGTAAACTTTGTGAGTTGTTTTTGAGTTGGTAAGGAGTTTGGTGAAAGCCCAGTTAATTTTCTATCTACTGAACCAAATCTTTACAGTTTCATCATATTATCATACAAGTCTTATGCTCTTTGAGATCCACTAAACTTAGGAGAGAAATCCTATTGTGGGTCTAAAAATGATGAACTTTTGAAAAAAATAATAGAAGACCTATTTAAACTAGATGGTTCCCAGGTGTATAATGACGAGTATTTCATATTTGAATTAATTATTGCATAATCCCATTTACTATGCAAGTTACTAAGAACAAAAAATAATTTAACACCTACTCCTATAAACAGGAAGTAAGTGATATTTGATTATAAATGACCTTGAAACAATTCAAGAAGAGAGAACCAATGCTTATCCTATAGAGAACAGAGTCTAACCATAGATAAATCATAAAAAACTTTAATGTATTACCACATAAAAATTCTTCACTAGATATTTCATGCCTTGTATCCAATGCTTAATTGAAATTAGTACAGGTTACATCACATTCAACCACATACATATTGCAATATACTTGAAACAAAATTTAACTCATTTTAAAAGAGACCTATTATCAAGAGTACACATTCTCCATTGGAGAAGACAAATCAATGTGTCATTAACACAAAAATTCATGCAACATATACATAGAAGATGGGAACAACCTGAAATTGATTTCTTTTCATTAATTCTAAAAAATATATACACTATGATAGATATTTGTAATGTATATGCCAAAAGAAAAGCTTTCTCTATTACTTCTAACACCTAATACATTCTACTTCTCAAAATTTTCAAGATCCTTTCCTATCGACCTTGATTTCCCTTTTATAGCACAAGGGAGCAAAACAAGCTTCATGTTGATAGTACACATGTCAAAAAAAGATTGCTTATAATATAAGTGTGTGCACCTGCAAGGAAACCTACAAAAAATAATGTGGCCAACAAAATTATGACAATGAGGGCTACTCATCTTCTGACTTCTCTTCCTCAAGTGTGCAATATTGCTTGTGCCAGTTATCTATCTATTCGGTGGTAGGCCAGCTGAAAGTTCTCAACTCCTATAATTTATTTATAGCTTCCATAGTCTTACTATCTAGCACACTTGTTGCCTTAGCCATAAATTTTTGATAAAAATAATCAATCTCCAAAATTTTGTCAATAATCAAATAATATATATCTCTTGGGTGGGGGACACACTAGTTGGTCCAATACTAATGCTATTGCTTCTCTAAAATCAATTTCCCATTCTTCTAGACCTTTAATCTGATTGTCATCATTCAAAATTTTGGGAATATCCCACTTTTGCAAGTCCCTGAAAGAAGCCATTCTCTCCTTTAATGTTGATTCTTGGTTCTCAACATAGGGAATCTCTTTAATCATCACATTGTAATTTTTCCAGGTTTCTCCAACAACTTGGGGAGCAAAGGGCATGTTTTTCATGGCCAAAAATACTTCCTTCAAAGTGGTGGCCCTAGGATGCCATGTGGTCTTTAATTAATGAAAGAATTTAATTAGGTCTTGCAATTGCTGGTGGAATTGATAAACATGCAAATATGAGGCATGAACCTCATCCTATTTATTTAGCATCTTATTGGTCATTTACAAAATTGTACTCTTCCTGATTGCTAGGCATTTGTCCTCTCCTTCTTCCCTTTTTTGGACTATCCTTTTGTCCCTATTCTTGATAATGGTGTCTAGTACTTTGTTTTGGAATGCTAGCATTTTAAAATCATGAATTAAAGAATAAGGGATTCCTTCCAACTCACCTAGCCTAACCTGTTCCTGCTACCTCTGTTGTTGTTGCTTTGTGACCACTGTCAAAGTTGCATCCCTTTTTTCTATCTCCTTTTTCAATTTGGCATTTTAAATGTATAATTGATTAAAAATAGAAAAAAGGGTGGCACATTGCTTCTTGAATATATCACGTTTCCTTTCTTATTCTTCTTCAGCAGGAGCCTTAGCAAAAAATGAGGCATGTAGTGCAATATTGATGACCTCTATTACTGATGTGTTCCTGAGGGTTTTGATAATAGCATCACCCACTCTTTCTTCCACCCCATATAACAATATAGGATTATTTGTGTTAGGGGCCCTTACCCATTGTGAAAATGCCTTCATACTTGGGTTGAATGCCATACCATGTGTACCAAACTCCTGGGCATAGATGGGATCTTCTTGCCTCATGACCTAGTCAAGTACCAAAAATTTCTGCATATCCCACCTTGGGATCAACATCATACCATGATTTGATCATTTCCCTAGCTTCCTCAGGAGTGCAATCTACAGTCTCGTTGTCAGAATTACCATTTCTCCTTTTGACATGTTTTTAAACTTAGCTTGTAGCCAAAATCCCTTGAATTCAGCCCGGTCTTGATGAATTCATCATCAAACAAAAATTGAGCCATAGCAAGAATTCTCTCATCATTGGATTCCTCTTCAAAAATTATACTTGGGACAATTGTCTTGTCAATTTCCATTGGCTCCTCTATAAAACAAGAATCTTTAAATGTTTCTAGCGGAGGTGGAGGTGGAGGAACTCCCACATCATCCTCATCATCATCAATTTTTTTAATAAAATCTAACAAAACTAACTTCCCCTTTTCTGCTTTCCTTACTCTGTAAGGGAAGGGCCGACCTATGGTTCTTGCTGAGGAGGGGTTTGTTTTGAGGATTCTCCTATCAAAAATTATTTTCCCTTTTTATCTATTGGGGCAACCTTTGGTGACTCATATGTTGGCCTTTCTTCCAATCATTGGCCAGATGGTTGCTCTTCTTATGCTTTAGTAATAATTTCTTCAAAACTTCTTAACTTGCACAACATTCTTGCATAATCATTCTAAATATTGGAACAAAATCCCCTGAATTCAGGGTCCCTTTGTCTTCTTTCTCTTTCCATCTTGTTGAGGATGTATCATTGTTTCCTTCTTTGCAATGCATCTTAGGGGAGGCAATTCCTAACTAAATATTCATGCTCATCATGCTCATGATAAATCCCCTTTACTTTCATTTTTCATGTCTTCAACTCATTAATGTATCCCTCTAGATCATACTCTCGAACCTTACTACTTTAGAGATGATATGTATCTCTAAAAAACTCATGCACTTTCTCTATAGCATCACACCCAATCACAAAATCTCCATACATGGTGCACCTAGGCATATGAGTTATGTTTTTCTCTACCCTAATCCACTTCTTCTCCATCCACATTAGTTGCTACATGAATTCAATGAATGCTGATCTTAGGGAGATGAAAAGTGGTATCTTGTGGGCATCCATATACCCTGATGACTGTGCAATTTGAATATAAAAAGAAATCTTCAAAATTATGGGTGAATGCACCCTCTAAAAATTGTACATTCTTTGGCTTAACATCTTTGATTCTCAACACCTTTATAAAATATTTAGGAATCCTTATGGTTTGGAATCCACACCATCCCAATACTTTCATAACAAAATGACCAAAGAATGCAATATAATTATACCATCGAGACCATTTATCCCAAACCTGGGCCCACCTACCACCTCCATTGGGATCAAACATATTTATCTTTAGGGATGCATCCCAATATGTTCCATTCTGAAAAAGAATCAAGTGACATAAGAGAGAATAAAATCTGAAATCAATTGGGGTCTATTGATTGAAAACTTTGCAAACTGAGGAACTTTACAAAGTTGTGGTTTCAGCCACAGTATTTGAGATTGAATCTCTCCTAGTTTTTAAGGGAAGGCTCCCCCTTTAACTTACTACTAATATTTCTAGAACAAGATACAAAATTCAATTTCTAATCTAAACTTGGGTGGTGCATCATCCTATCCTATTTTTTAGAATAGATGCTATTCTCTCATTTTTCTTCAAGAAAGAATTTACAATCTAGAGCAACAATAATTCTTACAATTTAAACATTACAAATTAACCTAAAATATAGGAATGATCAAAATACAAATAAGTAAAGAAGCAAAGTTTCTATAAAGGCCCAAAGTCCTCTATTGCTTCTCTGCGACGAGAAAGAGTGCTTAAGCTCAAAGTCTTAAAACTCATTGCTATCATATCAAACTTTTTACAAATACTTCTATAACCCAATGTGTTAACTAAGAAAATCAAAACAAAGCATAAAGTCCTTAATCTGATTCCTTATTACAACTTCTAACAATATTTTTCTAAAACAATATTATGAAGCTCAAAGTCTTCAAGTTAAGATTTCCTTTTCCAAGATGGTACAATAAATCACAAAGTCTTCGAGGTGTTATCTTACTATATTTGAGATAACTTTTATCTTGAAAATACCAATATGAAGCACAAATTCTTCAATATGACATCACATTCATTAATTCCTAATTCTATTAACAAGAGCTGAAATATGACACAAAGTTCAAAAACCAACAATTGCTTCTACTCTTTAATAATGTTCCCTTAACAACACCTTTACTTGATCAAAATAAGAATTTATAACAAGAATGACATAAGAACACTCTCACCATAAACCACAAATGAATCCAACACAAAGTCTAGATGCCAAAGCTTTCTTCTTATTTGATCAAGATTGCAAAATAACAATAGGAACACAAAGTTTCACTTTTTTCTCTTCATTTCGGTAGATTTTTGGTATATAGACTAAAGATTCTAGATTCTAGCTCCATATTACAAAGAGAAACCACATATTTATAGGTGAGGTGCAATGAGATAACCTAGGATCACTATGACTAAATGAAAGAAGAGTCCTATTTGACTTAGAACTCATGAACATTCTAGATGCAAAAACATGAATACAAAATGATACTTGAGGTGTCAATTGAGATTACAAAATGACACTAGGCAATGACTAAGTGTTTGGAGCCTCATCTTATTCATCATTGTCTCCATTTTTATTCAAGAAATTTTCATATTGTCACAGGGTAGCATATATTTTACAGTCATCTGGTCCTAATGTGCTGAATTTGACATCTGGAGTGGAGTTGCAGAAATGGATTTGAAGAATTTCTAGTGTTGGACAAAAAAGACCAAAGATGTGCTTAATGAAGTGAATTTAAGACTTATAAGGCCAATTTGCATTTGGAAAGGGTCAAAAATCATAAAGGCGCATATCGGGCTTATAAGTCCAAAATGCACTTTTACAAAAGACAGGAAATAAATTGTCTTTGGTACGAATCGGGATTATAACCCTGATTTACACCTAAGAAAGAATCATGGTGCAAGCTGGGTTTACAATCTTGATTCACACCAAATATTAGCACTTGGAAAAATGCGTAAGAAGTGGTGTATGGTGGAGCTAGGGCCTCGACATGCATCGTTGGGTAAGGCCTCAGTGTAGGTGAGGGTTATGGCCCCAACATAAACTAGTTTTGAGAGGACTCGGTGTAGGTCGAGGTTATGGCCCCAACATACATCATTTTGGTGGAGTTGGTGTCATTTAGGGTTATAACCCCTCCCTGCACCAAAATGGGAGGACTTGGTGTAAGTCAAGGTTATAACCCCACCTTTCACCAAAAATAGGTGTGATAAATTTCTAAGGATTTAGGTATAGTTTGGGTTTGTAAACTCGACCTACATTTGACATGAGAGACTTGGCTATAAAGTGGTGTAAATTGGGGTTACAAATATGATTTGCACCAGAGGAATTGTAATTCAAGTTTGTAATTGAATCAAAAGTTGTGGGTCCTAAATCACACATGAAAGGGAATAAAGACTACCTTGAAAAGCATGCCTAGAGCACATGGACTACAAATTGGACAAAATTTGTAGGGGTTATCCTATTTTTGTGACATAGCCAAAAATGAAGACAACAATTGGCACTGATTGGGGAGCTTCCTTTGATCATTGGAATGATTGAAGGGAGAAGAATCTAGAACTCTAAGTGCCTTTATCATTCATTGGGCTACAGAGTTAAGAAATGAAAGACATAAAAGACAAAAGGATGACAAGACTTAACTAAAAACAACCTACCGAGACAAGACTCAACTTTGTGCAACTACACTTATTGGAAAGGGATGTCGTGTGTGTGAAGTAGGGTACCTGAAGCTGCAACACAAACACTCAATAGATCATTATAAGTGTGATGCTAAAAATGTGGTTAGTATAAGGCATACACATATAATGAGACAAATAGAAGCATAATTGAAAAGCTTAATTGAAAATTTAAACCAAAGATGCAAACCATAAGCCTTCCTTGAAATGTCCCATTTTCCTCTATTCTTGAGGACCTTGAAGGTGTCGAATTGATGGGCTCTTAGCAGAGCAATTACCTCCAAAGTGACAACTCAAGAGTTGAGTAGCTAATTGATCATGATTGACTATGGAGATGATATGAAATGCATGATTTAAGAAGCTAGATGAACATGCTATGATAAATCCAAAGCTAATTACTAGATAATTGAAATGCAAATTACCTATAGTAATGATGCCTAAATCGATATGAGATGGGATCGATATGCCTATAATAACAATGCATAAATTGATATGAGATCGGATCCATATTTCTCCAAAATGAGGGGTTTTTATAGGAATTCCAAGGCCAAAGCTGAGGTGGCAGGAATCGACGGTCCAGATTTGATATGAAGATATCAAGGGCCAAGATTGAGGAAGTTGGAGAAGAGGTTGGAGGAAGGGACACTTGTCATCTCTGTGGTGACAAGTGTCAAGGAGCCTTGCTCATGAGAGGGAAAGTGTCCAAGGGAGGAGACATGTGGCAAAAGTGCCATGTGTCTCAAGGAGAAAATATCCACACCATGAGAGGTTAGGATAAGGAGGTTAGAATGTGCAAGATAGGATAGGTTTAGTTAGACTCAAGATTAGATAGAATGGGTTAAGTTAGGGGATGGTTAGGCTGGGTGGTTAAAGTTAGGAGCCATGTGCTCATTTGAATTTAGAAATTCAAATAATTGGAAAATGGTAATTAATCTCAACAAACTTGAGTTTGTTAATCTTAATTAGGGATTAGAAGAATTGATTAGTATGGGGAGACATTAATTAATTGAGAATTAATTAATCAAAGGGGGATGTGAGACGAACTATATAAATAAATCATTTAGATTTATTTACTAGTAGATGAATAGAGAAATTAATTAAATTGCTTGTGAATCCAATTAATTGGGAAGGGAAATTAATCAAATAACTACGTATTTAATTAACTATCTTCAGACCATTTTTAGGTGTATACAATAAGCATGGTTAGAAAATTAAAAACAAATGCAATATAAACCATGACAAAGCAACCTATCACCTCCTAAGAGATGCGAGTATGAATTTGCTCTTAGATCTGGATAAGAAATCTCAGTGACTTGACTACACCTAGATGGAGGATTTGAAATGATATGATATGCAAGCTAGATAAGATTGATCACGCTAGATTGATCCAAGAGGATAATTAAGCTAATGATATGCATGATTAAGATATGATGATGATGCAATTAAGCTAGAAAAGAGATTGATTAAGCTAGATGATTTAACAATTATGCTAGAAAATGATCAAATTAAACTAGATAATTGATGCAATTGCCTATAGTAACAATGCTCACATAAAAAATAATGCCATTCATGATTTGGAGCTGGAAGGAGTCAAATACACTTGGAAAAATAGAAGAAGTGGTGAGAATTTTATTCAGGTTAGACTTGATAGAGCTCTCCTTTCCGTAGATTGGTTTAACCTTCATGACTGCTCTTTATCTTTTCATATAAGGGCAGGATCAGATCACTACCCTATAACCTTCACGGCTGAAGTAAAGAATAGAAGGAGACATTTCCCTTATAGATTTGAAAAAACGTGGACTAGACACCCAGATCTAGAAAGTAAGATTAAGGACTGGTGACAAGTCAGTATTGAAGGAAATGCCATGTACAAAGTGGCCAAAAAGCTGAAGATTGTTAAAGGTAATGTTAAGAAGTGGAATAAGGAATGCTTTGGGAATATCTTTACCTCAAAAGCTACAATCCTCTTAGAGCTCAAGGAAATCCAAGATGAGATATAGAGCAATGGTTATACTAATACATCTAGAGACATTGAAGATGCTATTCTTATGGGATATCATGATATTATAGCTAAAAAGGAAACCTTCTAGAAACAAAGATCAAGAAATGTCTGGTTGAAGGATGGGGATAGGAATACTAAATACTTCCATATGTCCACCTTGAGACATAAGGCCATTAATAGAATTGTTCAGATTAAAGTGAGCGATAGATGTGTAGTAGATGATGATTCCATGAGCAATTGCTATGGATTAGAATTTGGATATATAGGCCCAAAGGGACCTCCTGGACAATATACCTACCATTTAAGGGGATGATCAGAATGCTCACCTGACTGCCATCCCTTCCCATGATGAAATTCAGATAGCTGTAAACTCCTTTGAGGGTAACAAGGCCCTTGGTCCAGACGGCTTTCCCATGTTCTTCTTCCAAATGTACTGGTATATTATTGGGGATGATGTTACCAGAGCAGTGAAAGAATTTTTTGGTGCTAGAAATTTTTTGAAAGAAGTTAATGGTACTTTTATTGCTCTTATACCTAAAAAGATGGGGGCTGACTCAATGGATCTTTTTAGACCTATTAGTCTATGCAACTCTCTCTATAAGATTATCTCCAAGGTTCTAACCTCTAGAATTCTTAAGTTGCTCCCCTCCATCATTTCGCCTTTTCAAAGTGGATTTGTCTCGGGTAGACAAATTTTGGATTCAATCATCGCTGTCCATGAAAATATCCACTCTTTGCCTTTTTCTAAAAAAGAAGGTTTTTTTCTGAAGCTTGATCTCTCTAAAGCTTATGATAGAGTGGATTGGGATTTTATGATGGACGTTCTCTCTGCTTTTGGCTTCAGCTCAAGAAGTGTTAGCCTTATCAAGCAACTTGTCTCTTCCGCTTCTTTCTCTATTTTAATGAATGGATCTCCCTCTCCTTTCTTTAAAGCTTCTAGAGGTCTCAGATAGGGGGACCCTCTATCCCCAGTTATCTTTATCATTATGGCGGAATTTCTGGGGAGATGTATTGGAAAGCTGGTTGAGAAAAGGGAGTTTTGTGGTTTGAATCCTTCTTTGGCGGATCAAATATGTTCCCATCAGCAGTTTGTTGATGATTCTATAATAATGGGGAAAGCTACAGTGAAGGATTCTAGAAGATTAAAAAAGGCTTTGGATAACTATGGATATGCCAATGGTCAACTTATAAACTAGTCTGAAAGCTTTGTTTATTTTATCAATACCCCAAAGAGAAGGAGGATTAAAATTAGTAATATTCTGGGTGGTCAAATTGGTAGTTTGCCTGCTTCTTACTTGGGGCTCCCCTTATGCCATGATCCTTCGAATACCTTTTGGGGAGCTTTGGTGGATAAATTCCACAACAAGTTGTCTGGCTGGAAGGGTGCTCTTCTTAGTCAAGTAGGTAAGGTTCAATTGTTGAGATCCACTCTTCAAAGTATTCCTCTCTATGCTATCAGTCTATTTAGGATTCCTGCTAAGTATGCTGAGGCCATTGAAAAGATTTAGAGATCCTTTTTTATGGACAGGGGTTGAGGAGAAGAAGAGAATGAACTTGATTGCATGGGAGAAGGTCTGCAAGCCTATAAAGAAAGGAGGTCTGGGCCTTAGAAGAATAAGAGACATAAATAATTACCTTATGGCCAAGCAGATTTGGAGAGGTTATAGAAATCAAGGAGAGTGGAAAACGATATGGGATAAAAAATATAAAAGTCAATGTCCGAACCTTCAAAGCTTCCTCAAAGTGGAGATTATCCCAATTAGATCCAACATTTGGAAAAATGTATCTAGGACAAGAGACTTAATTGCCAAAGGTACAAAATGGAAATTGGGAAAAGGGAATCTTATCCAATTCTGGGAAGACCCTTGGCTTCTGGAGACCCCTTTGAATGAAAATTCTAAGTGGAACAGATTTCAGAATCAATGCAAGGAAAGATTTGGAACAAAGGTGGAGGATTGCTGGAAAGATGGATAGTGGAAGGACTTATCTCAAGTGGACCAGTCTTTGGGTAGTTTGAATAAAGTCATGATCTCTATTGTGAGGATTGAAGAAGAAGACCATTTAATTTGGAAACTCACAGCTAGTGGTACTTTCACAGCCGCCTCTCTGTATCATCAATAGTTTAACAAGATGGAAAGTCCATGCTGGGCTAAAGCATGGGTGAAAGGCCTCACCCCTAAGATAAACATTTTCTTCTAGATAGCCCTTCAAGATAAAATTCTTACTACTGAGAATATCAGAAAAATAGGTATTAGCATGCCTAGTTTCTGTCTTTATAAGAAGAATGAGGAGACTATAAACCATATGCTCTTTCATTTCCCTTTCTCTGTTGATGTTTAGGGAAGTTGTCTGGATCACTTCAAAGTCAGTTGGGGCTTCCCCGACTAAATACAGGAGATTTTCAATTCATGGCATCATCCTTCAAAAAATAAAACCACTACCTTATTATGGAAAATTGCTTTACCTCACATGTGTTGGGGCATATGGAAAGGGAGAACATCATAGGCGGTATGGATAATCCTCATGATATGGATGATCAATTTATCTTAAAAAAGTGGAGATTAAAGGTTCAAGAGTGCTTTCAGAGCAACCCTAGAGAGGGAGTGATATGGATCAGCCCGCCTAGGGGATGGATGAAAATCTATTTTGATGGGGCTTCAAAGGGTAACCCGGGTGTTGCAGGATGTGGTGTGGTCCTAAGGGATGAATGGGGAATATGCAAAATCATAAAATGTATTCCCATAGGAAATCAGACTAATCATATTGCCGAAGCCATGGTGGCTTACCATGGGATGATCCTTGCCAAGGAAGCCAAATGCACTAAAGTC
This sequence comes from Cryptomeria japonica, assembly GCF_030272615.1. Classification (NCBI taxonomy): domain Eukaryota; kingdom Viridiplantae; phylum Streptophyta; class Pinopsida; order Cupressales; family Cupressaceae; genus Cryptomeria; species Cryptomeria japonica. The sequence goes on from NC_081413.1 coordinate 348,047,599, forward strand.
TGGTGTGAAGGAGACTCCTTAAACATAATCAATTGTTTAAATATGAAATTCCCGCCTTCTTGGTCAATTAGTAATGCTATTAAAGCAACTAAGAAAATCAGCGAAGAATTTGGAATGTGTGTTTTTACACGTGTATAGGGAAGCCAACTCCTGCGCTGACTAGGCAGCCAACCTGGCTTGCCAATGGGGAGACATCATTACTAGTTATGGTGAAATGGAGATTGCAAGTGAAATGAAATCCTTCCTCAATCAGGACCAAAGCCAGACAAGGCAATGTGGTACTTTAAATCATTATTTCTAATGATTTTTCTTCCTTTTTCGATGTAGGATTTTCTCGAAGATAATGATAATTTATATAGGTGTCTTATCATTATTATTTGGCACGAATTCTAGGCATTATCACTGAAGAACCATAGAAACCAGAGGAGAGGCTATCAAATTGAGAGAAGGAATTGCAAGGAAGGTGCCAGAAAATTGGGAGGTAACAAGAAAAGATTTGAACCTACTTCCTACTCTGAATGGAGAAAGAACAAAGAAGTTTAAGATATCCTTCAACAGGGGGGTCTGAATCTTTTCATGGAATGGCTAAGTGAGAAATATCCCACAATCACTAGCTATTTCATCAAGAACTGGAAAAATGGCAAAATTCTGATCAGTTCCTAGATGATGAATGTTGATGAAGAGGTCATCACCGAGGCCATGGGGATGATGACCGAGGAAATGAAATTTGATGGGGACAGAGGCATATCAGATAAAGCAGCAGACAAGTTCCTTGTTACAAATGAAGAGAGGAGAAAGATGTTTAAAATCGACAACTCCTACCATGCCCCGAAGAGAATTTGCAGGCCATGGAGGTTTGTCTTATTTGTTTCTATTGAATACATTACCTTAGATGGTAGGTTCACCAGAGCCTACGGGCATCACTTCATTTTACTCAACCATTTCCATCACGGGGAAAAGGTTAGCCTTCCCTATTACCTTGCATGCTCAATGGATCATACTATAAAGGAGATCCAGAAGGACCCTCATGGGCTTATGGTCCTGGTTTATAAAATGCTCAAGGGGAAGTGCATTGAAAAGCCTATTAAGGGCAAAAATGCAAGAGATGTGACAACAGAGAGTGAAGCTAGCGGTTTTAACTTTGAATCGGAGATCGAGGGAGAATCAGAAGAAACTAGCAAAAAAGAGAGGAATAGGGCTAAGAAGAGAAGGATTACTGTGGAATCAGGTATGTCAGATTCTGAAACCGACTCCTTTGAGAAAAAAAATTTTAAAAAAAAGAAAGGGAAAGCTACTGGAAAATAGGTTTAGAGAAAGAACACTAAAAAGGGTAATAATTCTGATATCAACCATATTCTGGTTGACTCTAAGGAGGAGGCTAAAGAAAACAAGAAGGTTGAGAGTTAGGATAAAGAAGGGGAAGGCAACCTGGTTATGGACAACATTGAGGCCGTGAATACCACAAGTCTGCATAAGGAGGATAAAGGGGATATAAGTGGTAGTGGTGATAATGATACTGTTAAGGCATTCTGTGAGACCATTGTGACCATGGTGAAGGATATCAACAGTTTGAAAACAGATACGCAGGCTATTACTAGAGTTACAGTTGGTGACAAGCCCTTGGCTGAACATGTTAAAGAATTGGTTGCTGTTTTGCATAATGCAGAAGCTATTGAATGTGTGGTTGGAAAAATCATAGCTACGAAAAAAAAGGTCAATGAGATGGGAGATAGAAAGGAAATGGAAATCAAAATGAATGATTTTGACAGCAAAATTGATAGGTTGGAACACAATGTCAAGAAGATTGCTGACCAAAATTTTCAAATTCTCAAATCGTTGGTGGACAACATGAACATCCTTATTAATAGGTTCGAGAACAATGCCAAGAAGGATGGTGATAAAGAGAAGATGGACAAGAAGGGTCATGATAGGAGGACCAGAGCCAACACAAAGATTAAGGGTGACATCAAAGGTCATGAGCTGGAGGATCTGAAGACCTCAGTGAACAACATGAAACAAATGGTTGTTCACGCTAAGGAAATTATGAATAGTATTTAGATTTCAGTTGATGTCCTAGGGTCTGTCTTTTTGCTGTCTACGTGCTTTCCTTTTGTTGTCTGCTCTGGGTTTTTAATGTTATCTTATGTTAGCTGATCCCTGTCGATGGGTCATTTTGTCTTTTTGAAGTGATCAGACACTTTTTATAGCTGATCTGTTTTCCTAGCTTGTACAAGGTTCGAGTACCTTTCAAATACCTGCTTTTACTTAATCAAAACAATGCTCAAATGATATGCTAGAATGGATATGCCTATAGTAACAATGCATAAGAAGAAAATGAGATTTGATCTTTTTCACTCCAAAATGGGGGATATTTATAGGATTTCCAAGGCCAGGGGTGAGGTGGCAGGAATCAACGGTCAAGATTGAGTCTGAAGATATCAAGGGTGAAATTGGAGGAGGTTGGAGAGACACTTGTCATATCTGTGGTGACAAGTATCAAGGAGCCTTTCTCATAAGAGGGCAAGTGCCCAAGGGAGGAGACATGTGGCCTAACTGCTGTGTGTCTCAAGGGGAGAATATCCACATCATAGGAGGTTAGGATGTGCAAGATATGATAGGTTTAGTTAAACCCAAGGTTAGGTGAAATGGTTTAAGTTAAGGGATGGTTAAGTTAGGTGGTTATAAGTTAGGAGGCATGTGGGTAATTTGAATTTAAAAATTTAAATTATAGGAAAAGGCTAATTAACTTTCAACAACTCATAAATTGATTTGTTTTAAAATTAGGAGATTAGAAGAAATGAATTAAATGTGGGGAGGATTAATTAATCAAGGGGGACTATTGAAATGAACCTATTAAACAAATCCTTAGATTTATTAATAAGTAGATGAAAGAGGAAATTTAATCAAATTGCTAATGGATTCAATTAAATTAGGAATGGGGATTAATTAAATCACTAATACATTTGGTCTATAATTCCGATGGAGGTTTCCGATGGAGAAGGTATATTGTGACCAAATTTAATTTTTTTAAAGAAATGCACGAATTTGTTGAAATTCCTACGATAATTTCACATTTGGTTTCGACAGAGAAGAAATTAGCAATGAAATTAGTTTTTTTTTAAAAAAAAGTGCCTGTGTTCGTCACAATTGCGACGACAACGGGCATTATACTTTAAAAAAAACAAAAGAGGGAAAGTCATTTGTGACATTTGCAATCCCGCGCAGGCTTCCGCGTTGAGCTCAACCCCTGACAAGATCAAACGACACAGTCACCATTCGAGGTAGGATCTTCACCTTCATTTCGGATTTGCATGATATGAGGAATTTCTGAATCTTCACCTTCATTCATAGAATCTTCGGATTTGCATAATATTTGCATGAGGAATTTCAGATTTGCATAATTTATGGAATTGCTTGGGTAGAATCTTCACCATTTGAGGTAGCTGAATCTTCACCTTCATTTGTTGATTTGCATATATGAGGAATTTCTTGTGTCCCACCCATTGCTTGAGCTATTCACTGCATTTCACAACTACCCATGATTTTCCATTCCTAGGTCATCGAAAGTCTTTTAATGTTGCCCCCATGCCTCGGTTGTCGATGTTCAGTCTTCCCCTTTTTGCCACCATGAATTCTATACACCCCAGAGGGTAATCGACCTCTGTTTCTCTTTTCTCTCTCTCCCACCCTACCCCTACCATGGAACTAGGACATATAAACAACGAAGAATGAGCTTACTAGTTCTATGGAGGTATCTAGCAGAGAAGCAGATATGCCTAAGTCTTAGAGCATACTATATCGCAGTTATACTATGCTCTCAGAATTAGGCATATCTGGGTTTCCTTGCACATTTACAAATGTACACGAGAGACATCTTGAACCAGTTATAGGGAGGTATCTAGCAGAGGAAGCTTCATAACATGACAGTTTGTGTTAATATGCTCAAAACATATATCTAAATAAAAAATTGACAAATATACCTCAATTTTGAAATGCAGAAAAAGTTTCTAGAACATGTTAGTGTATGCTTTCATCATGGAAAAACATAATGTGGTTGATCATAACTAATGTAACAAAGTTGCATCTTTGAATACCTTGTTCCTTGATTATAGATCTATGCTCAATTGATTTGAATTGCTTGATTGAAAAATTGGTAGATGTGGGTTGGAGTTTATAGGGGTTTGAAATGAGAAATAGACTTGTATCTATATGCAACTTGCACCTTTTCAAATTGAACTTTTGGAAAAGTCCAAATTTGGAGAGAAAATTCCTACTATTTGCAAATCCAACATTCATCTTTCAAATTTTAGGTCCAATTTCCATGAATAATGGTTCTCAAGACCCTAGTCCTAGAAAATTGAGCCATCAGAAACATCATGAATAAGGGAATGAACTAAATTTATGGAAACATTCTAAAACCTAAGTACAATTAGGCATAAATAAGGCACAACCACTAAAGTGAGTCCAAACCTAGTGTATATTTACAAAGAGTTACAACTTATGATGCAATATTTAGCCCCCTCTTAGAAAGAGTATGAAATTATGCTCACTTACTTTTGGGAAAATATGGAGAAACCAAATATTCTAAAACCAAGATATTGAAGAGTCAAGATGACTACAAGTTTGGAAAGGTGGTAGCTCCCAAGACTTATGATATTGTCAATCTACAATATTTGAGATAAAAGGGAAGTACAAAGTGAGTAATATGAGTAACATTGGTAACACACATGGAGCATGCAAAACACAAAGTTATGAAATTTAGAACTAGTAAGATTCATATATTCTCACTAGGAACCATATCAAAAAGACAAGGCATAGATCTAGGACTAGTAAGATCCTTATATTGTTACTAGGAGTCATGTCAGAGACACATAAAAGCATGATACCCAAGTTAGTAAGCTCCTCTAATACTTAGTCATAGATCGCATTCTAACAACAAATAAAAGGTCATATCTTGGTAACCTAACTAGTCCATGAGTAGTAGATCAAAATGTTATCAAAGCTAGGTTAAGTTAGGAGCCCCAAGAACCTATAAGTGTCTTGTAATGGGTGTTGAAAATAATCTATACTCAAGCCAACAATGGAATGGTAAGAAAGGGGGCAATAGCTCAATGGTAGAGAAATTTATTAACAAATAGAATGCCTTAAGTTAGATTCCTAGCTATTTTATGAGTATTAGCTTAACATTTTCATGCATAAATAACATCTACTCCCACCTCTACCATAGATCCAACTTCCACCATTTATCCTTCCACAACCTCTAGTCACCTTCATGTACCAAAGCCACTAGTGCCACACCTTTAGTACTTACATCCTTCATTTATCATCCACCATATGGCCTATTTATCAAATTTATTTCTTATACATGTAAAAGACATATGCACAAGATGAAATGACAATTGGTAGATGTAAAAACCATATTCCACAACCTTTGCTAAAATCCTTTCTGCCAGTGCCAAAATGTAAGGTTTGTAACAAGATGCGACATCCATCAAAGCATAATAGAGATGAGATTTCTAACAAGATGGCAGATCAAATAATTTAGGAGAGCATCGATTAAAAATAAATACAAGATTGCAGTTTATAGAGTTAACTTCTGTAGATCGAGGAAATGGATTGAATACAAGATTCAATCTTCCAACATCCAACAATAAAGTACCTGCAAAACACACATGTAAATGAAAATATCTAAGCTAAAACACACATGCGTGTTACATAATCCACTCCGTTGCACTCCTTAAACCAAGATCTTATGTAGATAATATTGCTATCAGAAGCACACACAAGAAGCTATGGTTTTTTTTGGAGATTCAAGATGATTGATGCAAAGGAAGCTAAAGAAAATGAAGTGTCGAGATGTTGAAGAATACAAACTGACATAAGTTCGATGCATAAAGATGAGATCCGCTCAAATAAGAGAGAGGGGCTTGTTTAAATAGATTTTCTCCGGGCAAGTTCATGTTGTGGGATGAATATGGGATAATGCAAGATGGGTGGTATAGGGAAGATGAGTGGTAAATGAGAAATAGTAAGTGGTAGGAGGGGATATTTAAGGGTTTTATTAAATAAATAGAGAAATGTACATAAGGTGAATGCATGAAGGCATATAAATGAATATGATAAATGTTTTATTTAATAAATTTAATGGATAAATGATGATATATTAATAATAATATAATAAAAGATGGAAATTATGAATAATGAATTGCAGAGAGATAATAATGTAATAATAAGGACTCGCCTGATGTTCGAAGAAATTTGAATTAAATGAGGACAAATTAATGGAAATTTTTATGTGTCTACATTTTGCCCCTCTTTGAGACAATGTAGCCTGTCGCGTTGTTTCAAAGAAAATGATCAACTTATATATGCTCGAGAGGTGTCTTGGTAAGGGTGATGATTGATTGGTTATGCCCCCTTGAGAGATTGATCGAACAGATTGATGGAGATTGGTCTCTCGATAGATCATGGGAGAGAAAGATTGGATGATTGATATTGCGCAAGTAATTAGATTGAGATGTACATTTGATGGAAATGCACAATTGATGAGGCGTAACTGAACAATTGATGGAAATGAATAGTATAGCTAGGTTGATAAGCTGATTAAGCTGATTGAGCTGATTAAGCTGATAGGGATTGATGCTAGTGCATGATAAGGTGATCCAATGATTGATTGAATGATTGACTCTAGGGGCATTGAGATTGCATGAAGCAAGTTGGTTGAAAAAGAGATTAAAGATTCAAAGACATGCATCGGTTGGATAAAGTGTTTGATCCATCTCACTACAATAAGAAGAATGAAGATGATGATGAAAGAAATGATGAAAAAGATAGATGAAAAGGAGGATGAGAAGAGAAAAGTGATGATTATGAAGAATGATGAGAAAGAGGATATGAAAGGTGATGAGAATTCTTGTGCTTTTTAAGTGCTTGTATCATCATCGAGCTTATTATAGCTAAAGGCAAAAAATATTTGGATATCAATTAGATCCAAATGAATCAGTCACACCAATTGTGAGAAAGAAAACATATCAGTCAGTAAAGGAATGCATTAGTGTGTCTTAGAACAATATGTCCTCAATGATCATGTCCTAAGACGTGTCATCATATTCCTAAGGAACATCCTGGAAGCAACAAACACGTGAACATGCCCCATCCTCGCCTTTCTAGTCAAAGACATCCTGGAAAAGCTAAAAGACATGTCATCAAAAAGGAAAATCAGAAACAACCCAAAGAAAATAAGCAAACAATATGTTTCATGTCGAATGATTTTTTTTTTTGTTCATAGTTGATGGGTTCGAGTGTATAAGTTGATTAGATGTTGTCCTGTTTTCTCAATTTAAGTCTTGTCCTATCATGAGTCCCTTGAAGTTCCAAAGCTGCATGCTTGTCTGAAGTGTTTTTGTCATCGCAATGTTTATTGCATGTTTTTGGAGTTTTATGATTTTTAGGGTTTTTTTTTCAGGAGATTTTATGATTTTTAAGTTTTTTTTCAAGACCTTTTATGATTTTAAAGATTTTTTCAGGACATTTTATGATTTTTAAGATTTTTTCAGGACATTTTATGATTTTAAAGATTTTTTCAGGTTTTTAATGATTTTAAAGATTTTTTTAGGATATTTTATGATTTTTAAGATTTTTTTTTTTTCAAGACATTTTATGATTTTTTAGATTTTTTCAAGACATTTTATGATTTTTTAGATTTTTTCAAGACATTTTATGATTTTAAAGATTTTTTTCAGGACATTTTATGATTTTTAAGATTTTGTTCAGGACATTTTATGATTTTTAAGATTTTGTTCAGGACATTTTATGATTTTTAAGATTTTTTCAGGTCATTTTATGATTTTTAAGATTTTTTTCAGAATACTTTATGATTTTTATGATTTTTTCATGTTTGCCCCTTGTGTCTAGCAAGGTAAAAGGGATTTTGAGTGGATGAATGAATGAATATGACATGAATGGATAAGTGAATGATGGAGAAAGCTTATGTGGTTGTCAAGGACTATCTTAGAATAGAGTAGCATGTTAATCCAAGCTCAAGGACCAGATATAGCAATATAAAGCAAAGGTATGGTGTAACTAATGTCATATGGTCCAAATAAATGACCATGTCAAGAGGTTTGTTACATTTTATGTCCTTAGTTCGGATCAAGATCAAGGGATAGATTTGGCTAGGAGGCAGATATGATAAGAAAGATCAAAAGGGGGGAATGATGGATGGAAGCAAGCAATGGACAAAATAATGGATAGGAGCTTAAGGGTGTGGATCAAGTGCAATAGATAGGACACACAAAAGCCTGTAAAGTTCCTTAACCTTGTCAAGATCAAAGGTGGAAAAAGGGATATGGATGGATATAGAGTGAATGAGGGATAATGGAGGATGGGGGATAATAGATGGATGCACATAGATGGAACTTGCCCCCAATGAATAGTGCAAGAAAATAATGAATTACACATGACGCCTGTTTGCTAGGTATTCATCATGGTACTTGCCCAAGGTGCCTATTTAGGTTTTCACCAATGGACGGATTTTTTTTTTCTTTACTTTTTCTGATTTTTCAGTTTTTTCCTTTTCTTTTTCTTTTTTGACTTTTGTTTTTTCTTTTTCTCTTATTTTTCATTTTTTTTTTTTCATCATTTTGACTTCATTCTTTCATTTTTTTGACTTTTTTCGAACTATTGGAAGATGATGGATACTTGATAGGAGATATGACTCAGGAATCAAGTTCTCTAGATAATATCCCTGAAAGATGTTCTATAATGATCCATGGCTATTCAAGGTATGCTCAAAGATGTCGATAGGGTGATGGTAAAGGGAGATGAAATGGATGATAAGATGAAAAGGTTATAAGGATTTATGCAAAGGATTGGATAAGAGGGATGGAAGGATAGAACATAGGTGTTGGATAATGGATGGGATGTTGGAAGAATTGTGCATGGTTGGATGGAAATGCTTGCAAGATCAAAAGTGGCACACACCTTGATGGGTGGTGGACTGGTGGAGGAATAGTGGATTTTGGAGTTTGTGATGTTGATGTGCATTTTAGGACACAAGGAGCCAAAATGGATGTAGGAGGTGAAATAGGTTTTAGGATAGTGGATGTGGAAGAAGCTGGGGTAGCAAACTTGAATACCAATTTTGATTTTTCTTTAGTGTGCAAGTCCTGTACGAGTGACTTGGGAATCCACATGGTTCTTAAATTTTCATTCTTTTGTGATACTTTAGAATGCATTTCCTCGATGTGAGACTTGGGAAGCCATACACATTTTGAATTTTCTTCTTTCTTTTGTAGTGTCTTGGAATGCATTGCTTCTATAAGCACCTTAGGAACCCATATGGTTTTTGAAATTTCTTTCTTTTTCTCAATGGGCCTTTGTGGCCTTTTGTATATCTCTTTTTCTTTTTGGATCACATTTTTATTTGTTTTTACATGTCGATTAGATGGGACATGTTGATTCTTAAATGCATGTGGATTGTTTGACTTGTGACTTGAATGCTTGGCATCCAAATTGCTTGGAGAAGGAAAAAAATGTGTAGATGGGTAGGAATGATATCAAGGTATTTTGGATGGATGGAAGGTGCTCAAAGATGTGTGCCTTTGTTGATCCCACATAAGGGATGGAGGGATATAGGGACCTAAAATAGATGGAAGGGGTGAAGGGGAAGGTGTGTATTTGGATTTAACTGGATAAATGTAGGATTTATGACGGATACCAACATCTTGAGAGTGAGAAATGTATCCATCATGATCAAGATTTTCTTTTACATCAAGGGGTTCTAATATACCCTGTTCATGAATGTCTAACCCTTTTCTTTGATAATGCATGCTTTGGAAGATCTTTTTAACAAAGGGTTTCTTCTTACTTTTGATGCTAGAGGCAAGTCCACTTTGAGGTGGAGGTGTCTTGCAAGGAATGATAGGATAATGAGAGGGCTTTATGGGCACGATGGAATATTGAGGCAAACATGGAGAATTATGACAAGGGAATAAAGGGATACTTTGATCTTGACATGGAAGAGGACGATTGGATAGAGTAGGAAGGGTGTTTGACACTTCATTTTGAGTAGGACCATTTGAAAAGGTGGAAGAGGCATCATGATCTTGCTTAGGAAGTGGATTAGGAATAGGATTTGGAAGGATGCTTCTCTCTTGAGATGGAAGGGGATCATCTTGGAAGAAATAGAAAGGTACAAGGGGATCATCATGGGATTCTAGGGAGGTAGGATCTTTTTCAACCATTGGATGGGATTGGAGAGTTTTGGTGTCTTGATCTTGATTTATGATAGAACTCATTTCTTCATTTTTTAGATTATCCTCTTGACATGGAGCCACTTCTAGGGAAGGGGTAGTGTTTGCGATATGCATGGGGGATTGTTGGAAGGTGTTCATGTTTTTGCATGATGGGGAAGCATTTTGGATGGGGCCTTCTAGAGTGGGTATGATTGGAATTGGAGTGTATGATGGCATAGGATCTAAGATATCTAAATCGTATAAAGGATTTGTATGAAAAAAATGATTAGCTTGAATTTGTACTATGGATAGACCTTGAGGGTCAACAAGAGAATTTTCCCCATTAGGTTCATTGTTTGAAGGAGATGGTATGGATTGTTGTTAAGAAGTTTTAGGAGATGAAGGCATTGTGGAAGAGATGGAGGCCACATATGGAGCCTTGCTAGACATAGGTGTATTATTTTGATCATGTTTGGTAATGACATCTAGTTTCTCCTTAGTGAATCATTAGGATCTTCAATTTCAATGATACCATTATCAAGGAGGTCTTGAATCTTATGTTTAAATTCCATGCAATCTAAAGTCTTATGTTTGTTATGTCTATGATATTCACAATAATTGCTCAAAAATTCACATCCCCATGTAGTCTTGTTAGGAAATATGATAAGATTGTGCTCAAGAAGCTCTTTCAAAGCTGACTCAATAGATTGCCCCAAAGGTGTAAAATATCTATCTAAGTGATATTTGGAAGAAATGTCTTGTTTTCTTGGTGAAGGAATCATGCGATCTTTCTTGAGATTTGGCTTTTGATTTTCAATTATTTGTTGTTCCACCTTATATAGTCGTTTTAGCATTCCTTGAAGTTTGTCACTATTGATATCATGAATTTGTTTCTCAAAAGGGGCCATTGATTCATTTTGTTGAACTTGAATGTCATATATTTCTCTCTTGAGATCTTGATTTTGTTGAGCCAAGGTAGCCATGGATATTTATGATAGTTTTGATCTTTGACCTAGGACAATGTATGAGACTCTAGATATGATGCAAACCCTAAAGTGCAAAGGGGGGACTATATGATATGAGTGAGAGTAGGATGTGATAAGGATTAATGTAAAAATGTAATCTATGTGACATGATTGAGATGGGAATGTGCTAAAGGATTGATGCAAAATGCGATCTATATGATAGGAAAGTGATGTGCAACTAAACCCTAAATGAGATATGAAGATGTTTGATGAAAAGACTAAGGATACTCTAGGCTTGAAAATATTTTCAATGTGAGGCTTGACTTGTGCTATGATGGATAGACACAAGGATAAGTTATCAAAGAGAGGGCATGCTATGATTGGAGATGATTAACTCCAAGCAGACTACCAACTCAAAGATACTGATAGATTCCCTAACTCAAGGAAGATGCACCTCAAGTGATAAGGGTAATTGATGATCAAAATTTGATGTTAGACCGAACATGAGAAATCCTAAGTGCAAGCAATGTTTTTGGTTTTTTTGGATTTTGGTATGCAAATAATAATGAAATGCTAGGACCAATGATGAAAATGACCTAAGGAACTTGTGCAGGGTTTAAGGTTATGTCCTAAAGGAATGATGGAAGGCTATGCAAAGATTATGGGTATGATCTAAGGGGATTATGCATGGGTTTGATCTAGGGGGGATATGAAAAGACTAGGTATGATTAAATAAGATATGCAAGGATGAAAGGTGCAACTAGGTGAAGACTATGCAAGGATCGAAAAGGGTATGGAAAGCTAAAATGATGTGACTATGTGAGGACCTAAAAGATTAGAACTTCAAAAGCGATGTCTCAAGAGATTTGAAATTATTGTTTTGAGAACACAAATTCAACGTTTCAAGGACAATGTTGTTTTACAATGTGGATGGATACTTCAAATCTTAGACCAAGGTTTTTGTAAAGTGTTTCAATTTCAAGTGTGGTGTTGATTGTGAAATGTTCTTGTTTGTTTGTGCACACATTCGGAAAACATGGCAGACAGATTGTTTGTTTGATTTTGCAATAAAAACACATTCAGCACAATCCTAAGGCTGGCCAGGACAATAGTTGTTGAATATCACTTGGGGGGTTACCCCAAGCTATGCAATTCAGAGCAGATACTTAGATTCTTGACCCCACTGGCTCCACCCTCGACACTCACTTCTCCAGGGAAGCCAAGCATTAGTCCCCACGAAAACTCCCCGTGGCAAACTTTATATCTCTACTAAGAATCGTAAGAATGTGAGCCACTTCAAAGGTCCGACCTCCTCCATCAACAACTAGAAGGATTTTGGCTTCTAACACAAAAGGTGTCTAGTAAGGGCATCTGTTCGAGTGGCCATACATGCAGTGGTGTACGCTCAGTTAAGGAAGGCTCCCAGCCTATAGAGGTTGCCCTCTATAGGGTTTATGGGGAGACATGCCGTCGGTATGAACTAATCAGCACTCGTTGCTTGCAACTTTCCTCACAAACACATTTATTTATAGTGGTTCGGAAGAGATTGGCTTTAGCTCGTTACCACTTGGGTCGTTCCCTCTCACCGAGCCTTAAGGGCTTCTTGGGAGGCAGGCCCTCTAAAAGGTAAAACAAAAAGAACCTATTGCTCAAGACACAAAAGACACTGGTTAATTTTAAAACACCAATTTGAAATGTGATCTAAGCTAAAAAGATCAAACAATCTGTTTCAAATCACCATTTCTTTGACATGCGTCCTGCGTCAAACAATGTTAGTAGTTTCAAGATATTGCCTTCAAAACATGAGATTGGATGCCATCAGAGTGAACCTGCACAAAGAAAAATTCAAAATATTAGCTCCAAATCTTGAAACAAGCACAACAAGCAATCACACCCAATAACTAGCTAACAAATTAGTCTAAATAGAAAAAGAAAAAGAAAATAAAAATGAAGTCAGTCTAACCTAAAAAAACAAACACAATCCGGCCTAAGAAATGTACATAAGGTGAATGCATGAAGGCATATAAATGAATATGATAAATGTTTTATTTAATAAATTTAATGGATAAATGATGATATATTAATAATAATATAATAAAAGATGGAAATTATGAATAATGAATTGCAGAGAGATAATAATGTAATAATAAGGACTCGCCTGATGTTCGAAGAAATTTGAAATTAAATGAGGACAAATTAATGGAAATTTTTATGTGTCTACAACTTCATTTTGTCTTTTTGTGGCATTGAATTTCATAGTGTTTTAAAGAACATATCATAGTTTTTCCAAAAAATGTCAAAACCCTACCTAGTGTTTATTGAGAGGAGTAAATAATGTATAGTTTGGTCTCCCATGCATATAAATTCACCCAAATGTGTGGGAAGACCTTTTTTCATACTATGTATCATATAATGTTGTGTGCAGGGCTCCAAATTAGATTTGGTACGTGTTTGGGCATGAGGACAGTCTGATATCTCTATGTATCAGACAGTAAAAGGCAGTAAGAGTGAAGAATTTGGTGGGAAGACCAAGCGATAGGTATATTGAAGTGGTTGATGATAGAGAGAGGGGTGAGGAGGCCCTATGTAACCTTCAGAAGGGTTTGTGGATCAAAACCAAATGATATAGATTAAATTTCTATGACTGTCCTAAGTGTTGGGACTAATTAAATTTGAGTCAATTTTATAGGCCCATTTCAAAATTTTGCTCTGCATGTCAGAAAAGTACCTAAATGAGTCAGTTTGAATGGCCTAGTTAGAGGGGGTAAAATGGAGCTGGTTGATTTTTAGAGGGTAAGGCTCGGGATTCATGTCCTACACATTTAATTTGGCCTATTCAGTGATGTGCAACTTTCAGAATTTAGTTTGGATAAGTTTATGAGGTACCCAGTTTGAGGGGTGAGCTGAAAGTGCATTTTAGGCACAAATGCAGATTTTATTGAGTAGCCTACTTTGAATGATTATATCTTTTTTCCTGTTGATTTTCATGGAGAATTTCAAAATGGATTCAATTCTATGCATAATTGTGAGTCAACCTGCAAAATTTCAAGTCTTGACGAATCCATTTGCTCAGTTTTCAAAGCCAAATCTGTTTGCAGTCTGTGTGGTTTGACTAGTCCCTGTTTTGACAACTAGTAGGAGCCCTGTTTCGCATAAGTGTAAAAGTTGCCTTAGTAAGTGTCATGCCATAATGTTTACTCCAGGTTATTATTGGTATAAATAATGAGCTACATTTCAAATTTCAAGCCTGTGTCAATCCATTTGATCGGTTTTCAAATGGGTTCATTTAGCCATCATTTTCAGTCTTCCGTACTTCCAGTGCTATATCAGTTAATTAGCCATTTTCATGAGCGCGCCGTTTGCATCCTATCAGTCTTGTGATCAAACTGAGAATTCAAAGATTTAGTATGTACTTAAAGGTACCCCGTGTTTCAAATTTGAGGGTCTACGAAGGTCATTTGATATTTTTGAGAAGGGCATCATGTATTGCTAGAACATTGACTTCATCAGGTCTGCAGTGTCAACAAAGCCAGTTGGCCATTTTCGCCAATTAATATCTCTTTGCTCGAGACTCTTCTTGAGAAACCATTTGGTAGATTTCATTCTTGCATATCAGAGTACATGCCTGTCAGATGGCGAGCTCCAAAAAGGTGTTTTGACAGGTTTGAAAATTACGTCTTCACGATTAAATGCGAAAATGTGGCGTAATTGCCTGAAGGTTGTAAAATGCGGATTAATGATCTGAAAATGATACGGATCATTTCCAGAGGTATGGGTAAGGTTATTGAAGCATTTCAGAGGTCAGTTGCATGAAAATGATTTTTTTTTTAATTGGACCCACTTTGGGGCCCGACCTGGCTCATGCCCGCACATTAATTTTGTGGCAGAATGCTCTAATTTCGCGACATTTTTTTTAACCCCTAGAGCTTTTCAGAGTGGTACACAATGAAGGATATGAGGGAAATATTGGGATATGCTTAAATGAGAGGGAAACATAAAAAAATTTTAACAGTGAGGAGATTATGGCTAGCAAAGTGAATACAAAACATTATTTTAACTATGATGCCATATCGTGTGTTTTGAAAGTTTCAGCTCCAAGCTTTGCACTAGGTTTTCAAGATCACATTAGAGCTACTTCGAGGCATTTGTAGAGATCTTGGATCCCACTTCTTTCCTTTTCTGTGTTCATTACTAAATTCAAGAGAAGGCAAAATAGCTTATGTTTAAATATGCTGGGCCAGATGTTTTACATTGTGTGGGAAAGAGTTCATAGATAATGACTTTGAGACTGCATCTTCCTGGACATCCACACCCTTTGACAAGTGGTGACAATGAAAGCATAGAAGGTGTTTGGCATAGTTGAAAAGCCAAAGAAATTTTTAAACAAATGTAATTTGCAGCTAAAGCATTCCTCCTGTGCAGTGATTGAAAAGTTCAACAGCAAAAAACTACAACCTATGCAACTTTTTCCCTATGTGGAGTTTGGAGGGCAACAGAAAATAATTCATTTTTAATGCAACTATCAAATTCTCTGTGTGGTGTTTGGCAAATGGGGGCTGCGGTCTGATGTTGTGGAAAATCACGTTTTGGTAGAAGGGACTGCAGAAAGTTTCAAATGCTCCACACAAACTGCAACAACCTCCCCCCCCACATTTTTCCTCTCCTCCCTGCTGGATATTGTATTTGGCAAAGGAGCTGCAGTTTATTGTTTGGCAAAGAAGTGTAACAGATAGTTTGCAAAGCTAATGCTCACGTGGCATGTAGTATGGTTTTAAAATGCAGAAATTGCTAAGCCTTGGAAAATCCTCTCCCCCACGTGAAAACCAACATAGCCCTTGTGCAGTGTTTGAGTTTGAAGAAGCTATGTTGAAACATGATTTCCAGAAATTGCATTGGTTTGTAACAAAGAGCACTTCATTGCTGCCAGTATTCCCTCCTCTGTGCAGGATGATTAAGGTATTTTTAAAAAAAAGAAAAATGGCAATGCAATTGGCTGGTTTGAAGCCATTCTCCCCTCTCTCACTTGCAGAAAAAAGAAACATAATCCCTCACATGGTGGGTGAGTTGCAGAAATAAAATGAAAATTTGAAGAAATTTAAATAGCCAATGCCTCCTCCCAGTATGGCGTGGTTGGAAAGACCATCGAACTTCATGCAAATGTCCAAAATCACCATTAAAGCTCAGGCAAAGCTTCAAAAAATACAGTTTTTGGGCAAACACATTATCCTACATTCGCTGGGAAATGGTCTATTTTGGTGTTTATATCCAAAACCACACACATCTAATATGTCAAAGCCTCTGAGCTTTTGACGGATGGTGCCTATGGGTGCTCAAGGTGGGCCCACACATGGGCACGTATCTCGAGGTGATGGAGGAGGTGACTGAGTAGCGACCAGGTGGACCCCACGTAGGCATGCTTCTCGAGGCAAACAAACAAATTTTGCAGAGAAGGGCCGACTTAACCAGTGAGCAGGTTGCAGAGGATCCGACAAAGCGCATTGATTCGTGGGCCGAAGATGCATGTGAGTTAAACCCTATGAAACAATGAAAAGAGGTAAAGATCGTGCATGTTTCGGGAGATCGGATGATTTGCGCTGCTTCGCGAAGGAAAGTTGCTCGCTGGTTAAGGTTCGCAAAATGGTGAAAATGAGCAAGGTTAAAGAACATGTAGGTTTGATGAAGATCAAGGGCTCGCGTGATTTTGTGGAGTGAAGATGCATGTCGGATAAAGGCCGCGAAATGGCGAAAGGAAGATTGCAGTCTGGGTCCTGATGAGGTGGCAGGTCCAGTCAGTGGTCCAGTAGGTAGGCCTCGGTGAGGTGGCAGTCTAGTGGCGATGACGTGGCACAAAGGCGGTGCCTAGGTGGATGACAAGAAAGCCAACACGTGGCGGAGTGACGAGGTGTCATCCTAGGTGGCGCCTAGTGGACCCCATCGACCAATCAGGTCCCACCATGTGGCAAAGTGTCAGAGCAAAATCAGAGCAAAAATTAAAATTAAAATCATGTTTATTATATAGTTTAAACTATATTAAAATTCAAAAATTTAAATGATGTGCACATGTTGAGGATTAATTTTAAACTATCGACAATGAGCAAGGTTAAAGAGCATGCAGGTTTGATGAAGATCGAGGGCTTGGACGATTTCGTGGAGTGAAGATGCACGCCAGATAAAGGCTGCAAAATGGCAAAAGGAAGATTGCAGTTCAGGTCCCAATGAGGTGGCAGGTCCAGTCAGCAGTCCGACAGGCAGGCCCCGGTGAGGTGGCAGTCTAGTGGTGATGATGTGGTGATGAGGTGGCACCTAGGTGGACAACAAGCAAGCGGACACGTGGCGGAGTGATGAGGTGTCATCCCAGGTGGCACCCAGTGGACCCCATTGACCAATTAGGTCAGAGCATAATCAGAGCAAAAATTAAAATTAAAATCATGTTTATTATATAGTCTAAACTATATTAAAATTCAAAAATTTAAATGATGTGCACATGTTGAGGATTAATTCGCTCAGGGTCTCATTTTTGCTCAAAATATAAAGTGTTATATATCACCGGAAAGCTCTCGGAATGAGGAATCTCATCAAGTAGTTAATATTGACAAATGTGGGATATTTTGAGAGAAGTTTCCATGGGAATGAAATTCAATTAGAGAGGAGACACTTGGCAATTTCAGTTGCAGATTTGATTTTCTTCCCTCTCCTTCTTATTCCCAATTCTTCTCATTTGTAGGGGTTCCAATTTTGGAAAGATTTTCTCCAAGGGAGAAATCCGAAATTGCAGGTTCTAGTGATGACATCTTTTTATTTGTGCAAATGATAGTGTGTTCTTCTATGATTTCAGTGTTGTCTTTACTATAGGTTTTGTTTCAATTTGCAGGTTCACACATATGCAAGGCATGCGTGAGTTTCCATGAAATTGTCTACAAAATGTACTCAGATTTATATAATTTCATATTATCAAGGATAATTTGAGTTGTCTCTTTTAGATTCCTCTAAGAGTGTAATGTTTGTCTTTTGGGTATTCTTCAAGGAAGGATTTAAATCCTAAAACCCAGCATTAATGATTTTGAATGCATATTGGATATATATATAAGTATGGTTTTGTGACAGAGCAGAGGATTGTATTAATGTAAGGCATTGATACATGAAAATTTAATGTTGAAAAGAACTTGCATCTGAGATTTCTCTTCTAGTTTTATGCATGACTCTATGGCTTGGATAAGGCACTGGTCTTTTGTAACATTGAAAGTTTGTCAGAACATCATTTAAAAATCCAAAATCAGAATATCTTTTTATATTTTATGTTATGTGGAAGTGGCCCTCCATCTCATGATTCAAAAATGTTGAGTTGCAAGTGTGGATCTAGCCCATCTGCAGTAACCTCCTAGTTTTTGAACCTTTTGAGATCCATCTGCTTTTGATTGATGCAGTCTTGTGTGTAATAGGTCTGATTAAATGCATCAAAGGTACACCCACCTAGGTTTTGCAGAGCCTGAAGAGTAGAAGGATTCATATCCTTGTCACGTTGTCCAAGCCCTGAGGTTCTTCATAGATTGAATTGGCTACTTCATAGATCAATTGCAAGTGTTCTTGGGTTATCACTTTTGGTGAACAACACTAAGGGTATTGATTGTCACAGTCATAGTTTTACTAGTGATATTGTTTTTGTTTTAATAGAGTTGTGTTTGTAAACCCAAGTGTGGACATGTAATGGAGTCATGAGATGTCTTAAGACTACATCAATACTTAACAACAACATAGTGTGTAGGCACCTAAAATATGAAAGGACTACATATTAGAAGGCGCGTGTGATGATGCCATGAAAGGTCTGATATCCCTATGTATCAGACTGAGAAAACTAGTGAAAGAAAAAAAAAATGCATTGAGAATGCAAAAGGTTGAATTGCCTAATGTTTGTTGTTGAAGTGATGTGTGGGGACCCTGCCAAGTCAAATACCTTGTTGTAGTTTCAAAGGGTGGAAAAAGTATAAGCATTTTATTTACCGTCCTAATAGACCATCCATCATAACAATAATTACCAATGATGTGTGCATTGCAAACAAATTTCTAGAGGAAGGCTCTTTCTATTGTAATACCAAGTGAGTGTTCATAGACCTTGTGTAGGGTCCTCCAAGCCTAGAGTAAGAAGATCGAAACCTAGATACATTGATTTGGCCTTGTGGCCATCAATGAGTGTTGACCCAATAGGAGAAGTCTTGAGACTGATAATTTTGGAAGTGTGGCATTATTGAGAGCCAACACTTATGTGTGAACCCCATCTTCACATATTATGATTAGTTTCCATGATACTTGACCCTATCCTCATGGTGTTGGCTCAATTCATATTAGTGTGTTTTGTTGAAGAAACATGATGTGAGAAGTTTGATGCAGAGGCAAGGGTAGAACTCAGTATTTCATATTAGGACAACAATCACACTGATTAGGCAAGTCAGATAATGTCTCTCCAATGTTTAGGATACACAAGGGAAACATTAGTCATGTAAGTATGCATGAGCATGGGAATAGATAGTTGCTTTCCTTTTAGACTGATTTGGATAGCATTGAGAGGATCCTATAAGGAATGACTATCACCATACTCTCGATGAATTCACAATATTGATAATGAATTCACATTAGACACTCATGGATTACCCCAATTAGACATTAGTCAACTTAAGATATGATACAAGGATTGCATACCACAAAGCCATTATATATGTTTTGAGATGAAAAAGAAGAGTTAAATGGTTTTGGTTTAATGATGATAATTTCTATGTTCAAGTAATTTAATTTGGTATATTATATTGAAACGTGATTTCATAACTAACGTTTCAACTTCTATATAACTAGTTCTATAGCCTGATTTTCTTGCCTGTGAAGAAAGACCACGTCAGACAATATTAGCGAACAACAAAATAAGGAGACAATTTCTAGATTCTGGTCTAACTTCAAAAGAAAAGGTGATGGAAAATGTTATTGTCCCTACAAAATTTGTAAGGGGTTAAAGAATAGAAGACTTCTAATCAAAACAACTAAGAAACATTGTAGGCTGCATGGTCACATTGAAGGTGGACATGATTATCATCCATTGGTAAGTTTTTCATTATATCATTTTAATAATTTATATACATAATAAATCACTTGATGATGAGATCATAATCATGGTTTATTTATGTCTATCAATTTTATATAGGTCGAGCACCCTAGAGCATATGATATGGATCAACACAACCTAGAGAATATGGTTTTTGAAGTGGACGAACATGGAGGTGTGAATATCAAAGCTGAAGATAATGATCCCATGGAAGATGACGATCATGAGCCACAAACCACAATTGAAGATGATGGTACAAATACATTGATCCACGACACATTTAGTACTCGCGCAGCTGATCATGATGATGAAGATGACCTTGATGTCGCTCTACTTGAGAAGGAATCTGAGGCCCTTTATGAAGGCTTGCAGACAACTCTTCTCTCCGCTGTATTGTTGTTGGTGAACTTGAAGGTTATGAATGGTTTATCCAACATAACAATCTCACGTATGTTAAGGTATATCATATATGTCATAATAAATGGTGAATCATGTTGTACCATTAATATTCTTTATATTAACAAATTATATTTTTTTGCTATAGATTGATAGGTGAGTTTTTGTTACCACCATCAAATATTCTACCTCGCTCATACGGAGAATTATCTGCCATTATGAAAGATATTGGAATGGAGTATCAAGCAATAGATACTTGTCCCAATGATCATATTATATATCACAAACAACATGAATTTTGAACTGAATGCCCTGAATGTCATATCAGTAGATATCGAACAGATCAAATAACAAAAAGGGTTCCTTGCAAGGTTCTTCACTATATTCCCATTATTCCATGTATGCAACGATTATTCAAGTGCACTAGCTTGGCATAATTTATGGATTACCATGCACGCAATAGAAGTGGAGATGACATTATTCGAATGCCTGTGGATGGTTCAACATTTATGGACATAGAGAAAAAGTGGCCACACTTTAAAGAAGAACCTCGTAATCTCAGGCTTTCATTGGCAGCGGATGGTGTCAATCCATTTGGAGAGATGAGATCTGTTTACTCAGTGTGGCCTGCTTTTGTTATCAACAATAACATTCCTCCATGGATGTCAATAAAGAGGGAGCACATAATGTTGGCAATGATTGTTACAGGTATTTTATCATTTAAATATAGTCGTCTACATTTAATTATAAATATTGCAGTAAAATGGTCATAATAATTATGTAATGTTTTTGTTCATTCGATTAGGTAAGTACCAAATTAAAGATATGAATGTATATATTGAGCCTCTTATCGATGAGTTGCTGGAGTTATGGAATGGTATCACTATGTATGATGTCTCTAGACCAATAGGACAAAGACAATTTCAATTCTATGCAATGCTTCTATGGACAATACACGATGCCACAGGGCTAACACATTTTTGTGGTATGTTATAGTGTTTAAGTTGTGTATGAACATTATAATTCAAAAAATTATCATATTTAATCCAATTATACATTATCTTGTAGGTCTTTAAATAAAGGGAAAATTTGCATGTCGAGTTTGTGGTCCAGAGATGAAATCTCATCATTCAAAAAGTTTAGGAAAGCAGGGGTTTGATGAGTATAGGCACTTTCTCCACAAAAATCATAAGTATCGAAATACTGAAAAATATCTTTTCAATGGGAAATAAGAGAATACATCAAAGCCATGAAGAATGAAACCTCACCTGTGGAAGTTGGAATATAATAGAATTAATCATCAAGGTAATGCCATTCCATCTAATGGTTTATGTCATAAAACATCTTTTCTATTTTGTTTTGTTTACTGATGATGTGATTGATGATCATGAAGGTCGTGAAGGCATAAATGACCACCTTCCTAAGGGACTAAAAATTTATCCTCGATAATTTATTAGGTTGCCCTACTACGAGCAGTTACAAATTGTGCATTTGTTTGATACCATGCATATTAGAAAGAATATAACAAAGACATTATGGAAGATATTGGATGGAAGGCGTGACAAAGAAAAAATGGTCAAAATATGTAGTGACATTCAGGATTCCAATCATGCAATGATAAATGTCATTTAATCAAATAGCCATGGAGACCAGATTAATATAAGTGAGCTTCCTTGGTTATTAACAGACCAACAAAGCAATGCTATAAAAGAAGTCATATGAAAAAATTCGATTTCCCACAGGATTTGCTGCAAACATAAACAATCTCATATCAAACAAAAGTGAATTTGGGCCAGGGATGAAAATGCATGATTGGCATACCTTCATTAAGGTAAATCATGTTCTTGTGTTTTTACTATGTATTTAAGTACTGCACGTACGTGTACTTTTCATTGTATTATGTTAGAAAAAAATGAAAAGATAATTTTATAATTTTTGCAGTACGTTCTACCTCTATCTCTCCCAAACGACTTCAACAATAATGTCAAGCAAGTCATATATGATCTTGAAAAGTACACGAGGTAAGTAGTGATATTTGTTTAATTCATTGTATAGATATTATATTTGCGATTTGTTTTACTTGTTATGTAATATATTTTTTTGCGTCTTGAATATCTTGTAGGTGGTTGTCATGTAAAGAATTCCATAAAGAAGATATTAAATATTGGAAGAGAAAAATTCCTCATATAATGTGTGAAATGCAAAAGTGTCTACCTCCAGCTTTTTTCAATGCACAAGAACACTACCTCATACACCAAGTTGAGGAGATTGAATTGTGTGGACCTGGACACACAAGGTCAATGTGGATGGTTGAGAGGCACTTGAAATTTTTGAAGGATTTGGTTCGACAAAGAGCACATCCTGAGGGTTATATGGTGGAGTGATATATGGTATACCAGACTATGGTGTACATTTCATAATATCTTCTTAAGTTTGCAACAAAGATCCATGTTGATCGCATTTGGGATCCCAACCCCATTAACAAATTCAAAGGGGAGTACTTGATGGGGAAAGGTATATTGAGGAAAGTGAGAGGTAATTATAAGATGTTATTGTAGTTAATTAATTCTTAATCTTCAAAATAAATCGGTTGTAAGACGTCTAATTATTTTTCGTACAATTGGTGGAGAGTGGGATGCACTACATTTGTATATTGCAAACAATCTTGATTGGATGATAGTATGGATTGAATGTTGTCAACATTCTGGATGCACATTAACATGGGAAGGT
The DNA here is from genome assembly GCF_030272615.1 of Cryptomeria japonica. Taxonomy (NCBI): domain Eukaryota; kingdom Viridiplantae; phylum Streptophyta; class Pinopsida; order Cupressales; family Cupressaceae; genus Cryptomeria; species Cryptomeria japonica. The sequence goes on from NC_081413.1 coordinate 348,071,013, forward strand.
GTGGCTTCATTGGTTAAAGAAGCTCATCGTAATGGAAATTCAAATGTTACGCAAAGGGAAATTTATTTAGCATATGGTTTAAGAGATAAACAAGTACGTATAAATTTATTAATCACCCATATGTTTATCAACTCACAATGCAATAAATTTTATATGTTTGACATATCGTAGGTCAAACACCACAAGGCTATGTGCTGCAATGGTCATAAATTTTGCATAAAAAAGTTGGATGACACAAATAAAACTTGTGATTCTGGCATGACTGCAGTCTTTGAGGTGACAAATATTTCATCGAGAAATGACATACATCCTCAACAATCTCAAAATTGATACTATGACATTTTGGATGATATACTTGAGTGTGACTTTAATTCCTTCAAATTAGTTTTGTTCGTTGTCAAATGGTATAGGCTATGATTGAATAAAAATGATCCTGATAGAATTGTTATTGAACATGATAATGGTTTTATAATGGTTAATACAAGGTCACTTGAACCAGTTTCGGATGAGCCCTATGTTATTCCAAGCCAATGTGAGCAAGTAATGATGCTCAATTACATATATGATGATACATCATGTGATGCTTATGATGCTTATGATACGCATGTATTTATTGTTTATCAACTTACAAATATAGTAATGCTTCTGATGCTCAATTGATGGTGTTGATTTCATGTGTAGTCCCTGTGTGATCCTGTCACCCTTGGTGGGAATAGGTCATTGACTACAGACATCATCAACCATTTAGTTGAGGATCCTACATAGTCTACATAAAGTAAAGGTAAGGAATTAAAAAATTTACAATGATTTTGATGACATCTTTTTTTTTATTTAATACTCTTTTTGTCTACAAAGCTCATGTTGTTCATATTGTGTACTATGAACCCCTTTGACGAGGATCTTGCACAGTCTCATGGATGGATAGGTATAACTAGTCAATACACCCTATAGAAACAATTTATTTTTTTAAAATTACTTGGAAAACAAACTTCCTCAGTTTTTCAAACCTCAACATTAGCAGCAAATCTAATACAGTTATCAACACTTAAGGCCCCAGTTGGACTTATTCAAATTTTAATCCCAAAATCAACTTTAGGGCTGACTTCTTCATCAACATTACCCTCATTTGCAAAATTTCTCTCTCATTACCAATTAACTCTCTCATTTGATGGAGTGCAGGTACCCCCAAATAGGTATTTGTCAGATCTGTCTTTGTCGAGTGAGGGAAATGCAAGTTCCAAAAATGAAAGTGAGACATGTAGTAGGTCTACAATAGGGAGATTGACAAGAGGTCAAAATATTAGAAGAAAATTCAATAAACATATGAAATTTTTCCTTGCTCAAGGGGGGTCATGTTCTTATGATGATGAGACCAAAGGCGACATTGAGGTGCCACTGAGGTACAAACATCTATAGAAACAATGGGTGCCCAAGGAACTTCCTCTAATAAATACCTATTTTTGTGTTAATGATAGGATATATCGCATAACACCTTCGTCGTTACATGGTTTCGGCTTATTTTCCATGGATGACATAAATGTATATTACAAAAAAGTTGCTGAATTGATAGAGTTTGTCAGACCTTATTATAATTACAATAATTGGATGCAGATTGTTCAATATAAAAAAGTATGCGTAGGTATGCACTGTCAACAAATTATATACAACAGAAAGATAATAATCAAACTAAATGAGTGGCTGTATACATTGATGGTCGGCCAAAAGCAACAGGGAATATTGCAGGTTTTATAAATAGTACACGACCTGGGTCAACTAATAAACAACCCAATTGCATTTTTGAGGCGTGCGAGGAAAATCATGTATTTGTATGTGCGGTAAAATCAATAAGTACAGGTGAAGAGCTTCTAATCGATTACAGTTTGAATCATATAGATACAAACAAAGTTAATATAATGGGGGTGGTACATACTATATACCATTTAAATTAACCAACCTCCAATTAATGAATCCAATATACCATTTTATTATGAAGTGTTTTTGCTAAGTCTATTGGTTTAATTTCGCTAACGTTTTTTATATTTTTTCTTTGTCACAGAGCGACATGGATCCATCACATATCACAGATAGGGATGTAGGTCACAACACTTCTACTGAGTAGGTAAACCTCATTGTAATTGTACAAATTAGATAGAAGTAAACTGTTACATTATTATGTTCTTTTTTTAGTGATTTAGACTAATTTTATAATTGTTAATGATATTCTTGACACAAATGGATGTTCGGGGAAAGGGAAAGGGAGCTGCAGTACCTGAGCACCTCTCTAGGGATGTGGACTCAATAGGATTAAGCGATGATGACCCTGAAAATTCCACACACCCTATGGAATTCATAAAAAAGCCTCTTAGAAAAATTACTTAAGAGATTGTTGCTTTGGCAGCCATGCATCCTATGACTGATGAGATACGAGAGAGGGTGTAAGTATTGATTTGGACAATAGAAAACTTGCAAGTAAGTAGTAATGAAAGCTTTAATTATAACAAAAGTTCAATAATGGTTTATATTTTATTCTCTTTTATGTCATTAACTAAAATATGTATGTGTTGTTTTTACAACAATTTATCCGCCCTCATGAAAGTCATTGCCATGATCAGGGTGTTGCAGGTAGTTTAGGTGATGACGATTTTCTTGTATTATCGCTTGCTTGGCTTATCACTTTGAGTACCCAAAACACATCATACTTGATATTGTTAATCTTCAAAATAAAGGTTCATCCTTGTTTACAATTCTTGCACTTTTTATATATTTAATGTATTATTCTTCAGGTGTTGTCAATGTTCCTATGCAAATGTCGCCACCACATCATCAAAGGTTAGCCCCACTTGTATTGCCAACTCCAATGTCAGAAACACATAGCATGCAGACATCCTCTACTGCACGTCATATTAGCCCGCCCACTATTGGTAGATCCCTCTTTTTCTCTATCTTCTGTTATGTGTTTATTTTCCTTCAAGCATTCTTTCTTGGGGGCATTTCATAGTGGGTTCATTTTCTATAGGAGGAGATGCACACGAGGATGCACCCAAGGTGATTATTGTTGATAACATACCATCATTTCTTGGATGTTCTCGTATTGCTAGTATGGGAATGTTGCAGGACACATTGGTGGTGAGCGACGAAGAAATGATACCCTTAAAGATACAAAAGGTTCTAGGTACTTTAAAATTATTATTATATATAGTCTAATTGTAATTTACTTTATGATCACTCATTTTGGACTAATGGTCCCATGAATTTTTTGCAGGAAATGATATTTTCTATAGACATCTTAGTGACATTGCATTGTAGATATTTGGGTCCACCATACGTAAAAGGTGGTACATCATATGTGAAATAACCCTAATCCACTATTTTGATTTCATATCATTGCTAGAATAGTTTTCCTTTGATCCATTTCTTGAACTGTAATAAATGTAGCTTCATTTTATTTCCAAATCTAACAGGTTTGTTTTTGCTTTAAAAGGTGGAATGACCAAGAAAAAAGGTTAAAAGATGAATTGACAAACCAAATGGTTGAGTGGTTTGGAAATGACACCTTTGACAAAAGCAAGCTCCTTGAAAAAGCTGGCACATATCTAAAGTATGTGAGGGACCAATACAGGACCCATTTAGAGAGGAACCTAAAGTATGAGTGTCCCCCCATGATTCCAGAGAGGGAGTGAAAGGACCTAATTTTGGATGCCAAGGAGAGAATTGAAAGGAAAAAAGGAAATACACCACCAGACGCCAGAAGAAGGTACAAGTTACTATTAAGAATGTAATTATGTACTAATTAATTATTCTTTATATTTATATAATCTAACATATTTCAAACTTTTTATAGACTGAGTGACACATCAAAGGAAACCAAGGCAAGACAAGAAAAGAACGGGCAACATAAACTCGACTCTGGTGGTTATATGAAACTTGCTGCATGAATTGTAAGTATCTCATGTAAACGAAATATTGCATCAAAATATTAATAAATTGCAAATGATTTTTTTTTATCAAACAATGCAAGCAAATTCACGATACCAAGCAAAAATGCAGGGCTCTGAATTCAATAAACCACCCACAGAAGATGACAATGATGAATAATGATGAACTGTAAATACCCAATAGATACTGAGAGGGGGGGTGAATTAGTATAGACAAAAACTTCTTCAACAATCTAAACAACAAAGACTGCACTAATTGGTAAACAACGTCACCGATCTAAATCAAGGCAATACCTATAAACCACAGTGACTTTAAAAGCCATAAACTGGTAACACTTAGATCTTCACAAAACCTAATATCTCATTTCCACTTCACCCATATGCTTAAAACCTAATATCTCATTTCCACTTCACCCATATGCTTAAACAAGTAATACATCAAAAATATAATGACCACTGAATTATCATGCATTACCGCTTAACATAAAACACTAAAACATCACATGAAAAAACATCACACATGACACACTTATTTTTCATGTGGAAACCCAACTGGGAAAAACCATGGTGGAGATGAATACCCACAAGTTGTTCTTGAACTCTTCTGAAGTCCGCTTTGTTAGGAGCCTAGTTTGGTTAAAGACTTTACAATAGGTTCTGCTAGGAACCGATCCTGCTAGGGATCACCCGGTTAAGGGATGGATAAATACCCAGTTAAAGGTTAAAACCTTGTTAAAGGTTACCTCGCTGTTTTTGTATTTTTTGATTTTCCACTATTTTTGAATTTTCTGCTTTTCCACTGTTTTTGATTTTTTTGCTTTTTCACTGTTTTTGGATTTTTAATCTTTTTTAGACATAATTATTTTTTAGATGAATGCTATTGATGGGTTCCTCGAGCTAATCCTCATTCTGTGTTGATAGCTGGTATACTCATAACCCAAATACTGTTGTGACTACAAATGGACCTAACCAGTTTGGTTCAAACTTCCCTTTCTTTTCCCGATCTTCCTGGTTGCATGGATTTTCTTTTAGTACTACTTCTCTAACTTGAAATTCTCTTAGTTTGACTTTGTGATTATAACTTTGGCACATTCTTTGCTGATATACCTTTAAATGATCAAAGGAATTTTGTCTTCATTCATGGATCAATTCTAGTTCTTGTAGTTTGGATACTCTTTGTTCTTCATCGGGGATAAGGCCTCTTAATGATACTCGTAGAGAAGGTATCTCTACTTCTAGTGGCAGTATTGCTTTTGATCCATAGACATGAGAGAAAGGTGTGGCACCTATTGGTGTGCAGATACTGGTACAGTAGGCCCATAAATCAAGGTTCAATTGAATATGCCAATCTCTGCTAGCATCATTCACTGTCTTTTTGAGGATTTTTAGAATATTTTTGTTTGATGCTTCTTCTTTCCCATTCCCTTAGGGATAGTAGGGTGTTGAAAATCTGTGTTGGATCTTGAATTTCTCACATAGCTCTTGTACATCCTGATTTCTAAATGGTCATCCATTATCAGTGATAATGGGCATGGGTATTTCATAGCGATAGATGATGTAGTTCAAGATAAATGCAACAATTTTTTTTCCTATGATATTGATTAGAGGTACTGCCTCAATCCATTTTTGTGAAATATTCTATAGCTACAAGGATGAATTTGTGACCATTGGATGAAGAAGGATTTATCTTTCCTACTAGATCAAACCCCCATTGACAGAAAGGCCAAGATGTTGCCAAAACATGAAGTTCTTGTGCTGGTGCATGAATTAAATTTCCATGGATCTGACATTGATTGCATGTTTTAGCTATCTAAAAAGAATGTCATTCCATAGTTGGCCAATGATAGCCCAAGCGTATGAGTTTTTTCAAAAGGGTAAGACCACTTGAATGAGTACCACAAATGTCATTATGTACTTCATTTAAGGCCTTCTCAGATTCTTCTTGTTCAAGACATCTTAAAAGAGTACCGTCCATACCTCATTTATAAGAGTATCCACGACAAGATTATAATGGGAGGATTGGTGAATAAAGTTTCTCTTTTGATTTTTTGACAAGTCGGGAGGGAGGGTGTTATCTTTCAGGTATGTATAAGTTTGTCCATAGCAGGAGGAATCATGCCCAACAAGGTGACAGATAGTTCGGGAATCAGGACAATTATGAGCAGGGTAAAACAACTCTTCCACCAGAAATTCGTAACACTCTTGATTTTCCTGTGTTTGATGTAGAGAAGCAAGTGTTTCCATAGCTTTTGCTGCTTTGTTGTCATTCCTTGAAATCTTCTCAAAAGTGATTTCTACAAAATACTTCTTGAAATCATCTAACATCTTTTTGTAAGGCATTAGTTTGTCATCTTTTATTTGGTAATCATCATTAATTTGATTGATGACGAGCTGAGAATATCCAAAGACTTCAAGTTGTGTAATGTTCCATTCTATAGCCATTTCGATACCTGTAACCAAAGCTTCATATTCTGCTATATTGTTGGTGCATGGAAAACTTAATTTGTACGCTTTTGGAATTGTATGACCTTGTGGCATGAAGAATATAATACCTTCTCCTGATCCATGCTGTGTATATGAACCATCAAAGTATAATTGCCATGTTTTTGTGGTGACTGTTAGGATATCAACATCAGGAAATTCAATGTGTAAAGGACGATCATCTTGAAGTCGTGCCTCTGCTAGTTTGTCTGCATCTTGAAGCGGTGACTAGATAAATTGAAAACTTGTTGTTTTGGTTTTACATTGTTGTTATCCACTATTCCATCATTGACAACATTTCAATTTCTATTCCAAAATTTAGGCTTATCATTGTTATTGTTGCTAACATTGTTGTTAGGAGGATTAATTCTTTCTTTGTATAGCTTCAACTCACCCTTCTTTACCATAGCTTCTTCCATTCTGATACTATTATCAATCATCTTTTCAAAATTTTGATGGTATTGCATTTTTAGATGATATATCATATGTCCATTTAGGTTGTCAATGAATATGTCTATTTTCTCATATTCTAGTACCATTTAAGGATATTGTGAAGCTAACCATCTCCATCTCTGTAGAAACATCATAAACGGTTCTCCACTCTTTTGTTTAGTATTACATAGGTCTAGCATTGTGACCTCATGTTGAATGCTGTAAGGGTATTGTGAAACAAACTTATCCACCAATTATGTGAATGATCTAATTCCAGGTGGAAGTTTGGAGAACCATTCCATAGCTAGTCCACTTAAGCTCTTTGGAAATAATCTCATCATGTATGTATCCTCATGTTCAAAATCCATACTCACCGTGCAAAATTCTCGTATATGATCCTGGGGATTAGTGCTTCCATTATATTTATTGTATCGATAAGTTTCACAACATGTAGGAAATGGTATCATGTTTAGATTTATGTCGATTGGGTAAGGACAAATTTCTTGAAGCGAGTATCTTCTAATAGTTCCTCTCTGCATATCTTGAATTTGTGTTTGCGTCATTTGTATTTGTTGTGTAAGAGCTGTGATAGGATTATCAACATGATTTGTTCTTGTATAACCATGAGTGTGTGTTCTAGTATGATCTTGATCTCTCATTGTATCATCTCGACTCTTTCTTATTTCCTCATTAGATTTGACATGGTTGAGAATTTCTACGTAATCCTTTTTGGGAATGGAAGTTTCCTCGTTAGTTCTTGTGTTATCAAGAATTGATGAGTTGTCCTTTTTGTGACCGTAAATATCCTCATTTTGTTCATTATCATGGAAAAGGTCACTTCTCTTTTGTCCTAATTTGCTCACATCAAAATTTTAGGGGAGTGTAGCACCAGATTTTGCTAACACTAGGAAGTATTTTTCTTTTTCTCCCTCCAATATTTTCACCATAAATTTATTGAATTTAGGATCTTGTTTGATTTATCTGAGATGTTGTTCTATTATTTCCCCTTCTTCTTGTATTTCATTTTCCTGTTCCATGTTCCTATAATCTTCAATTATTTCAAATGTTTCGATTTCCGTTTCTGCAATCTTCAGTCTCTGCCCTCTAGTTAAAACAAGCATACATGTGTGTTGGATATTGTGCAAGGATTTGATTGTCTAGGAGGTGTTTCAATAAATGAACAACTGTCAATGTATATATGACAGAGTGATATGACATGAAAAGATAATTCAAGTGTTTGCAAGTTTGCAAGTTTTTTGATCTTCGGTTTTGGAGTGCAATGATGATGATTTTGATAAAACCAAGTCCATTAGGAACGATATATCCTACGATGTGGGACAAGCTTATCCTGACCAAATGTTGTAGTTCCATGATAGAGGATGATAGATCCTGATGAGAAACTATGTTTTGAGTGATCAATTTATCAAAGAGGGTGATAATGCACTTTGAGAGGTTTAGATCTTGAACTTGTTGAAGGTGAATACTTGAAAATCTTTGAGGTGTCTAGTTCTAGAATCCGATTTGACAAAAGATAACTTGACCAAGAGAGCCAAGAAAATAGTCTAAGCACATAATGATATATATCAGGTGTTTATGCTCACTGTAAATTGACCAAGCAAACATGATAGGTCTAAAAAAGACATGCAAGAAGACAACTCTGGACTGATAAAGACATAAATTCTTACGACAGTTTAGATAGTCCCAGCTGACAATTTATATAGAACCATATGATAAACTAGAAATCTCGCACGACAAAGGCCTAAACTCATACGACACTTACCACAAAACCAGATGACAAAAGATAACAAAAAAGATTCTGCTAAACTGACTCATATGACAATTCTCACTGAACTAGACAATAAACTAGATTTCTCATACGATAAACTAGAAAGCTCGTACGACTGAGGACAAAACAGAGACAAAATTTTTATTTGGACATATTTTTGTTTAATGAAGTTTGATGTTTTAATTCTATTTTCCAGGTTTTAGATGTCTGATTTTCTGTTTCAGGGATGAAGACATAGCAAACACGTGATATGATAAGTGACTTCAAGCACAACACATTAAATCCTAAGGAAGTTGGCTAAGAGAGAAAACCTTTGCTTGCAAACTTAGGTACACACCAAATAGCTAATTAGAATACAACTGCTAAGTCTCATGCAATGGATTCTCAACATCGTATTATCCAACTCCAAACGCTAATGGGGGCACGATATGGCAAGTGTCTTGGGAGAGTTACTATCTCTCTTGCACAAAGATTATCCCCATTTTGGAGGTGAATCAGGTAGCTTCTATCTTAGGGTTTGTAGTAAGGGTTTCAATTTGAAATTACCCCTTGTAGTCGTGCAAGTGCTATTGAGGCCTATAGCCCATCAAGGTACCGAAACAAGAAGTAGTCACACAAGCATGATTGAGACCGTGAGGCCCTACTAAATGTATGATATGAGATATCTCAAAAGAGAAAACTCAAATGATCCCCTCCTCTGAGACTTTAATCTTGAGAGAACTACTTTTTAGAGTGAGTCAGAAAGCTTAGGTCTAGATGTACTCACTTGGGTCATTCTCACAGGGTGATTACTTTTTCCCACTGTGATAGGCCCGCTAAAGGTAATCAAATCTCAAATATAGAAGCGCTTCAAGGGTCAGGATTTCTGATTGCCCAAATGGACAAGAGCATACTCTCCTACCTTTTAGACAACTTCTTAGACATAGAAAACAAGATGTTCATTTACCATTAGCAAAATAAGTGTGCCTAGAAAAATTTAAGAAGACACAAAGTTTGGTTGAGTTCTCCTTTAGGCAACCTACAAAATAGATACATTAGTATTCATGTTGTTTTAATGAAATGAAGCTTTGACAAGCGTCATCTTTGACAATCATCCTACAAAAACCAAATAGGCTATTAGAAAACTCACAAACATACCAGGGTTAGCATTAGTAATAGCCAAATTGAAGCACAAAAACCCTAAAATGCAATATGTTTTGAAAACATAGAAGCATAAATTCATATGAGTATTCTCACCTGCTCGTACAAGTATTCTCACATACCCGTACGAGTGCACAAAGAAAATTGTATGGTAAAGTAAAGGTACTCATACGAGATTTTGAAATAGACCCGGCCAGAAACCCATGAGATTGAAGATTTGATGATGAGAGAGGCCAAGAAATTAGATTTCCCGCCCCACGGTGGGGGGCCAAAATGTCGTGTGTTTGAAGTAGGGTACCTGCAACTGCAACACAAACACTTAATAGATCATTACAAGCATGGTTAGAAAATTAAAAGAAAATGAAAGATAAACCATGACAAAGCGACCTATCGCCTCCTAAGAGATGTGAGTGTGGATTTTCTCTCAGATTTGGATAAGCAATCCCAATAACTTGACTACACCTAGATGGAGGATTTGAAATGACATGATATGCAAGCTAGATGAGATTGATTATGCTATATTGATCCAAGAGGATAATTAAGCTAATGATATGCATGATTAAGCTATGATGATGATGCAATTAAGCTAGAAAAGAGATTGATTAAGCTACATGATTCAACAATTATGCTAGAAAATGATCAAATTAAACTAGATAATTGCCTATAATAACAATGCTTAAATGATTTGCTAAAATGGATATGCCTATAGTAACAATGTATAAGATGAAAATGAGATGGAATCCTTTTCGCTCCAAAATGGGGGATATTTATAGGATTTCCAAGGTCGGGGGTGAGGTGGCAGGAATCAATGGTCAAGATTGAGTCTGAAGATATCAAGGGTGAAATTAGAGGAGGTTGGAGAAGAGGTTGGAGGGAGGGACACTTGTCATCTCTGTGGTGACAAGTGTCAAGGAGCCTTTCTCATAAGAGGGAAAGTGTCCAAGGGAGGAGACATGTGGCTTAAGTGCCATGTGTCTCAAGGGGAGAATATCCACACCATAGGAGGTTAGGATAATGAGGTTAGGATGTGCAAGATAGGATAGGGTTAGTTAAACCTAAGGTTAGGTGAAATGGGTTAGGTTAAGGGATGGTTAGGTTAGGTGGTTAGAAGTTAGGAGGCATGGGGGTAATTTGAATTTAAAAATTCAAATAATAGGAAAAGGCTAATTAACTTTCAACAACTCATAAATTGATTTGTTTTAATTAATTAGGGGATTAGAAGAAATGAATTAAATGGGGGGAGGATTAATTAATTTGGATTAATTAATCAAGGGGACTATTAAAATGAACCTATTAAATAAATCCTTAGATTTATTAATAAGTAGATGAAAGAGGAAATTTAATCAAATTGCTAATGGATTCAATTAAATTAGGAAGGGGGATTAATTAAATAATTTCTTATTTAATTAATTATCTTCAGACCATTTTTAGGTGTATACAAGGGAAACTAACCTAACCTAAAGACTAAGCAACAACAAGAACTCCTTCAAATGAACCCATTAACTAGTACTCCAAAGTAGTTGCGCTTCTTCAACAAGGTGCCATGTTTGCATGATCATAGACTGCCAGGTGTAATTGAAGCATGAACATTAGTACCATGAAATGATGCACTAATCCCTGGAAGAAATGAACAAATGCACTTTCCTCCTTCTGTTGATCATATTTACTCTTTCTCAAGAGTGGATCAATGAATTTTGATTCCTCCTGCCCAACTGCAAGTGCATGTTTTATTTAATGTTTATATGTGTCCTCATGTTCAGGTTCAAGTGTGACTTTTGACATTTTGTTAGCTTCCAACCAAGCTATATGTATTATAGGACATCCCCTTGATAGGACAAACTCTGAGCTCTTCTTGTTGGTTCCACTTCTATAAATTTCTTTCTCATCCATATCCTCATGTTGAGTGGGATGAGTTTCCTCATGTGGTCCAAGTGAAAACATGGTTGCATAGCTTGCTTCATCATGCTGTCCACACACTTTAGATTTGGGAGAATTGCCATCAAGACTTAAACATAACTCCTCCATTATGTTTGAGAAAAAGGTCTTCATCAAGTTCCTTAATATTTTCCACATGCACAATATGTCCAAGTTCATTTCCTTGAAATATAGATGCATTATTCTTATTTTGTTCAACTTGAATGGTATCTTCATGCATGTCCATCTTTTCACATCTTAAGACATGATTTCCCTCCTTTACTAATACCTTGGCAAAGTGGCTTTCAACCTCTTGTTGTTTATTTCCCATGACATCTTTCTCAATAGCTTGTTGATAATGCACATACCAGATATTAGAGTTGCCAACTATATCTACTTCCTCCTCTTGGAAGAGATTAGAAAGATCACTTTGTTCAAATTTAGAGTTCCCCACTGCTACATTTGTTGATGGTGCCTCAAGTACAATCTTTTTTGGTGGTGGTGAAAGCTTGTTCTAATTCCTTGCATCATAATTAGAAGCAATATTTGAATAAATCCTTGGTATAGGTATATCTTTGTAAGAGATAAAAAGAACCTTGTTATAATTGCTTTTTTAAGGGCTAACACTTCATTAGCCACTCTCTGCAAGATGGGATTTGTTCTCTTGGTAGACGACGATTTCAAAGGAGAATTTTCTTTGGACCCATTTGGTTCTATCTTTATTTTACCCACAAGGATAAGATAATCTTCAACCTCAATTGCTAGAATTTGTGCAACTACAAGGTCTCTTGGAACTACCCTTCTCAACAAGAAACTCACCTTAGGTAATTGAGCATTGATGAAGAAGCATTTCAAATTTTCAGCAGTGGGTTGAGCCACCATTGGAATTCTATTAGACAACCTTCTAAGTTTAGCCACAAACTCTCACATGGGTTCCTATGGTTCTTTTTTTATTTGATTTAGTTGTGCTAACAATGCATGAGCATTATCTTTAGGTTTGAACCTCTCTTCAAAATTTGTTCTAAGTGTTTGCCAATTGGTGATGGTTTGTGGTACAAGATAGTAGAACCATTCAACAACAACACCTTGTAATGTCTTAATGAATAATGTCACCAAAACATCTTCATGTTCAACTCTAAGAACACCACATAAAATGTAAAAAGTAGCAAGATATTCATCTAGATGTTGTGTGCCATGCCCATAGAAATTGGGAATATTCTTTTGTGAGACATCAGGAAGAGCATGTAGAGGTGTCTAGTTAGATTCAATGGACCAAAATCATTCGCCCAAGGACCTTGGGAAACCATTTTACACATCCTTTGTGAAAGCTTGACAAACTAAAAAATACAATGAAAATGATACTAGTATACTTCAAACAAAAGCGTGAGGCCATTGGATGTGTATCGTATCCCTAGTAGAGTCGCCAAAAACTGTTGCTAGAAATTTTTGCAAACTGAGGAAGTTTACAAAATTGTGGTTTGAACTATGTGAGATTGAATCTCTCCTAATTTCTAAGGCAAGGCTCCCACTTTAACTTACTACTCTATCTTTCTAGAACAAGATACAACTTTCAATTTGTATTCCAAACTTGGGTGGTGCATCATCCTATCATCTTTTTCAGAATAGATGTTATTCTTCCCTCTTTCTTTAGGAAAGAATTTACAATATAGAGCAACAATAATTATTACAATTTCAAGATTACAAATTAACTTAAAATCTAGGAATGATCAAAATGCAAATAAGTAAAGAAGCAAAGTTTCTATAAATGCTCAAAATCCTCCATTGCTTCTTTGGGATGCGAAAGAGTGCTTAAGCTCAAAGTCTTAAAACTCACTACTATCCCATCAACCTTTTTACAAATACTTTTGTAACCCAATATGTTAACTAAGAAAATCAAAGAAAAGTACAAAGTCCTTAATCTGATTCCTTATTACAACTTCCGATAATATTTGTCTGAAACAATATTATGAAGCTCAAAGTCTTCAAGTTAAGATTTTCTTTTCCAAGATGGTAGAATAAATTACAAAGTCTTTGAGGTGCTATCTTACTGTATTTCAGCTATCTTTTATCTTTAAAATATCAATATGAACCACAAATTCTTCAAGATAGTACTGTTGGTTCCCAAAACAACAGATTGGAAAACCAAAAGACTTGCCAAATCCTCAAGTAGTCCAATCAGCCTTGGCCAACGAACAGGGACAGTCAAGGACTAGATCCCTCTGCACTTTAGGCTCCACTGAACTTAGGTGGGTGTGCCTCTTCCTCTCAAGCACAAAAGAGGTTCTTTATAGTGGATTTAAACCTTTTAGCAAGTTTACACAACTGGAAAATTATTGTTCAGCAACTATGCTTTATTATGTGATTTAACTGAATGCTTTGAAAATAAATGATTGTGAATGTATATTGAAAATGAGATTGCTTTTAGGACTTAAATGAAATCTGCATAGATCAGTTCATATAGGATTCAGGAAGAACGTTTCTCTATCAAGGACCTTGAATGCATATAGATGAAAACCTTAAAAGATAAATAACAGACCAGTGCCTCTATCTAGGGATGTATATGACACTTTGTGGACAAAATATCTTATCAACTCAAGAGACAATTTCTCATCAACTATGAAGGTTCAATATGCGTTACACAAACAATAAGAACTCAATATTTCACTTAATGCAATGACATGTGATTCACATCATAGCAAATCTATAAACAAATTTATCAAGAGGACGAAGATAATCATCAACACAAAAGTGTACACAATATTTGGAAAAAGAAACAACGAACCTTGTATATTAATCTTTAGGAAATAATTGCATACATAAGCTGCAGTTGTAGATACTCCATTACAGATTGCTTGCACAAAATGACACTTCTTCTTCCTATAGAATTCCCTAATACAAAATGACATTCAGTCCTTATAGCAGTATGTTCTTCTCATGATTCTTCTAGATTTTACATAAAAAAATGACTCCCTATAAGTATGTGAATCCATAGGCACATATGAAAGGACACACCCTTTCATACATAGGAGGGAGTTACAAACAATTATTTTCCAAAGGACACACCCTTTGGTTTATAGATATAATTTAAAAGGAAAACCCTAAAACACCATACTAAATAATACTTTAATAATATATCCTTTATCCTCTGCTTTGATAACATTTCTCGGCAAATATTCATCATCTCCTCAATATCTCCTGCACATAAAACAAACCAATCAAATCCCTTGATTTTAAACATTAACTACATACCACCTTTGATTAGGTAATAATCCTTCTCACTTATGTAAAATATTTATTTAGGATAATTCACTTAAATCAAAGTATTAAACACTTGTAAATATTTATTCATATAAAATAATTTACCCCAATGATAGTTTTTTCATAACCTAAGGTAAAAGATTTTATATGGCAAATAGAAGCATATACTTCCGTGTGCAAAAATGATATCCGTGGAAAAACTTCTAATACCTCTTCACCTTTTAGGGCACTTGAATTAGGTTGAAAATAATTTGTCACATGCACATACCCTTGCAAATACCAATCAAATTATTAAGTACATGATATAAATAATATACCCTAATAAATATATTCAATTTATAAACCTAGGGCAAATAAAATGCATATGGAAGGATCACTTTACTAAATAAATGCTTTTCATTACTTTACTTATGGTAAAAATACATTTTCTCCAAAATAATAATAATCATGCTTTGATCTTTAAAACATTAAAACTATTTACCCTAATGTAAAATGATTCAATGAACTTTAAAGGGTTAAAAACATATAATGAAAAAATCCTAATGATTTTCAAGATTTAAAATGACAAAGTATATTCACTTGTATTTATTCAAAGGAAATTAAAAATATAACCAAGGTCTAAGAATACTTCCTCTGTATCTGCCAGTAGAATTTTACAGTCTTTTGGAAATTTATTTGTAAGACTTGAAAAACATTCTCTTTTTTTTTAGCATCTTGTTTCTTCCTTTTATCCATTGGTGAGTCAGTGATCAATCCAATAGTGCTGGAAAAACACAGAGCTCTGAGCATACATGAGCATTGGCTTCCTACAAGATATCAATTGTGCACAACTCCACAACCATCCGCTGAAACTACAAATACAATCATATTTGCAAGCTTTTCCATTTCCAGGCATTTCTAAAGATCACCATGCGGTATTTCCAAAAAAGAAAATTGATCCTCATTTACCATTAGAAGAACAAAGAACATCTATTATAGCTTCTGATATATCAATCTCTATTTCATGGGATGCTGAGTATTGTAAACAAACACCCATTCTGCTGCCCGTAATTGTCTTATAGTATTGTTGTCAAATTCATTAATATTATCTCATGAATTCGAGTATTGAAGGATAGAGTTGGATCTCTATTTTTATCGAGTAAAACATGCCTCTTTTAGTCTCCTTCGCTGAATTAGAATATGTAGGTCGTCACTTGCAAATCTGAGCTTTTAAACAACTCACCGACACTTTAAACAATAAAATATTATAAAAATGCCCCCCCAGGGTGAGATATATGATCCAGACAATCATTTTAAGATTAAAAACATCATTAATCATTCATTTTCAGCTTCAAAAAATGACCCAAATTGTAAAAACGTGAATTCAGTTTTAGCCACCGTGCATTTCATAACGGATTGATTAATCACTTGAGTGCTTTGTTATATCTTTATCGGAGATTGGGGAGACTTATTTTTTATTACAACGATCTCCCGATGAGTTTCATCCTTTGCGAGCCGGCCATGTATAAAGTGTTTTGAACTTTATAAGTCCCATATAAATGATTTAAACATATATTCAAATCATGTTTTGAACTTTATATCTTTTATTCAAATCATTTATTTAAAATGATTTAAACATATATTCCATAAAAGTATTATTTATCAAATTCAAAATTGAATCTCGATCCTGTATATTTTATCTTTCAAAATGAACTTATATTTCCTCTTGCAAAATAATAATATTCTGGTTGAATAATAACCTGCAAACATCATAGTCAATAAACTTTACATTAGCGAAGAATATATTAAATGAATTCCTTGATACCTAAGATTTTGCATAGAGCATCCTTGTATCATAAATATTTGAAAGAATAAACTATATTATTATAAGATTAATTCAAGGAAGAGATATTAACATATAAAAATGACTACTTGAATTAATATTACATTTCACATGAGAATTTAAAATAAATTGCAAACAAGGTCACTTTGGGAAAATAAGCAAATCAAATCATGGAGGATTATAAACTGTCATAATGATACGTTGTGACATGAAGAATTCAGAGGAATATTCAATTCAATATGAAAGCTCAATGGGAAAGATTTAATGATACTCAAAGATGACTTACTTTGATAAAAAAATATCTCACCATTGAAAAATATAAGAAAATTCAAATGGAGTGGCTTTAGAAAAAATGACAGACGATATCATAGGAACCTGCAACTTGATACGAGGGTTATTTAATATACATAAAATGCAGAAGAACAATTAGATTGGCATAATAATGCTTAAATGGAGAGAAATTATGATTCAAAAAGGCATACCTATAATGATATTTGCAACTACATACATACCTAAAAATCAACCACTTGACGTATGCATCAGAATAGGCTTTCAAGAGCTTGAAATGGAAAAGTATACTTGAACATAGGTGTCTCACATGATTTCTCCAGTGAACTCATTGTCCTGCATGAGATTTGGAACTCTAAATTTTGA
Source organism: Cryptomeria japonica (assembly GCF_030272615.1). Taxonomy (NCBI): domain Eukaryota; kingdom Viridiplantae; phylum Streptophyta; class Pinopsida; order Cupressales; family Cupressaceae; genus Cryptomeria; species Cryptomeria japonica. The sequence goes on from NC_081413.1 coordinate 348,088,435, forward strand.
AAAAAAGTAAGGTTCCATCAGGTACCACATTCACTAATTCTTAATTCTATTAAAAAGAGCTAAAATATGACACAAAGTTCACAAACCAACAATTGCTTCTACTCTTTAATAATATTCCCTCAATAACACCTTTACTTGAGTAAATAAGAATTTATAATAAGAATGACATAAGAACACTCTCACCATAAAACCACAAATGAATCCAACACAATGTCTAGATGCCAAAGATTTCTTTTTATTTGATCAGGTTTGCAAAATAACAATGGGAATAAAAAGTTCCACTTTTTTCTCTTCACTTCAACAAAGTTTTGGCATATAGATTAAAGATTCTAGATTCTAGCTTTGTAAGATTCTAGCTCTATATTACAAAGAACAACCTAATATATATAGGTGAGAAGCAATGAGGCAATCTAGTAAAACTATGACTAAATAATAGAAGAATCCTATTTGACTTAGAACTTGTGCACATTCTAGATTCAAAAACATGAATACAAAATAACACTAGAGGTGTCAATTGAGATTACAAAATGACACTAGGCATTGACTAAGTGTTTGGAGCCTTGTCTTATTCATCATTGTCTCCATTTTTCTTCAAGAAATATTCATATTGTCACAAGATAACCTATATTTCACAGTCATCTGGTCCCAATGTGTTGAATCTGGCATAGGGAGTGGAGTTGCAAAAATGGATTTGAAGAATTCCTAGTGTTGGACAAAAAAACCAAAGATGTGGTTCATGAAGTGCATTTGCATTTGGGAAGGGTCAACAATCATAAAGGTGCATATCGACCTTATAAGTTTGAAATGTACTTATGAAAAAGACATGAAATAAATTGTCTTTGGTGTGAATTGGGGTTATAACCCCAATTTACACCTAAGAAAGAATCATGGTGCAAGTCGAGGTTACAATCCTGATTCACACCAACTCTTAGTACTTGGAAAAATGTGTGGGAAACGATGTATGGTGGAGCTAGGGCCTCAACATGCATCGTTGGGTAAGGTCTCGGTGTAGGTCGGGGTTATGACCTCGACATACACCATTTTGAGAGGATTCGTTGTAGGTTAGGGTTATGGCCTTGACATACACCGTTTTGACAGACTTGGTGGAGATTGGGGTTATAACCCCGCCTTGCACCAAAATGGAAGGACTTGTTGTAAGTCGAGGGTTATAACCCCACATTGCACCAAAACCAGGTGTGATAGATTTTTAAGGCTTTAGGTGTAGTTCAGGTTTGTAAATGTAACCTACACCTGACATGAGAAAAATAGCTATAAAGTGGTGTAAATCAGGGTTACAAACCTGATTTGTACTAGACCTTAAAAAAAAATAAAGGAAGTGTAATTCGGGTTTGTAACCTCGATTTACATGTGTGCATAAAAACTAACTTAAAAGACCCCAAAAAGGACTAGAATCTTCGAATCAAAAGTTGAGGGTCCTAAATCACACATGAAAGGGAATAAAGACTACCTCAAAAAGAATGCCTAGAGCACATGGACTACAAATTGGACAAAATTTGTAGGGGTTATCCTGTTTTTGTGACATAGCCAAAAACGAAGACAACAAGGTCTTATCATCCTTTGCAATTATTAACCCCTCATGCAATTTATCTTGTATGCAAGAAGAAAAATCATATAACTTATTAGACTATGGGTGTTGGATTTTTATTACCATCACCATAAACTCTACTGGCATCTTAGTCTTCCCACAGTCAATCCCTAGAACCTTGCACAAAGCGTAGTATGTCTTGAGAAAATAATTTTTAAAAGTTATTAGGTCAAAAGGATCCTTTTCAATTTGTAGTATATAATTCTTCCCCCCTTGATACAATCTCTTTCTAAAATGGGGCACTTTTTCATCCGTCGTTACTGCTTTTTTCATATTTTAGTTTGACTCCATTTTTTAGGTCAATTTTCTTTAGAGAATTCCTACTTAGAACAAAATAGGTGATTATTGCATCCTTAGCCACATCCACCAGAATCTTCCCTTCGGTAGTCATTACAGTCATGCTCTCTGGATGATATTGTTTTCCTAATTCTCTGATGAGAGTAGGTTCCACAAAAACATTTGGAACGACTAGCTTTGCCAGGTCTAATGTCCATGTATTTGAAACATGTGTAGTCCTTTCTTTGTTTCCATAAAATTAGTAAAAGATGTCCCACCCTCTATTAGTGGGGATGGCATCTCGACACTTTGAATTCTAATCACAGAAGAAATTCTTGAAATAATCTTGCATTGTTGACCTTTTAAAAATCTCCAACAAGTCTTGATATGGGCCCCTAACCTCCTTTTTCTTCTTCTTAATTTCCTCTAGTTGCTTCTTAATTTTCTCACTCATAGCCTCAACAGTTGTAGCCAAAGTTGACACAATAGGGTTTTGCACAGGTGGCTATTCTCAAGCGGGGGGGAGGGCTTTTTGTAGTTGGCAGGGTTTGAGCTAGGGGCGAGGATGTGGCTTTCTTAGTAGAAGAAGCCTTTTTTCTCTTTTGATGAGAGGTCTTTACCTCGACAGGAGGATTTTTATTAGTAACTAGTTTGTTTGAAATCAATGGAGAGGGGGGAATTACTACAATTGGGGTTGCATTAGTAATCTTTAGGGTGGGAGATTTCCTCTTCTTTGATTTTGAGGCTTCTCCCTTTTCAAGAGTCTTTTTAGTGGTGGAGGTTGTAGTATCCTTCCTCTTGGGTGCCATGATTACTTCCTAGGGATCTAAATTACACTCCCTTTCTACTTACAAACCCTATAATGACCCCTTAAACTCCCAACAAAATTAGAGAGATGCAGGTTTTATAATTACTTGGTCTTTGAAAGCTTCTGGGCACAATTGCGCTTTTGAAAATTGCTTTTGGTTGCCTAAAATCACTCTTTGCTCGATCACTTGAAAGCAACGTGTGCAAAAACCACCATTAATTCCTTTCATGGAAACTTATGAGTTTGTAACCTTGAAGTTTGAACTTCACCATTGATTTAGAAATGGATGACCACGATCATGCTTTGAGTCCTCTTGACTGTTGATATGGCGTCTTTTGATTTTTTTCTACGACCACCTTTTAATTTCCTTCATCTTCAATAGCTCGGCCTCACTATCTCTCACCACCTTTTTTCCTTTTAATTCTGCCTCATGGGATAGCATGGAACACTCTCTATTTGGTTATAACCTATCCCACATGAGCCCATGAGGTCATCTTTCTCCTTGTATCTTCCTTGCAGGGTGGCAGGGACAAGCTTTCTTTTATTATTTTCTTCATCCCACTAGCCCGCAAGATGATTTCCTTTTAACTTTTTGTCTCTATGGGGTTGCAAGGGTGACCATTTCTTTCTTCTATGTTAGCCTTCCCCACCAGCCCACAAAGACATCTTTACCCTTTATTGAGGAGCACGGGGTTGCGATGTAGCCTTTTTCCTTTTGAGGTATCCATATCCCGCTACCCTGTAAGATGAATTTATTTGTTGAAGTGACCATGCGAGGCACAAAGATGATACTTAAAGTAGAACTTTTACCACCTCCCCGCTAGCTCATAGCGTAGTTTATACAGTTGAATAGACCTTATGGGGCTACAAGGGTAACACAATATGCTCTCAAAACTTGACTCCTTGCTAGTTCGCATTACATTTTCTTTGACAAGAGTGGTCTCGTGGGGTAACATAAAGCCCTTAACTAATTGGGTTTTTTTAGCAAGTGGCTTATGACTCAAGGGTAAGGGGGTTGTGGGTAGTGTAAGTGCCTAGGAGAACAAAGACTTAGGCATTTGAGGAAAAATAATTCTTGACCCCTCGCAAAATAATTCATCGGTGAATTTCAATATACCTAATAGATGGGGCTAGTCAAACAGTAGAAAAGAACCCTTTGAGACATAACTTAAAAGATGGTAACCTTCTCAAGCCAATCAATAATGAAATAGAATGCTAGGCAATGCTAACTTGCAGAAACCTAAGGGATCCAACCCTACTCAAAAATTGAAAAAAACCTAACACTAGGGGGAGGCTTAGGAGGAAAAATAGCACAAAATTTACTCTCCTAATAGCCTGCTTTGTGATCACGTAATGGTAGACCTTCTCAAAGCTCAAAAAATTCAGCTATAACTTCATCATTTTCAAAATAATCCAAGCTCGGTGATGCTTGCTAGTTTCAATTTATAAGCTTAGGGCAGACTAAGGGCATGCTATCATTAGAATCTGTTTCACTATTTGTGCTATTACTTACCTCTAATGATGTATCACAATCCCAAAATTTTTGGATCCAAGCTCGAGGGCAAGTTTTTACAAGAGGAGTGTTGTCTATATGTTTGTCTTCCAAGGGTAAATAGTTAAGGTCAATGAAGACATTGGAAAGGGCATAGGACCTGGACAAATAAGAATCCCACTCCCACTCATTAGAATCTATTTTGATATGGTTCTCCTTAGGTGTCATATCATAGTTAGAGGCACTCCCTTTTTCACAATGGTACAAATCCCAATCCTCTACTTTAAGGTTGCACCTTTGGTATGATTGATTCTATGATACCTTGTTTTTGTGCACCAAGACCATTGTGCCCATCATATCCTTTCTTCTGCATGATAGTGAAACCTATTTTTCAAGAGGTGATTTCACAGGTGGCATTTCTTCTTCATCTTTGTAGATCCATTTAGATAGATCCTCTTCAATGCTCTCTTTATTCAATTAAACCCACTTTGAAAATATGGTGGGGTGTTTGTACTAAATGACAAACTTTTCTTCTTTGTACAAAAGATGTGGTCAAGATACTGTTGGCAATTGACACTAATCTAGTTTCTATCGATGCTTGATTAGTGCTTTAGGGTTGTCATTTATGGCAACTCTTCTTGAGATTCCTATCCGGTAATCACGGATCTTGATATCCGGAAGTGGATGTCAAATAGTAGCCATTTAACCGATATTTCAGGTTGAGTAGAGTAGTTTTGGTTTGGAAGCTTTCCGGTGATTGTGGTGCTATGAATCATGCATGGGTGATTGGGCCAACATAGATACATCATTTTATCATCAATTTGGTGATCCACATTTATTTTTGGTGATATGGTCAAGTCGACATATGACTACACATTACATTAGCAAGCCAACTTTGTGAATGAACTATTTTGTGATTGTGGATATATAAGACTGGTACAAAAGACCTTTTTGGTGTGTTATAGATTGATATGCGAGAGAGTGGTGATCGAGAATCCTTTATAGTGCAGTTTCACATTCACATTCTTGATCCGGTAGCTAACTGAGACAAGAAACATAGCAGAGTTGCAGAGCAGTTACAGTCAGAGATTTGGTGCTTAACCGGAACTCATCCAAGCATTGTTAGATGCTATTTTGGAGTTCTTTCATTGTATTTTATTTATGTAAGCCTTTCGGGGTTATAGCCCTTATTTTAATTGAGTAGTGAGATCTAGGCAGTGTGCCTGAATGCTTGTGCATTCCCCCTCATGCAATATTGTTTTGCTACTGGACATAGTAGAATAATATTGTGGGTTCAAATCCCACTGTGGTTTTTCCCATTTTGGTTTTGATGAAAAAAATCTTTGTGTTATGATTTTGTGGTTGGTTATTTTGAGTTTCTACATTTCAATTTCATGCTTATACTTCCGGTGGTTTAAAGTTAAATAAAAAAATTAGATAACCGGTAGAACACTGATTCACCCCCCCTCTCAGTGTTCCTTGATTCCAATAGATACTCTTTCCAAGCATGAGGCATGTGTCAATATCCTCTTTCCAAGCATTGATCAAAATCATATACCTATGTCTAGCAAAGGCTCATCCCAAAATAAAGCTTCCATTTCTCCCATCATTCCCTCATCTCCTAAAGCTTTACAACATAAATCCCAACCATCTCCATCAAATAATGAATCCAATTATGACACATTTCAAGTTTAACCTCGAGGGCTATCCACAATAGAAATCCAAGCTAATACACATCTTGATTCCACCCATGATTAAAAAACCCTAGATGCAATGCCATATACTCCATCTCCAATAAAAGCCACTCAAGAGAGTCTCATTCAAGATATAGTCCTATCATGCCAAAACATGGACTCCATCCAAGGACCCCCCATGCATATCCAAACTCATACCCCATGTTAAGAGGATAATCCAATACATGAAGAAAAAAGTACTAAAATGAATCAAAATCAAGATCCCATAGCTTTTCCATGCCATCCAATTTTTGACCAAGATACTATCTCCCTAGAATATCATGATGATCCACTTTTACCTTTTTATTTCATTCATGATGATCCTACCGCACCTTTTTACTCCATCCAAGATGATCCACTTTCATCTCAAAATCAAAGTATCCTTCCAAGTACCACTCATAATCCCCTTCCTAAGAAAAATCATGATATGCCTTCCATCCTTTCCAATGATCTTATTCAAATTCAAGAGCAAAGAACCCTTTCCACTCCATCCAAAGATCCTTTTCCATGTCATGATCAAAGTATCCCTTCGTCTTATTTTCATAATCCTCCATATTCTCCTCAAGATCCTATCATCTCTCCTAATACCCCTCATGATCGTATTCTTCCTCAAGATCCAACCACCCCTATCCAAGCTATTCCCGAACCCCTTACATATCAACTTGGTTTATTCACTTTCATATAATCTAGTTTACTTCACGAGCTTATCATTCCCTCTATATTATATCCTCCTCAAAATGGACTCACATCATGTTTCAAAAGAAACACGTATACCATTTCTAAAAAGATTTGTCAAAGCATGCATTATCAAGGAAAAGTGTTAGGCATCCATGAACAAGGTATATTGGAACCCCTTGATATAAAATCAAATCTAAGTTGTCATGGCCTTGACTACATAGCACACTCTAAAGACATTGGTATCCATTCTAGGTCTCGCATTCCTCCACCTAAACCCAAACATACACATTCCCCTTTATCCCTTTCATCCATCTTAGGTCCTTATAACCTAAAACCAAAGCCTTCATTCCTTCCATCCATATTGGGTCCTTATATCCCTCCATCCACTATCCATATCACCCCTAGCTCAAAATCCACTTACCCTACCATGAATCACGTTCAACAAAGGCACATATCCTTGAGAACCTTCCAACCATCTACCTACATGAACTCATCAAAAATACCTCCATATCACTCTTATCCACCCGTGTATCCCAATGATTTTGGAAGCAATTTGGATGTCAAGCATAAAATTCATAAGTCCAAAAATGCACGTGTCCAAGGATCAACATGTCTCATCTAAAATAAATAAAAAAATAAAGAAAAAATTGATCCAAAAATAAAAACAAAGTCACAAAGGGCCATCAAGCAAAAAGAAAAATCAAGAAACTTTTAAAACTCTAAAAGAATAAAAAAAATTTAAAAATCTAAAAAAATAATTTTTAAAAAAAAATCTAAAATATAAAAAAACTTTTAAAATCCAAAACAATCAAAATATTAAAAAAAAAATCTAAAATCCATAATAAAATGTCTTTTGATAAGACATTAACAATTTGAAAAAACACAATTAAAACAATGAGATTAACAAATCATGGATCAACAAACAAACTACCAAGCTAATTTGCAACCTTACCGATCAATTGCCTATCAGTTTTAGCATCTTTATCAAACTAAGCAACCTTTATGAATACATCATTCCTAAAACAAACACCTTATCAGATATCATGTCCTATAGATATATCTTTCCTACAATGGACATCCTGTCACGCATTATGGATACATCTTTCCTACAATGGACATCCTATCAAATATCATTCTAATAAGAACACTCAATTTGGCAAGAAGATCTAAATGTCTGTTGACTTTTTTGGTCCAGTGAGTCTTATCTTTTCTTTGATTTATCTTGTATCATGTTTGTATGCTACTCAAGGATATCCACAAGTGATTAGAGTGGTCGGGATGGATCATAATTTTTATCATTTGATTGTTGATTGTTGTTTTCTTTATCACTCTTTGCAAATGGTATGAGTTATCTAGGTTTTATCATATGTAGATGCTTGTGTCCACTTGCCATAGTAATCTTAATGATGATATAACACAATAGTTCATCACTATCTATCTCCTATATCCACTCTCATCCATAACCACTTCTATGGCCATTGATTTACCATCTCTTTATCCATATCCCCTTCATCATCTATTTCATCCTCTTCTAGCCTTGTCCCCTATCTTTCCTTTCAAGAGCATACATCTGTTCTCCTAACCTATATGTCCTCTCGAGGGGGCATCATCCTTTCTTATCCATCCTATGACTGAGGCAACATGCTTCTAGTCATTTTATTTATCCTAACCACTATGTTTTAATCTTCTTTGAAACAAAATGACAACTTGCATTGTCTCGAACATGGGAAAAATGTAGACACCTAAAATTGTTCTAGTGTAATTAAATAAATATTTTTATTTATTTAATTATTTAATCCTAAGATTTATATTAATTAAATATATATATTTTTATTTAAATTATCCTTCCTTAAATTTAATAAATATTTTATTGGCTCCACCTCTTCTATTAATTAAATAAATATTTAATTAATTCTTTAGTTTTTTCCTCCTATGATAAGTGTCATTCATCTCTTAATCTACCTTTAACCAGCTCTCTAATATTTTCCAATTTTCTATGCCTACCCTCTAAAGAGTCGACCATTTATCCTTCCACCTCTTAATCCTAGCCCTTCATTTTTAGGGTGCTCTCTATAAAAGAGATCTCTTTCCTTCTCTTTCCATCAATCAATCAAGTGAAGTTCCTACATTCTATCAAATTACATACTCAACTACTTCCATTCACCATTGAGCTCTTGTGCACACACAAATTTTAGAGTAACGATAATATCAAGCAAGATTAATGGATATAGGAGGACAATGGAAATTAAACCCATGGAGTATGTGAATGGTCTAATCTAGCTTATTTTATGTTTTGCACGATCTTCATTTCTCTATTGGTTTTATGTTGGATTCCATTGTAGAAGTAGGGTTTTAGTGGTTGGTTCCTTTAAGTTTTACAATAATTTTGATATCCAATTTCAACATAAGAATTAAAATCAAGGTGCACTTGTTCTAGAACCCTCTCATTTACATTTTGAAAAGTGGTCATAATATTTTCCATTCATCATAGAATCATTTGCTTGATGTGCCATCCACATATCGAAAAAGGGATTAAAATTAATCATACACATTTTGATTTGGTTTTAAAATAAACAAGTGTCTTTTCATCCCTAAGATCACTTATTTATGATCTCCTCTTGGAACCCAACAGTAACCTTGAAGGAAGTGGGTTTGTTTTATTTTTTTAAGGAGGCCTACCTAGAGAAGTAATCACTATAGGGGATGACCTCAACTCCCATGTTCCAACAAAGTATGAATAGCGAGGGTGAATCAAAAGACATGCCTCTTGGAAGTGAAATATTGTCAATATAGGCTAAGCCTCTAAGACCTTTATACCTTAGAGAAGTGAAGGTAGAGACTGGGTTACCCTCTTCACCATCTATCAAAACTCATATGATTTTGCAATTGTGGACAAAGATTTCCAAATATAAGGGATCATTATGGTTGGGTTTATCACGGGGGACATCATTCTCAATAAAGACAACATGTTGAGTGGAAGCAAGATGACCTATCATGTCTTGAAATTGATCAACATTTATGTTCGAGGGAACCATGAGTTTTTGCAAGGCTTTATTTAAGATGTCATTTTGGGTAGGGGACATGCACAACAACTCAAGAATGGAAATTTGTGTTGGCATCTTACACAGATGATAATAGAGTCTGTATTGACTAGTCGCTTGTGGCTTTGGAGGATCTTCTTGCAAAGTGATTTTAGATTGTTGAATGGCTAGTACACATTGGGTATTTTTCTCTTTGATAGTAGACAGAATAAATATCTAACACTTGATGCAATTTATTGTGTATTCATGACTAGATTTGGTATAATCACATTATCCTTAGGTTTGGAACCAAAACTAGAGGCTTTTCCCTTCCCACGATCAAGTAATGGAGTCTTGAAAATCATGTGATCAACATTGTATGATCCTACAAGGGGTTCCACTTCAATTATGCCTTGGTTGATCAGGTCTTGTATAAGCCATTTTAAATGGTAATAGGAAGCAATTTTATGCCCTTTTCGCATGATGATACTCAAAATAGTCATTATCATTCTACCATTTGGGTTTGACTGCGGGTTGATTTCTTATTTTATATAACTAGACAAAATTTGATTGAATCAATTATTTTAAAACTAATTCAATGGGCTCTCCCAATGCTATAAATTGTCTGTGAGGCACATCTCTCAGTCTGAGAGGTCTTCATTGCTGGTTTTGTTGAATTGCATTCATTGCTTGATATTATCGTTAAGGTTGATTGGGCACTTGGGTGTTTGGCTCCATTGGTTCTTTAAAACAAATTTTGGCTTGCACATTATTGACTGTTCTCACATCCACAACTCCATCATTTGTGACATTTTTATTTCAAGACCAAAACTTTCTCTTATCATTTGAACTACTTGGATTCCTATTGTTATCTTTGTAAACCTTAATAATGCCCTTTTGAATGATAGCTCTTTTAATATTTGTCCCCTTCTTAATGATTTTTTCAATTGTGCTGAGACTTTTGATTTTTAATTCATACATCAGTTATGATATGAGATTTTTGATGAATAAGTTCACTTGCTCTTCAAGAATGTTGAAAGGGAATCGATTGACCAAGTTGTGCCATTGTTGCAAAATTGTTATGACCCGTCTTTTGTTTTGTGGTACACAAGTCTGTCATAGTGATCTTTGTAGACACCTGAAATTGTCCTAGTTTAAATAAATAATATTTTATTTAATTATTTATTTTATCCTAAGCCTTCTATTAATTTAATAGTTTTTTAATTAATTCACTTATCCTCTTCTAGCCTTTCCCCTTTTAATAAATATTTTTATTTATCTAAATTATCCTTTCTCTAAATTAAATAAATATTTTATTTATTTAGTTGGTCCCACTCTTCTATTAATTAAATAAATCTTAATTTATTTAATTAATTCGTTAGCCTTTTCCCTCCATGACACTTGTCATTCATCTCTTAATCTACCTTTAACCACCTCCCTAATATTTTCCTATTTTCTATACCTACCCTCTAATATGAGCCAACCATTTATTCCTCCACCTCTTAATCCTAGCCCTCCATTTATAAGGTACTCTCAATAAAAGAGGATCCTTTCATCCTTATCAATACTTAATGAATCTTAATCCTAATGTAAATCCCTAATAAGCAAACAATCAATTATGCATCTACATGCTATCAAACTACACAACCACAATTTGTTCTTTTGTCGAACTCTTGTGCACACAAAATCTGAAAGCAACCAACATATCAAAGCAATATTAATGGAGATATGAAACAATGAAGATCAAACCCTAATGAACATGTGAATGGTATAATAATTCATATTTGTTGCTTTACATGTTTTTAGGTTCTTCATTGGTATATGGTGGATTTCATTATAGAACTAGAGTTTTATGTGGTTGAATCTTATTTGATTTTACAATAACTTTGAATCTTAATTTCACTATATACATTTTGGCACACCTAGTGGGACTTTAGTCCCTAATTTTCTAATATTTTAGTTTTGTTTAAGTGTTTTTAGATTTGTAGGCCTGACATTTATGACAATTTTGCTTCTTATTGCGTCCATGACTCATCTTGTCGCGTTTTTGGGTTTCTATCGCATTTCTAATTTTGGGTTTTTGCAAGTTTTGTCTAGGCATGTTTATGGTCATTATTATCATGTTTTTGTCAGGTTTTACTGCATTTATGGCTCATCCTGTTGCATCTTTGGTTTTTGAACTTTTATGCACTATCTGATTTTGACACAAATCTATTAAATTTTACTACATTTTTTGTTACTGTTACTACATCTGTGATCTGTCCTACTGTATTTTTGGATCTAACTATTTTCCCCTTTTGTAGGGTCTTTCTGCGTTTTTGTTGCATTTGTGGCCTATCCTGTCGCATCTAGGGTTTAAGTAATTATTGTATTTTTGTTAACTCTTAATGTGTTTCTAGTTTGTTTTGCCTCATTTTTGTCCTATAGGTTGGTTGAATATTGAAAATTTTAAAATCGTTTGTAGAAGGCCCCCTTTTGATTTTATTTTGTGATCTAACCCTTGTTGCAAGTCGAGGTAATATATTGAAACTACTAATACATTTGTGCTTGCAGGAGTAATTCATGATAGTGCTTGTTTTTATTATATTAGAAATCACTTCCATTGGTGCACTAAAAAGAACGATTGTTTGAAGTGTTTGGGGTTTTTACCCAATCTATTGTAGAGCCCTAAGGTGTTTAATGAAAGTATCATCTCTCCTTGCCTTTGCGGATCTTGGGTGTAAGAAAATTCATTAAGCATCTCTTTTTTTAGAGGGACCGCCTCCCGGAGAATTCGTGCAAGTGAGAGGGAATGACCCAAGTAGTACTTTCCTCTAGTCCATTATATAAATAATGGGGGTGTGATGAAAGTCATCATTCACCTAGTGTCGTTATTCTAAACTAACAAATGTTTCCCCCAATATCCTTCCGATGCATAGAACCCATTTGTTTCAAAGGGATGAGAGGCCTATTAATTGGGCAAACTACCACATGTATAGACACTACTAGACCCCACATTGTGACTAAAAAACTTAAGTAGAGGCCCACCCTATTTTTGTCTGAACATCATGATAGCTTCAGTGCAAGAGGATAGTTAATTTCCCCCCAAGATACTCACCATAAGGATCCCTTGAGATGAGACAAAAATCCTTGGATTAACATAAGCTACTCGTAGCTTTCAGGGAGAGGGTGATTGGGTCATCCTTCTAGTCCTGGAGGCCCCTACCTCTCCTCTCATGCAAAGACAAAATAGTTTATACACCCATTGAGGTGTTCCTACATTTGTGTCGACGAAGATTCCAAGATGTGGGATGGATTGATTGCCATTAGACGTTGACCTTAGAGCTAAAGAAGTGTTTTAAATTATGTTGAGGGCCGTGGAAATTGAGCTATTTCGGCCTATTGAACATACACATTGCACTCATATTTTGAAAACAAAACCTTTAGATATTGTGTCTTCTTGTTTGTTATGTTTTCTTGCCACAAAACATAAACATTGAGATTTGGTCTCTTACAACAACTTGAAAAAAATTGGACAAAATTGAGAATTTGCTAAAAAACACGTCTGTGTTCACTTCCAATGCATATACTATCACTCTGGTTGTCATTTTTGGTGCATTTACGGAAAATATCAAAACAAAATTATCAACTGAGAAAGAACATTTTTGACTTATCTTATCGCATTTGTCTCACTTTTTGGCACATTTTTGGAACATCACATTGCGTATTTGGACAAACTGTGACTTACATTGCAACTATGAAACTACATTTTTTGACTCTGAAACTACATATTTGAAACATTCTGACATGTCTATGGATTCATCCTATGTCTGTATTTTTGAGACACTAAGATATTCTAAGGATGATTCCATAGGATTTCATTTAGTCAACCATCATCTTTTCATGGTTTTTTCATTCACTTTTAGACATTTTCAGACATCACTTTCAATTTCCCATTTACATTTTTCAACTAGATTAAAAAGGTTTTTTAGTAGTTTTTATCATATCTTGCAAACACATCACATACATTTCTAGGTGGTTCCTGCATTAGATTTATCATCTTGGGTACCATTTGGGCATCTTGAGCTAAGGTCAACTTACCCCATATGAGTTTATCATCTCCTAGGAAGCCACACCTTGCTTAGATCATCACATTTATCTTAGAAGAATATTTTGGTATGTTGCAAGACAACCCTAGATTCATTTTTCTATTCCACAACCCTCTTTATCTTCCATAGTTTTCATATTCCTCCATACTCCACTTTAGCTAAGGTCCTTTCATGGTTGAAACCTGATCCTAAAGGTCTAGAAGACAATCTAAGGAAACTCAAATATCTCTAAAGGTGGAAACATAGGATTTTGATGAGGATCAATTTTACTACACACGATCCTTTGAAAATTGCAATAATGTACCAAAATTTGACATTCAATCCTTTACTACCACAAAGATTCAAGACACCATTTATGATCGAGAATTTAATATATTGGCTGAAACGATTATGAGAAGAGACCATGAAATATTTTTACACATGTTAATTCAAGATGGTGAAAGATTACCCCATGACTTTGATGTGAGACAAATTTTGGAAGATGATCCCAATCAAGCTAGTGGTAATGATGGTGGACATAGACGTGAGTGACTTGTGCTTGAGTTACCTTCATCCCTATTTCAAATACTTGAAGTGACCAATACTAATGCTTATACCGATGATGCTAGACATACTTATGAACAACCCTATGCATGTACTTTCCTAGGCCGAAGGAATACCAATGCTTACACTTAACATCAAGAGAATACCCAAGATTGTGATAATACCTACATAAGAAGACAGTGTGTCATATTTGATGGCAATAATCAAGATTATTCTTACAATACAAATCATGTCCATGGTGATGACACATAAACTCATCCTAGGCCTAGTGCACTTGATCATAATACCATACTAGGTGGTTCATATAATAACTACATTCCTCCACCACCCAAACACATATATGATCAATATCATCCTTACATGCAATACATCCCTCCTCGTCCACCTAGTGGATCAAGCATGGGAATACCTCAAAGAGATAAAGTACCACCTAGCAATGACTTGCAACATTAGATTAAGGAATTGCAACAACAAATAGCAAATATGCAAACACCAACAAAGGACTAAACAATTCATGACATATGTCCTTATTCATTTGATAGAAGCATACCAATGCATCCTTTTCCTCCCCAATTTTTGGTACCAAAGTTTGAAAATTATAGAGGAAAAGGAGATCCCAAGGAACACATTAGAGATTTTTTCATGGCTTGTATAGAGTTGGCAAGAGAAGACTCTTACTTAATGAGATTATTTCCACAAAGTTTAGGTGGACAAGACATGTAATGGTTTTCACAACTACCACTTGGGATAAAGACATGGGGTGAATTGGCAGAGGCTTTTATACAAAATTTCTCATATAACATTGAATGTAAGGTATCAGTGACCACCTTATGTAGTAGAAAGGAAAAAAAAGGAGAATCTTTTGCATCATTTTTACAACTTTGGAGAAGCTTGGTGAGTCGATGCCCTTGTCAAATTCCACAAAAGAAAATGGTTGAGATGTTTACCCAAAATTTGGACAAGGACTTTGGATATGAACTTTGTAAAGCATGTTTGTCTACCTTCCAGGACGTTATTGAAAAGGGTCTATCAATTGAGAAGGTCCTCATTGAGCAAGGCACCATCAAGTTATTTAAATAAAACAAAGATGATTCTAGTGGAAAAGACAAATCCTGATTCTAGGACAAGAGCAAGAATACCGTCAAAGATGGGGTTGTGGATGCAAATATGGTTAAGCCAGATATAACTTTTCCTGATGCTAGTTCATCCAACAATCAAGTAAATATACAAAGAACCAATTGAAAGTACTGTTGTTCACCAAAAGTGATAACCCAAGTATACCTGCAAATCTATCTATGAGATAGCCAATCTCAATCAATGAAACACCTCAGGGCTTGGACAACATGACAAGGATATGAATCCTTCTACTCTTCAAGCTCTGCAAAACCTAGGCGGGTATACCTTTGATGCATTTAATCAGACCTATTACACACAAGACTGCATCAATCAAAAGTAGACGGATCTCAAAAGGTTCAAAAACTAAGAGATAACTGTAGATGGGCTAGATCCACACTTGCAACTCAACATTTTGAATCATGAGATGGAGGGACACTTCCACATAACATAAAATATAAAAAGATATTCTGATTTTTTATTTAAAAGGTGTTCTGACAACCTTTCAATATTACAAGAGACCAATGTCTTATCCAGGCCACAAAGTCATGCATAAAACTGGATGAGAAATCTCAAATGCAAGTTCTTTTCAACATTAAATTTTCATGTATCAATGCCTTACATTAATACAATCCTCTACTCTGTCACAAAACCATACTTATATGTAGATATCCAATATGCATTCAAAATCATTAATGCTGGGTTTTAGGATTTAAATCCTTCCTTGAAGAATACCCAAAAGACAACATTACACTCTTAGAGGAATCTAAAAGAGACAACTCAAATTATCCTTGATAATATGAAATTATATGAATCTGAGTACATTTTGGAGACAATTTCATGGAAACTCACACATGCCTTGCATATGTGTGAACCTGCAAACTGAAACTAAACCTACAGTAAAGACAACACTGAAAACATAGACGAACACACTGTCATTTGCATTGATAAAAGGATGCCATCACTGGAACCTGCAATTTCGGATTTCTCCCTTGGACCAAATCTCTCAAAAACTGGAACCCCTACAACTGAGAAGAATTGGGAATAAGGAGAGGGAAGAGAATCAAATCTACAACTGAAAATTGCCAAGTGTCTCCCCTCTAACTGAATTTTTTTCTCATGGATACTGCTTCCAAAATATCCCACATTTGTCGAAATTAACCTCATAATCGGATTCCTCACTCCGAGAGCTTTCTGAAAATATATAACACTTTATACCTTGGCCAAAAATTGAGTCTTGGGTGAATTAATTCCCCAATGTGCACCATCATTTAAATTTTTCATTTATTAATATAGTCTAAACTATATAATAAACAATTTTTATTTTAATTTTTTGCCTCTGATGTGCTCTGATGCCTTGCCACATGGCGGCCTCCGATTGGCTGATGGGGTCCACTGGGTGCCACCTGGGATGACACCTCATCACTGCCACATGTTCACTTGCTCATCCGTCACTTGGCCACCACATCATCACCACTGGACTGCCACCTGTGCGCCAACTGTGTGCCACGTCACTGCCATCTCACCGGGACCCGCCTGCTGGACCGCTGACTGTACCCGCCACCTGGCTTTCGCAACTTCATGGAGTGTAACTTGCGTGCATCTTCCTTTTGCGAAATAGTGCGAGCCGTTGATCTCTCTCGAACTTGCTCACTCGTTAAGCCGACCTTCCTCTGCAAAATTTTGCCTGTTTGCCTTGAGAAGCGTGCCTACGTGGGGTCCACCTGTCATCACCCAATCACCTCCTCCATCACCTCGAGATCCATGCTCACGTGTGGGCCCACCTTGGGCGCCCATAAGCATCATCCGTCAAAAGCCTTTATGGCTTAGTAATATTATTATTGTGCGTTTTTGCTTATAAACATCAAAATTGTCCACTTCCCAGCCAATGTGGGATAAAGTGATTTGCCTCTAGTTGCACTTTTGGAGCTCTTTTCTGAGACTTTAATGGCGATTTTGGTTTGAAACTTTGATTTGTTCGAACGCGATTCACTGCTGCTATTCCATATTTTCTGAAGGGTTTCAAATGCCTTTTCCAAACACCATGCATGTGAAGGGAGGATGCCACGCTGAGGACTGGGAATTGATGACTTTGAAAGTTACTTTCTTTGCCAAACACCAATCCACATGAAAGGGAAGATGCCATCGACGCACAACAGGGAGGAGGCACAGAGTTATGGAGAGTTCATGGCCCACATGGAAGGAGAGACACCATCAGCCTTCCAACTTGCAATCATCACGTGAGAAGAGTTTGGCACCATGCCAATATTGCCATCCACTTTATGTTCAACGCAGAGGAGGGGGGAATACTTGTTTGCACCTGCAGATTGTATTTGCTTGGTCTTTTTTTTTTGCTTAGAAAAGAAAAACTCTTAAAAACCCCCCCTTGAACATGCCATGTGAGGAATTGAAAATGTTTTTTGGCCATCCACACACCCCTTGTAGCTGCCTGAAGATTTTGATGAAGTTTCCACGCCTACATAGAAGCTCACGTGAAGGAAGGAATGCCAAAATTGCATTGGCTGGAAACATCAACACCTTACTAAACTCCATAGTTAGCAAAGAAAGGGGAGGCACGTGATGTTGGAGGAATTTGGGCATACACCTGTCACATAGCATTTTGCTGAAGGTTCATTTCTACATAAACATTTCAACTGGCCTCTTATCTTAATCATACCACACAGAGGAGTTGCCAATTGCAGCTCCATTGTAAAAGCTTTGAAGTTTTTTTTTTTTAAAATGTTGCCTGAGCATCACATGGGGTGAGGGGGAATTGCAACAATTACAATTTTCTGTTGGTTTTCAACTCCATCAACACTAATTTCCTCCTCTCATCTTGCATTAATTTGGAGTTTTACCAACACCATTAGCACTAATTTCCTCCTCTCATCTTGCATTAATTTGGAGTTTTTTTTTTTGAATGCTGAATGTTATATGACTTCTGATATCATCCCCTTTCATCATATTACTTGCCATCATTGCAATTGTATAAAAAGAATTCATACTGCTGCTCCTCCACCATTCTTGCAAAGGAGAGGATTAGCTCCACACTTTACATACCATGCATAGGGAAGATGCCAGGAAAAGTCACGTCATTGGCAACACACTTGCCAAATGCATTACTGAAGAATTGTATTTGCTAATTGCATTTGCAAACTGTTTCTAAATCCTTTTAATTTGCCACAGCAGGGGAAGACATTGGCAAAGTTGTGGAATTTGGCTCTTGCCAGCCATTGCATAAGTTTCTTTTTTTTTAACTCGGAACCTCTGATATGCTATTGTTGAACATTCAACATTGAATAAGCCAATATCATTAATCACTTCCTCGATTATGTCTAGGGGTTGAAATGCCATGAAATGAAAACATTCTGTCACACAATTAATGCGCGGGCATGAGCCAGGTCAGGCCCCAAAGTGGGTCCGACTAAAAAAAAATTTCATTTTCAAGCAATTGACCGCTGGAATACTTCACGGACCTCAAATATACCTTTGGGAATGATCGACATCATTTTCGGATCATAAAATTGCACTTTACATCCTTCAGGCAATTACGCCACAATTTTCGCATTTAATCGTGAAGACGTAATTTTCAAACCTGTCAAAACACCTTTCTGGAGCTCGCCATCTGACAGGTGTGTACTGTGATATACAAGGATGAATTCTACCAAATGGTTTCTCAAGATGAGTCCTGAGCGAAGAGATATTAATTTCCGAAAATGGCCAACTGGCTTTGTCGACACTGTGGACCTGACGAAGTCAATGTCCTGGCAACACATGACGCCTTTCTCAAAAATATCAAATGACCTCCGTAGTCCCTCAAATTCGGAACATAGGTACCTTAAAGTACATATTAAATCTTTGAATTCTCAGTTTGATCACTAGATTGACAGGATGCAAATGGCACGCTCACAAAAATGGCTACATTAACTGATAAAGCACTGAAAGTACGGATAACTGTATTTGATGGCAAAATGAGCTCTTTTGAAAACCGATCAAATGGATTGATAAAGGCTTGAAATTTGAATCGTAGCTCAAAATTTATACCAGCATTGTCCCAGAACAAACATTCTGACATGATGCTTATTGAGGAAACTTTTACACTTGTGCGAAACAGGGCTCCGACTAGCTGTCGAAACAGGGACTTGCCAAAACATAGAAACTGCAAATGGATTTGGCTTCAAAAACTGAGCAAATGGATTCATTAAGACTTGAAAATTTGCAGGGTGACTCACATTAATGCATACAATTGAATCCACTTTGAATTTATCCATGACAATCAACAGGGCAAAAGATGTAATTGTTCAAAGTAGGCTACTCAATAAAAACTGCATTTGTGCCTAAAATGCACTTTCAGCTCACCCCTCAAACTGGGTACCTCATAAACTTATCCAAATTGAATTCTGCAAGTTGCACATCACTAAATAGGCCAAATGAAAGGTGTGGGACATGAATCCCGAGCCTTACCCTTTGAAAATCAACTGGCTCCATTTTACCCCCTTGCTAACTAGGCCATTCAAACTGACTCATTCAGGTACTTTTCTGACATGCAGGGCAAAATTTTGAAATGGGCCTCTAAACTTGATTCAATTTTAATTAGTCCCAACAAGTACATCAAAGAATTTGGTTGCCAATAAGCTCATTACATGACCAGATAATCAAGTATTTAAGCCAAGGGTAAAACCTTCATCGTGGAATGACAATTAATTTTGGGAATATCATAAGAGCAAGGGCCATAAAACTAGTAATTGTCACAAATTGAAGAATCTCATTCAAGATCTTATTGACAATGGCACAATAGAAGTTGATGGTCATACTTCCAATGAAGAGTATGTGGTGTTCAAGGAACCATTACCAAAATATGATAAGAGAAAGCCCCCTAAGATAGATGATAATTCCAATTGCACTAATGCCACCTATGATTACACTGTCGACCATATCACCGAATTGAACAATCACGTGTCTACCATAACCATAAAAGGAAATGCCCTCAAGTGCAACACCACTACTCAAAGGGGTAAAGTTGATTTACAAGGTGATCCATACAAAATGAATTCATTTTCCAACCAATATGACCTTGTAGACCAATTGGGAAAGACACCCGCTCTTATTTGAATCCTTGAACTTTTACATAGTTCACCCTCACACAAAGCTATTTTGGACAAAACCTTGCGAGAGACATCCATTCCTACTGATCTAAACATGGACTACTTTCAAGCCATGGTGGGACACCTTTCTATCCCCCATTTCCTTACATTCTTCAAAGCAAATGACACATCTCCACAACAACCACACAATGCACCACTTCACATTGAAGCTTTCCTCCATAAACATCGCATAAAATGAGTCTTGATAGATGGAGGAGCTGGTCACAATATTTTTACATTGAAATATGTCTTAGCATTGGGATTCTCTTAAAATGTGGATTTCAAAAAGAAGATCACTATAAAGGCATGCGATGATGAAGAACACTCCTCAAAAGGAACAATCACTCTACCTCTAAGAGTTAGGCTGGTAACAAAGGATGTGGTTTGCCAAGTCCTTGATCTTGATCTTACATACAATATACTTTTGGGATGACCTTGGATACATTCCATGAGAGAAATGTCTTCAACTGACCACTAATGCATCAAGTTTCCACACAACAGAACCGAAGTCACAATCAAAGGTGATTAAAATCCATATATATATTACAAAAATATTCAACTAAGACCTAAAACAATAGTGCCAATAAATCAAGAAGCTAGTCCATCTTCAACATACATTGATCCAACATATTTAGAAGCTTCCACTTCAAATCAAGTAGAACTTAAAGGGAAATTGAAGGCCAAAGACATGGGAGAATACAATCTCAATCAAACCATGTATCTAAGGCAATTAATGGACTCTCCCAAGGCTTATGGTAGACCACACCCTTCAAAGAAGATATCAAGAATAATCATAAAAAGGGATCCCAACACTTTCAAAAGATGGGGAGAAATGGAAGAATAATATATCTACAAGATGCTTTACAAAGAACCAGAAGAAGAACCTAATCAAGATCACATCACGATACTAGTTGAAAACTATGGAAAAGGCTTCAAGTTTGTAGAAAAATATGGGATATAATAGAAAAGGTCCTCTTGGCCTACAAAATAAAGGTCTTATGGAACCATTACAACCTGAATTAGTACCAAAGAAATAGAGAACAAAAGGACTTGGTTTTTCACCATTGAGATTATGCGGTCTTGATTCTCATGCAACATTGCAGATTACTTATCCTGCTTCCACCAATGACAACCAAATAGAAAGATTATATTCTAGAGATTCAAATGAATGGGAATGGGGTTCTAACAAATCATCCAGTGATTATGAGCTTGCAAAAACTTTTAGAGAATCTAGTGAACCCATCAAGGAAGATAAATTTAGAGAACCATTCAAAGATAGTCAAGCATCATCTAATTCTACATCTCAAGATAATTGAGATAGTTGTGAAGCATGGATAAAGAATTTTGGGATCTTGAACCCTCTACGTCTTGAGGCTCTAGGAAAAATTTGTGAAAAGTGAGAACTCCCATTGTTGAGTGTCGTAGTGATGTTGATTTAGATTCTCTTACAATTGAGAGTGATGGGGAGAGTACCCGTGATGACCTTGATGATTTTATTAACATACCCGAAGATTCTTGTGTCTTTACCCTTACACCTGCCAATTTCAAACATACTGATGGCCTTCCCCTCATTCATACCCAAGTCATTCATTGGGACTAACAAGGACTTCCATAACTTGACACATTCCAAAACGATGAGGCCTTCATCAATTACATTGGCATAAGATATGATTTCTCCCTTGGGGACCATAAAGTAGGATACACCATTGAACTCAACAACATGGCATAATTTGGAGAGGAAGCCAAACCTTCTAGACACAAAAATATTAAAATCAAAACAAATAATGGGTTTTTTAGTGAAAACTGCACTGTGATGCTTTTTGACCCCAAAAAAGTAAAAAGAAAGGACACATTCGATGGTGAAAACCTCACTGAGACACCAGAGGATGGAAGGCTTGACACCCTTCCCATGTCATCATATCATGAGAAGTCATCTATGTTGATTGAAGAGACCATCAAAACAAACATTGGGACAAAAGAGGTACCATATTACATTTTCCAGGCACAATCATTGATAGAAATTGAGCGACCAAACTTCATTAAGATCTTCATTGAGAGATAGATAAATTTTGCATGGTTGTACGCAGATATGCCTGGACTTGATCTTGACTTAGTTATGCATCACTTGACAGTTACTCCAGGTGCCAAACCAGTTAAATAAAAATTGCGAAAGATGCATCCACAGGTAGCATTACTAGTGAAAGTTGAGCTTGAAAAGTTGTTATATGTTGGCTTTATTAGGCCAATCAACTATCTCAAATGGATTTCCAATCTTGTACCTATCAATAAACTAGATGGAAACATAAGGATATTTACTAATTTCAAAGACATAAACAAGGCTTATCCCAAGAATTACTTCCCATTACCAAACATTAATTTGATCGTAGATCTCACAACTGGTCATGCAATGTTATCTTATGATAGGATTCTCCAGATATAATTAGAATAAGATAGAACCTAAAGATCAACACAAGACAACATTCACATGTCCATGGGGTAGCTTTTGTTGGAACGTCGTGCCCTTTGGATTGAAGAATGCAAGTGCCACATATCAAAGAGCTGTGACAATAATCTTTCATGACATCACTATGTAGATGATCTTATAGGAAATCAATTTAAAGGGAAGAACATTTGGATATCTTAGCAATGGTTTTTGATCACTTGGAGAAGTATAGAGTCATATTGAATCCCAAGAAATGTGCCATTGGAGTGACCTCTGGGAAACTTCTAGGATACACAGTATCATAACAAGATATTGAGGTAGATCCAACAAAAGTCAAAACAATCTAAGAGATGCCTACTCTCCTAAGAACATCAGTCAACTCAGATCATTGCAAGGGAAATTCCAATCAATTCGCAGCTTCATAGCGCATCTCACAGATAAGTGTCATCCGTTTCAACATTTTCTTCACAAGAACATCAAATTTAAGTGGGTTGACAAATGCCAACAAGATTTTCAACTTCTTAAAGACTATCTCTTGAATCAATTAGTGGTTATGCCACCGATTCAAGGAAAACCATTAATACTTTACATATTAGCAATGACAACCCTGGGGGCACTTTTGGCACAACAAGACGATGAAGGAAAATAAAGAGCTATATGTAGAAACCTAAAATTGTTCTTTCTAATTAAATAAATATTTTTATTTATTTAATTATTTATGCCTAATTCTTCTATTAATTAAATAAATATTTATTTAATTAATTAATTCATTAATCCTCTTCTAAGCCTTTCCTCATTTAAATAAATACTTTTATTTATTTAAATTGTCTTTTTTTCTTAACTTAAATAAATATTTTATTTATTTAATTGATCCCACTTCCTCTATTAATTAATTAAATATTTATTTATTTATTTAATTCATTAGCCTTTTCTTCGCATGACACATGTCACTCATCTCTTAATTATTCTCTTACTCACCCCCTTTATCATTTAATTATTTCCTCTACCTACCCTTTAATCATAATCGACTATTTATCTTTACACCTCTCAATCTTATCCCTTCATTTCTTATAGTGTTCTATATATAAGAGGATACTCTCCTTCATTATCAACCTCATCAATCATCTAATCATCTAATCGATCTTATCCAATCAAGCCTTCTTTTGATCAAGCTATCAACCACAATCTGGTCTTTGTTGAGCTCTTGTGCACACATAATTTTTTAGAGAAAATATATCAAACAAGATCAATGAAGATAGGAAGAAATGGAGATTGAAACCCTACTTGACATGTGAATGGTATATTTGGTCTATTTTATTTATTTGCATTACCTTAGGTATCTTCATTTGTGTATGGTGGATAGATTTCATTGTTAGGCTAGGGTTTTGTGGTTGAATCCTTTTTAGTCTTTCAATATTGTTGTTTTCACTATCCATTTTCATCGTATACATTTTGGCATGCCCGGTGGGACTCTTGTCCCTTTTTATTTCGACATCTTGTTTACAGATTTTGTGTTTTTAAAGTTGCAGGTTTGACATTGCAATGATTCTGCATTTTTCTGTGTTTTGTTTCCATGTCCATGACTGCTAATTCTGCGTTTATGATTTTCTAGCTGTTCTTGCAAATCTATCATCCTAAAGTTGGGTCTGCATAGCATCTTATCATTTTTTTGTTTTCTTTTCACGTTTGCATTGTGTATTGTTGCATTTTATTTTTTTTGCAAGGTTTTTGCTTAGTTTGCAGTTCTAGGTCTCTAGAATTGCATATGTGAGCTGTATTGTTGCGTCTGTGTCTAGATCTCGTGTCTATACAGGTTTCTCTCGCATCTGCATTTTGTTGTCTATTTTGTAGGTCTCAGATATGGGAAACCACATCTTTGTTTCATATTTTCGCATCTGTGATATGTTCCTATGTCTGCGTCTGGTTTAGCTGCGTCTGCATTTTCAATTTTCCATTTTTGATTTCGTTTAGGGTTTTCAGATTTGGTTTTAGGGCTAACCTCTTGTAATCTAACTAACGAAGTGGTGCAGCTGTTTAAAAAGGAGAAAAATGTCTTTTCAAAGGCCCCTATTTCACAAAGTCTTTTGGATCTAAAGCTTACCTAATTGTGTGCTTGCAGGAGGGGTATCATTTCAAAACTACTAGCAAGTTTGGTGTAGGAACTTTGGCAAATATTTGATTTTGAAATTGCTTGCTTTGTCTTCTTTAGTTTAGCAAACACTTCATTTTGGGCTCTTAAATTAACAAGTGTCTTTTGTGTCTTGAGCAATGGTCTCTTTATATTTTATCTTTTAGAGGGTCTGCCTCCCGAGTATCCCATAAGGCCAAGTGAGAGGGAGCGACCCAAGTGGTAACAAGCTAAAGCCAAGCTCTTACAAGCCACTATAAATAAAAGTGTTTATGAAGAAAGTTGCAAGAAACGGGTGTTACATGCTATTATTACGATGTTATGACTCCCCATAAACCCTATAGAGCACAACCTCTATAGGCTGGGAGACCTTCCATTTAATGGAGCATAACACATTTTTGATTATAGCCACCTAAATGGATGCCCTTACTAGACATCATTTTGTGTTAGAAGCCAAAAACCTTCGAGTTGTTGGTGCAGGAGGTCGGACCTCTAAAGCGACTCACATTCTTACAGTTCATAGTAGAGATACAAAGTTCACCACAGGGAGTTTTCATGGGGACTGGTGCTTGGCTGCCCTAGAGAAGTGAGTGTCGAGGGTGGAGCCAATAGGTTCAAGCATTTAAGTATCTTCTTTGAATTGCATAGCTTGGGGTAACCCCCCAAGTGAGATTCAACAACTATTGTCCTGACCAGCCCTAGGATTTGAGCTTGTTGGGAAAATGGTTTTGTACACCTTGCATCATAATATTTTATCACTAGTACATTTGGGACTCAATTGCAATGGTCATTCGTCAAAATTCTGACTATTTTTTCGTCAGACTGTCGACAAATGCAGCCGTAAAAAACTTGTAGTCAGAGATTTTGACGGTGCTCGCCAATGTCAGAATTTCGATGGCACGCGAGACTCTTCTGATGACGACCATGATTGCTCATCCGGTGAGAGAATGTCATTGGGCATACAACATCCTTATCAAATGTTTTTTGGGTGGATGTCAGAATTCCGATGCCCGTTCGATGAGAGAATGTCGTCAGACATACAACATCCTTGTTGGATGTTTCGTTGACTGGAATCGAAACTCTGACGACACCCAAGACTCTTCTGACGACTACCATGACTGCTCATCTAGCAAGAGAATGCCGTTGGACATACAACATCCTCATTGGATGTTTCCTGGGTGGACGTCTAAATTCTGACAACACCCGAGACTCTTCCAACGGTGGCCATGACCACTCTGTGGGCAATTGACACTCTATTGGTTGGTTTCACTATGTTGTCATTGATGGCAACTGTTGGCATTTGCATGAAGATTGCATTAATGAAATTTTATGTTGTCATTGATGTCAATTAATCAGTAATAATGTTTTTATAATATTGTTTTATAACCGGTACAAAGAGCTAGTGAAGGGAACTGTAACTAGTAGTATTACTAGAGAAGAAGTGAGATCAACTGGTAAACCCTACCCGTTGATATGATAAACCCTAACTGATGAAGTTTGGTGAATTGGTTGTATCAGTTTATGATCTGATGATGAGCGGTAATGATTATGACACGTATGCATGTTGTATAAGAAGAGTTTCAAATGGTTTTTGGCACGTTGAGATAATGGTTTTTATCTTGGGAATGAGCAAGTATATTGCATGTAATGCAAACCGCGTGATAAGTTACAATGTTTGTTGAAGCGGTGATCAAGGAGCAGTCGAGGATATCTTGAATGATGTGCAAAGATTATTATGTAATCCAACAACCATACTTGAACCAATTTGTTTGTAATCTCTATGAGAATTAGGTTTGTTATGTGTTACCGACCTATTGATTTGTTTATAAGGTCAATGAGTTGTTTTGTTTCAGAGTGGGCAATTTGTAGTTGAGAGTGAGAGTGTGGTTGCTGAACTGGATGATGTATCTGCAATTTGTGTAAAGGTAGATAGGAGCAAGAAAAGGATAGGAACAAGCAAGTGTAGTGCTATTCAAACAGATCAACAAACCCCTATTGTTTTCTAACAATTACAACAATAAAATCCCCTAACCGGGTAAGCTCTAACAAGCTTAGTGTTATTCAAATCCTCTAACTAGGTGGTCCATTAGCTTGGATTTCAAATCCTCTACTGAGGTTACTCCTCATAGGGTATTGCTTCTAATAGGGCATTATAGTCAATCCCTTAACCGGGTGGTCCCTAACAGGGTCCATTCTTAACAAGACTTATTGTAAAGCTTTAATGGGCTTGGCTCCTAATAGGGCAGACTTCAGAAGAGTTCAAAATACTTGTGGGTATTCATCCCCACTGTGGTTTTTCCCATTTGGGTTTCCATGTCAAAATTATTGTGTCAAGTGGTGAATGTTTTTGTGGTTATATTTATTATGGTTGAATTGCTTAACTGCTAAATCCACTTTGGTATGTTATGCTAACCGACAACAATCTGAAACGAGGTTTTACTTATATCAGTAAAGTATTTGGATGTTTGAGAGTTTCAGAGATGTTTTACTGTTAGTCTGTTATTATAGTCAATCGGTTTAACTTGACATTGATATTGCATTTTGTCAGTTCTGAGTTTACATTGAGAGATTGATTTTGAGATTGGTAAAAGTTTATATCAGTTTTCTAACTACCGATTCAACCTCCCCTCTTAGTAGTTGACCGGATCCTTATTATTTCATCATACCATCAACAACATGTTTTTGGGTTTCATCTTCATATGGTGTATCGACAGACACTTCACAGATTCTATACGGGAACCGACACTGATAGGACAAGAAAATTTCTTTGGTCACCGACAATGTAGGCCGACATGGTATAGAAAAGGTTATCGATATTGGAGGCCGACTTATCTTGGATCTAGCATCGATAACCTATTTTAATGTTTATTCATTTATGTTATATGACCGACATATAATCTGATATTGTATATACCTTTGTAAGCCGACATAAGGCATAAATTTGTATAGGGTATATCGGGCAGATTGATTAGATCATTTTGATGTAGTAAGGAGGTAATGTAATGGATATGTAAAAGTGATATGATGTGAAATATGTCAAAAAGACTATGTACGTGAGGAATTTATTATAAGGGTTATTCCGGTAAAGGGGTTTAGGGTTTCAACCAGAACAAACAGAGCTTAATCTAGAACTATATTCTAGCATAGAAGATGCTATCTTAGTAGTTTACACTTCTCCATATTGTTGTCTTGAATTTTATGTAGTCAGTCAGGCTCCTATGGTGATTGAGCAGTGTGCTCTTGGCTGTAAGCCTTCCTGCAAGTGTAGGGCCCTCATATATTGTAACATCTCTTCATATGGCCAGTGGATTGATATTGTGGGTCATAAATCCCACCATGGTTTTTTCTCATTGAGGTTTTCCATGCATAAATATGTGTGTTATGGTTCTCATTTATGGGTTTGGCTTATTGATTTCTTTACTTCTTTCAATTTTGTTTATACCGGTATACCGATTGGTGCATGAATGTTTTGCTAAGGATAAAATCTACTATTCTGGTATAACACTGATTCAATCCCCCCCGCCCCCCCTTAGTGTTATTTGTTTCCAACAATTGGTATCAGAGCCTTGTGCCTCAGAGGAAGTTTAACAGCTTGAGGAAGATCCTAAAACTGAAATTATTGAATATGGCTTTGGAGAAGCATCTTGAGATGGAACTTGAAGAATATGATGTTGAAAGATTGAAGAAATTAAAGCTACAAGATGAGTTGAATTTTGATAAGGAATTAATTCTTGTCCTACAAGAGAGGCTATCATCTGTTCAAGCTAGGAGGAAAAAACTTTTGCAAAATCAGGATGATGAAGAGAAAAATGCACTTAAGGAACAATGCCAGAAATTGAGTAAGGAGAACATGGTTATGAAGAATGAAATGCAAGCTATAACCATGATAATGTCTAAGGAGATTGAGGACATAAAGAAAAAGGAAGAAAATCTTGTTGTATCAGTGAAGAACAAGTTTGAAGAATGTGGTAGTTTGGTTCATGAAAATGATATGTTGAGAAATGATTTGGTATAATCCCAGAGCAATGAGCAAGAGCTTGAGAGACAAATGATAATACTAGGAGATGATTTAACTGCTGCAAGTGAGTACATAGAAAAAATTCAAGATCAACTCAGCACAACTTGATGATTTATTGAAGAGATAGAGGCAGATTGGATATTCCAATGGACTTGGATTTGAGCAAGGACAAAGTTCCGGTACTGATAATGAAGATCAAAACCATAAGGCACCCGTAACACAATTCAATGCTTATAAATTCAATGGTAGATGTTTTTTTTGCAATAAATTTGGTCACATGGCTAGGTAATGTAGAAACAGAGAAAATCCGAACCCTGATTCTGCTCCCGGTAAATGTTCTAAATGCAATAAAATTGGTCATAAGACAAAAGATTGCAGAGTGAATGTAAAATGCTATGCTTGTGGGAAATTTGGACATATGGCTAATCAGTGCAGGTCAAGCAATTTCACTGGTTTTAGGAAAGCAATTCAGAAGAACAATGTTACATGTTATGCATGCAATGAAATTGGACATATTGCTAAGTTATGTAGAAGCAGAAATCCACCAGTTAGTAATGGAGGATCAAATGAAAAAGGAAAAGAGAAGGTTAGTGAAATCCGACAAGATCATACTTAGAGATGAGTTAAGAAGACTGAAGAGAAATCATCAGATGGGAATGTCTCGATTACCTATCTGGCATAAGAGGCTTCTCCTGCACCGATAGTGAGCTCATACAGTAACTAAGGTAGATGCCTTAGGATTAGGCAAAATTCATGAAGATGATGCATATGCCCCGAGAAGAGGTTCTGGAAGATGTTCCAAATATTGGAGAAGATTATCCGGCATGGATATGTTTTGAGTGAGATCTGGTATCTTTCATCGACATTCATTTATGTCAATGGAAGATTAAGGTTTTTCTTTCGAAGGATAAAAGGTTGAATACACTTCATTGTTAATCACCCTACATTCAGAGCGATTTAGAGCAACTAAGTGTGATCAGAGGCTATTAAGAGATAATCAGATTTCTTCTTGAGCGATCACACCTGTGTCTGGAACAATTTGTTGGAGGTTTCTACCGAGAGTGAGAAAAAGGTATTTTTATTGAAACATGGAAGCGGGATTATCTTTTGTTTGTATTTTTGTTGCACATCCAACTGTAGTGGAGGTTAAGGACCGCCCTGGGCCAATTTTTGAGTGGTATCCACATGTGGCTACCAAGGAAGATTCGGTTGGAGCATTTTCTCATGTTCTGGAGGGAGTGGTGTATGTAGAAGATGTTAGGGTATACATTCACTATCATATAGAGGACTTAGGAACTTCAGAGATCAAGGGGATGTATATGAATGGACTAATGGGAGAAGCTGAAAAGATAAAACCGACATATCAACACAATGAAGATTTAGGGTTTACAGATATTTTGGATATTCTAGAGTTTGAGGATGAAATAATTAGATATGTAATGAGCAGAGTACATGGGGAATTCATATGGTTGGACAGACCTTATAAGATCACTAAGGAATCCATTTGGGCAATTACTAGTTTTCCATTGATAGGACAACATCTAGATAAGAAAGTGTCAAACAAATTTGTGAGACAGATCACCGATGCCACATATGACAAGAGATTGATGAAAGTGAGCACTATCACCAACACCTACATCAAGTTTGGCAGCATGGTCATAGGATACAAGGTAACTCAGTCAAACCGATTGAATTTTGTTTCCAGTTCATGTATTTTGGCTACATATAAGATGATGAGAGAGAATGTAAAGTTAGATCTTTGCAGTTGGATGCTTGAAGAGTTATTGATCAACTTAGGAAAGATTAAAGGTGAGAAGAAGGGCACCTTCCAGTATGGAAATTTGTTAGTCTTCTTGATGTTATACTTTCTAAATGATACACCTAGTTCTAGTAGGAAGCAATGGGCTTTTGACATTCCGGTAGGAAGACAGTTAAAACAATCAATTGCTGCATTAGGAAGTCAAAGGGATGATAAGATATGGGGTTATTTCAATGCTTTTCAAAAATATATGAGGTCTAGGATAATAATACTTAAGCATATAGTAGAGAAATACTCTACCGACATTTATTTCATGGTTAAGAAGGATGTGACTCTCATGGAGTCAGTCAAGCCCCAAAATATTTGGATAGAGGAAATGGGATATGAGGTAGATGCATAGATTCTTGATGCCTATGCAAAAATGCTAATTGATGCAGAAATAGATGAGGTAGAGAAACCCTGTGGAACTGCACAATAGAAGACTCTAGAGGTTGAAACAGAGTTCAACCGGGAGAGAAGGGAAAAACAAGAGGGAAAAGAAAGAAAATTTGTATAGGAGGTCTCAAAGGACATAAAGACACTTATTGATGTTGTCCCAGAGAAAGGGAGAAAGAGGAAGGATCTGGTAGTTCATATTGAACATGTAACTGTAGATTCCAAATCAGAGGATAACACACCATTAGAATTCAAGAGGGTTGTTAGGAAGAAACCAGAAGAACCTAAGGTAGAAGCAAAGAAGAAATCGATTAGAAACTTAACAATCAAGTTACCGGGTCAGAAGCAAGCACCTAAGGCTACACCTACAACTGCATCCGGTACTGTCAAGAGGAAGAAGGATGACACTGATTTTGGTAAGGTTACACCTAAAACTTGTGCAGAAATTGTTGATGAAACAACTAAAGATGGTATGTTGAAGAATGTTAAGTTTTATTATGACAAATTAGAGGTTGATGAGCAGAGAGAGGTAGAGGAAGAAGTCCTATTATACTTAGATATTTATAAGAAAGACTTAATAGAGATAAAAAATCAAATACCGACTGAGTTATATAACATGTTAGAGATAAAAAATCAAATATCATCATGGGATATTCTTTAGTCAAGGAGGCTGAAGCCTTCAAAACAACTCTCAACTCCTATGCTTTGGCAACTGGTCAGCAATTTAATTGGGACAAAACAACTATGTTCTTTCTCAATACTCCAGTCATAAGACAACAGAAAATTGCCAATATTATTGGATGCAAAGTGGAATCGCTACCTTCAACCTACCTGGGTCTTCCTTTAGGGTTGGCACCCCCAAATTCCTTCTAGAATATGATCATTGATAAAATTAATAAGAGAATTGTAGGATGGAAAGGCTCAATGTTATCTCAGGCTGGGAAAATGTAGCTCCTCCAAGCTACCCTTCAAAATCTCCCTATTTATGCCCTCAGTCTGTTTGGTATTCTAGCTAAAATTGTTGAAGCTATGGAAAGAATTCAGAAGAGATTCTTATGGTCAAGAGTGGAAGAAAAGAAGAGAATGCCTCTGATTTCCTGGGACAAGGTGTGTAGACCAAAGAACAAAGGAGGGTTCGGGATTAAAATTATAATTTTTTTTAACAAAGCTCTTCTTGCCAAGCAGTTATGGAGAGCCTATGACACTAAGAAATAATGGAACCAAATTTGGTTTGACAAATACATTAAGAATTAGACTATCCAAGGAATCCTCAATTCTGAAGATATCCTAGCTGGATCCTTCATCTGGAATAGTGTAACCAAATCCATAAAAGTTGCAAAAGCTGGACCAGGATGGGTCCTTGGAAAAGGTGATAGAATAAGGTTTTGGGAAGACCCCTGGATGAAGAATGAAGCCCTTTTTGATCAAAACAATAGTCAAGTTATTGAAGAATGTAAAAGGAGGTTTGGGCTGATGGTTTGTGACTATTGGAAGGAGAATAAGTGGGTTAAACTTGAGGACATCCATCCTGGTTTTTCCTCTCTTCAGAAAGAGTTGCAGTCCTTTTCCCCTAACAAAAACTATGATGATGTTTTCCTCTGGAAAAGTGATCCTAAAGGTGAATTCACAGTTGCTTCTGCCTATAAAAAAACTTTCTCTCAAATCAGCAATCCCATCTAGAGCAAAGTCTGGAACAACATCTTGATCCCTAAAGTCAACATTTTATTTTGGCTTGCTTCTCATAATAGTACCCTTACTATTGATAATTTAATCAGAAGGGGTTTCAAATTTCCTAATAGATGTGAGCTCTATCAGAAGGAGGGGGTATCAGTTGATCACCTTTTTTTTCATTATTCCTTCACAAGGGAAATCAGGTGTAAAATGTTGGAAAAATGGAAAATTAACTAGGTCATGAACAAAAGCATTAAGGATATTATATGGCAATGGAATTATCCCACCAAATGTCAAATCATTAAGAACTTGTGGTCTCTGACTCTCCCCATGATATGCTGGGGCATTTGGAAAGAAAGGAATAACATGATATTTAGGGAAGATAAGTGTAATACTCAGGTAGTCTTTGAAAAAATATGCAGGGCTATAAAGGAGAACATCAACATCCCTCACAAGAATAATCAACAATGGGCTATTATTGATATGAATGATATAGAAAAAGACATTCTTACTGAATGGAACCTAAGTCATAAGGTCTACAGATCGGACAACAAGAAGAAGAGAGATAAAATTGTTTGGAGGTTTCCTGATTATGACTGGATAAACGTTAATTTTGATGGGGCAGCCAAAGGGAACCCTGGAAAGGTTGGTGGAGGTGGAGTTATCAAAAATGCTCAAGGAAGTTGTATTGCTACTTTTGCTTCCCCTTTTGGAACCGAAAACAACCATGTGGCTGAAGCAATGGCCATGCTTAACAGCCTCCAGTTAGCCCAGGAATTCAAATTTAAAAAAATCTGGCTCGAAGGGGACTCTTTAAATATTATACAAGCCCTCAAAGGTATTAGTTCAGTGTCCTGAAATATTGCCAATATTATAAAAAATGCTAAAGCTATCCTTAATAACTATATTAGCATTATTATAACCCACACATTCAGAGAGGGTAACAGGGTTGCGGATATCCTTGCTAATGAAGGGGTTAATTTGGAGAAGGGCATCAAATATATAGGGGAAGATCACATCAAGTGGGAGATTAAGGAACAATTATTTTTTGATCGTCTTAATGGATCAAGCTAATAATATGATTGATTTCTAGGGAACGAGTACCAATGACAGATTTGGGGGATGGATGAACTGCCAGATGATGAGTGTTTCTTGGCATCATAACCAAGATCATATGTGTGCGAAAGGTAATTGTAATAATAGCTGGGTTCGTATGAACATGAGTGGCAATCTTAAAATTGTGAGAGACTCTTTACAAGAGGAAACCAGAAACTCAGAGTTTTACCTGCAGGCCGAGAGTTGTAACAGAGGATATTGTTACCTGGAAAGCAGAATGGGAGGCAACCTTAACAGGAATGAACCTTTAGGTTGTGAGCACTGGAAGAGCCAAAGAAAGGTGTGGAGAAGGCTCCATAGACACGGTTTCGCTAATTATATGGAGAGGCTCCATGGTAGTAGAAACTTTGT
The DNA here is from genome assembly GCF_030272615.1 of Cryptomeria japonica. NCBI lineage: Eukaryota > Viridiplantae > Streptophyta > Pinopsida > Cupressales > Cupressaceae > Cryptomeria > Cryptomeria japonica. The sequence goes on from NC_081413.1 coordinate 348,122,857, forward strand.
GTCTCATGGGTTCGCTAAAAGTTGGAGCAATAACAGGGCTACCCTGTTTGGGGAAATCTGGCAAATCGATGAAAGTTTGATCTCGGAGGTCATGGGACTCAAGATGGAGGGGACAAAATTCTATAGGGATAGAAAGTACGTTGCTGAGGCCTTCAAAAATTTCCCTAAGACGAAGGATGAGAAGGGCAACCTGGAAAAGAAGGACAACATATCTTACTTCACCCCTTAACAGGTAAAACCTTTCTGGCAAAAAGTTCTTAGGGCTTTAATGGAATATTTAACTGTGGATGGCAGGTTTACAAAAATTTACAATTATCATTTTTCCATCCTGAACCACTTCTGCCATGGGGCTAAAATATCTTTGCCCTTCTATTTAGCCTCTTCTCTAAATGAGAGCTTGGCCGACCATATTAAAAAACCCAGCTCCTACCCTCTAGCACACCAGGGACTCATTTTGCTGAATTATGAATATATGAAGGATAAGACTAGGGCCACCAAGGATGACCCTTTAATCATCAGTCCTCAGATTTATGAGAAATGCCTTGACTCTATTTCGACTGGGGAGACTAGCACCCCTACCCATAAAAAAAGGAAGGTTGAAATTGTGCAGGAAGAAAAGGATGTGCTTTGTGAGGAAGAAGAGGGAAAGAATAAGGAAAATATTTCTGAAATGGAGATTAACAAGGAGGAGAATTATAGGGAAGGAGAGGAAGGGGGCAATTTTGAGAATCGTCAACCTAACCCTGAAGGCTCAAAAACTAAGAAAGAGGCTTTGAAGCCTAAGGAAGGTGAAAACCCTAATGTGGAGGAGATGGAATAGAGCAAGGATTATGCGGACACCATTCTGGATACTGCCCGCAATTGCACCCTTGAATTCTTCAATTTTCAGAAGTGGGTGGTGGAAAATATTACCAGCATGTAGGGTAAACAAAGGGAGCTGGAAGTTAAGATCAACAAGCTAATCAACATGTCCAACTCTGGGAAGCAGCACGAGGAAATAGAGAATAGTGAAGCGGAGGAGGAAATGGAAATGGAAGAATGGCTGGAGAAAGATTTGATAAAAGGTGACCTGAAACATCTGGAGGACGTCATCAAAATAATGAAGGAACAGGTGCAGGAGGATAAGAACAATGTCAATGCTTGGATGGCTAGAAATGAAAAAGCCTTGAAAAGCCTTATGGACCATAGCCTCCAGGTTCTTAAAGTCTCCTCCCAGAACATGAATGCGCTGGTGAATCATCTAGAAAAGAAAAACCAGGAGAAGAACCTGGTAGTTATTGAAGATGCTCCTACTTCCAGCCTAAGCCACCAGACCCCTAGGCGCAGAACTAGGCAGACTACGGCGGAGAAGGATATGAAGATGAAAGAAAGCCAGATTGCTCAGGAAAATACCGACTTGAGGGAAGCAGCCAAGGCAATGATGCTTTTGGTGCAGGATGTAGAAGAAACCATGAAGAATTTCTAAATTTATGTTTATGCTGGACTTGGGGCCAATTTCTTGGTGGCCTCTTGATGTCCTTTCCTCCGTTGCTGGTCTTTTTGTTGGTTTTTTGCAGCCGTTGTGTTTTGTTTCTTTCCTGAATATCTTTCATATGTAACTGGGTTTCAGGTCCCTTAAAACCTATTTTTAATTAATCAAAAACATGTTAGATGGTAGAAGGTTATTTTCTATGCAAGAAGATAAACACATTAAAATGCAATAACTTTTAGCTATCTATGTTAGCATAACTCCAAATGAAATGGATAAGACAATTAAGGCTGCAGATAGAAAGGTTTTTAATAGAAAACACAAGATAACTAGCCTGATGCTAGGGAGAATGAATGAATTAATAAAGGAAACTCAGAAAGATTGGATTAAAAACCGGTTGGGATACTTATGTGAAATTACTAGAGAAAATTTATCTAGAAATCTTGAAACTGGTCAAGCTCCGATAAGACATTTTTGAAGGTATTCATTGTACAGTTCTTATTCTTTGACATTCTTTTTGGGCATTGATGTCAAAGGGGGAGTAGTATAGATGTGAAAAAGGACAAAGGGTTGCATACATTAGGGGGAGTTATAGAGTTTTTGGAATTTTGGAGATATGGATTATTTTGCATATTCAGCTCAGTGGGAGCAGGATAGGATGAAACCGACAGATGAAACCATGACCATTTTTTAGATGAGTGTTGCCATCAATGCCAAAGGGGGAGATTGTTGGCAATTGACACTCTATTGGTTGGTTTCACTATGTTGTCATTGATGGAAACATGTTTTTGGGTTCCGGCTTCATATGGTGTACAGATAGGCACTTCACAGATTCTACACCAACACCGACACTAGCAAGACAGGAAGATTTCTTTGGTCACTGACAATGCAGACTGACATGGTATAGAAAAGGTTATCGGTATTGGAGGCTGACTTATCTTGGATTCAACATCGGCAACTTGTTTTAATGTTTATTCATTTATATTATATGGCTGACACATAATCTAATATTGTATATACCTTTGTAAGCCAGCATAAGGCATAAATTTGTATGGGGTATATAGGGCAGTTTGATTAGATAATTTTGATATATTAAGGAGGTAATGTAATGGATATGTAAAAGTGATATGATTCAAAATATGTCAAAAAGACTATGCATGTGAGGAATTTATTGTAAGGGTTATTTCGGTAAAGGGGTTTAGGGTTTCAATCGAAACAGACATAGGTTAAATCAAAACTATATTCTGGCATAGAAGATGCTATCTTAGCAGTTCACACTTCTCCAGATTGTTGCCTGGAATTTTATGTAGTTAGTGAGGCTCCTATTGTGATTGAGTAGTGTGCTCTAGGCTATAAGACTTCCTACAAGTGCAAGCCCCTCATATATTGTAATATCTCTTCATATGGATAGTGGATTGATATTGTAGGTCACAAATCCCACCATGGTTTTTCCTCATTGAGGTTTTCCACGTATAAATCTCTGTGTTATGGTTGTCATTTATGTGTTTGGTTTATTGATTTCTTTACCTCTTTCAATTTTGTTTATACCGGTATACTGGTTGGTGCATGAATGTTTTGTTAAGGTTAAAATCTACTATTCTGGTATAAAACTAATTCACCCCCCCTCTTAGTGTTATTGGTTTCCAACACGCTCATCCGACAAGAGAATGACAATGACCATGACTATGCTTGGATTGTACCCTCACTATATTCTTAATTGTTCTAATGCAAAGTCCATATTAACTCTTCCCAAAGTTTCTTTAGTATTGGTAATGGATAATACATATTACAAACCAACATTTCAAATACTTCCTTTTTCGAACTATCAAGTCCTACAACTTTGATCAAATTTCTTGACATCCTTGTATATTTGCAGCAAAAAACAATTGTTGCTCACCAATGCAATTGCCTTGTCTACTCCAAAGTGCCTTGCTAAACTGTCATCCTTTTCCTTAATTAGACTTTATCTCATTGAACTTCTTGGTATGCACATTTTACTTAAACATCTCATTTTGAATCAAGTAATCTAACTACTTACTTCTATCAATGCTTATTGATTCAAATTTATACAAATACTACTATTACCCTAAAGTCCACCCATCAGACCTAGTGACAACATCCCTCCCTGTGGGTTTGAAGTAGTCAAAAGCCAAATTGAACCCACAAGCTACCACCAAATCTAATAGGATGAATACTTATGTAACAAGTAACATGGTTTCAATAGAGCATATAGAACATCACCAGCAGTGATAATTCATTTGTTAAGCTACTTACGAAAGATAGAAAATATGGCTAAGCAATGCTGGCCTAAAATGGTTGTGGAGGAGGAATTAAACTGTAGGAAGAAGACTTGGAAGAAGTAGAACAACAAATGGATGGAAAAACACAACATTAATTTGCAAGAATGTCCTAATACTAATGAGGAGATAAAAAAGTTGGTGTTAGAAAAATTCAGTGATGTCATGTGGACAAAGTAGATTGGACAAAAAGGTACACTATGTCAAGAATTCAACCCTAGGTGGAAGCATAAGGAAAAAACCTATTTGATGGCTACAATTAAAGAAAAGGTTAAAATTTTAATCATGCAGTTGAGCACCAGTTCTCATCATCTTAGATGTGAAATAGGTAGATGGACACTCCCCATGGAAGATTGGGAAAAATAACTTGCACCTTTTGTAACAAAGGGTTGGTTGAAATCAACTGGTACTTCATCATTGAGTGTGCTGCTTAAGAGGATATTCTTATTCGGTTCAAAAACAATTTGAAGGTGGATAGTTTGAACTAGCAATTTGATAAGACAAGATCACAAAACAATGTTTTTCTTGTTCAAAATTCATAATGAAAAAGCTCACATCCAAAAAGAATTTAAAAATGTATTAATTTTGTGTCTCTTGCTCCCTTGAATCTCTGGTAGACATCATTAAAAATATTTTATTCATTCGTGCTTACCCCACATGGACTTAAAATCCTTACAAACAATTAAATTAAAATTGGGAATAAACACGAAAATAAAATAACTATTTCGTTTCATAAAAAAAAGACTAGCTATAAAATCAAGTTCAAGAATTACTCTTTATTAGCAATGTGAATAGTGGCTACAAAATCAACCTACAAATAAATGAAAACCATATTAGGGCTGCTAGAAAATTTTAATTATAAAAATTTCAGATATATAAAAATAAAAAAAGAAATTATATTTTCACTATGAGCTGAAAAGACAAATTCTATTTTCAAATATGAAAATCTAACTAATTTTCTTTTAAACGCAAGAATGATAATTATTTAACTTGGAATCTAGGCTGAAGAATCGACCACGTTAATTTCTTGCGATAACTAACAATCGCAATCTGCAAATCCTCTCCACCGATTTCATTTTTACAGAGCTTGGTAAAATCTACCAAAGAATTAAATTCTGGAATTTTCTCAATGTAAATATCTTTCCCATTTTTATCTTCAGTTGATTCAAACTAATTCGAAAATGCTCTTACCACAAACAATCTGGTCAACTAGAAGAGCAATAATGTAAAGAAATGAGCAACTAGAAGAATTTATCTTTTCAACTCACAAAGCAAACAAGCTTACCTTGATCAGACCAATCTTTTTGTCCAGTTCATACTTCAATTTATTTCCCTTACTAATTTACACAACCTAGAGTATCAAAGAAAATATTTTAGTCTCCTAAATATCAAAAAACAAAAAACATTTAGCTAGTGACCAAACATCAACCTTTGAACATCAATATCAATATCAATATCAATTTCTTAATGAATATCTACAATGAAAGTATGGTGCTAAAGTTCAATTGTTTAATTTAATCCTAAGAATCATTTCATAGGTCAACAAGTATGCAAATAACTATGGCTACCGCTAGGATTAAGTAGCAACTTAAACATTGAATGATGGGAAGGTTCTCCAGCCAAAAACAACATGTTTGTGGAACATATTTTCAAGTAGATTTATTTAGACAATCATTTATTCAAGAATAACAATTACCAAAGAATTTTAACAGGAGCAAGGCATACAACCCCAAAGAGTAAAGAAAGAAAGAATGAAGTTACACAATTCAATATGTACTTACACAATTAAAAACTACAGGAGCTCTAGGTCCTGCATCCAGATGTTCAACATAAAGGGGTTAAAATGATGTATCCAAATATAAAAACAAAGAAAAACTTTGAATTACCAATAATTCTTGTCTTACAGGTACATGAGAAACAACATTAAAATGCACTTTCTTCCTGGTTTGAAAAGAATACGTGAAGATACCACAAGACAAAGAACACCCATAATTTTTTTTTAACTAGACAATTATTGGAAATCAAGGGATAACATAAGGGAGTTAGATTCTAGGATTCCCATACAAATTTGCAATAAAAGTTGTTTATTGGCAACCAAAGTGTTTACCATTAGAAGATAATGGTACACATCCAGAGTAAATACTAACATCCTTCAACTTATTCATACATATGAATTATAGCAGGCAAACATTGCGTTATCATTAGCATACACAAATGTGACATTATCCACACCATCCAACATCACCCTATAATTGAATGATACTAAAATAAGACTGTATATGCTAACAACTTAATGTGCAAATATCTCAGCTAGAGTATTAATTAGATGTTTGTATAAATAGAAATGAGCAAAAAGTAGATGGACCTTACCAATCTCAAGATCATGCCAAGGATGTGCAGCAACAGACCTCCGAGACATGGATGAAAGAATTATTTTATTCAAAGGTGGATGAGGAGGGTGTGAATCCTTAGTTACATTTCTTGCAACATTGGTACTAGGGGTTGTCATGGTTGAATCCCGTGACACGAGCTTCTTTGTTTCACCTATTTTGGCTTTGAAGAAATATGCTTAAGAAGATTCTCTATTCAACCAGTGGAAAGGGAAACAAGTAAACCCAAGCCTTTGATTACACTTTTGATTAACAACAATCAACCAATGATTGAGCTTAAATTTAAATAAATCTTGCATGAAATAATAATATTTCATATATGTCATTCCCTGTCGATTGATACAAGAATCATATTCTAAGTATTTACTTTCAATAAATAGTGAGTAATAAGGAAAATGATGTAGCTAATTGAGCTGAAAATTTGTAACTGCCAAGCAAGAGGGGAAACAAGAAGGTCCAGGTCATAATTATGCACAAAAAAATTAAACTATCATGATCCAATTAAATATATGGTACATGTCATTACCTACTGAGATGCAAAATTGTTCATCCCCAATACAAGTTCTAAATATATATTTTAAGTTTAAACAAATAGGGCAGAAAACAAGTAAAACGAAATAAACTGTAACTAATTTAGCTAAAAATAAATATCTTTCATAATTGACAAGCAACAAAAGAAACAAGCACGTCCAAGTCATAATTATATGCAAAACAATTAAAGTTTCATTTCATATTTCTGACTACCAATGCCAAGAAGATTGGTGATTATAAATTATAATGACTTTACTATTTGGAAAACTCTTCAATATAAATATAAAATATGATCTTATTTCAACAATATTTGATTCTAAAAAATGATTTGTTGAATAATAAAGAAGCTACATGTATATGATCCGGATGGAAAAAGTGCAACAAGAGAGGTAACAGATCTAGATTGAAGGGTTGAGATTGAAGGATTGGTTAGAGGATAAGAACAAAATGACTATTAAACAACAATAAAGACAAAGAAACACTATGCATGCACCATGAAAAGAGCATATTGAAGTATGGTTTTGGACCTCAAGAACACCTATTGAAAATCACACATAGAGAAATGGCAAGGTTGCATTCATAAGAATCCAAGGAATAGTAAGGAACAACCTTGCATCTTTTGAGACTTCTATTACAGTGAGTTGATAGACTTAAGTACAACACCCTCAACAAACATCTTCAAGGTTTCAGTTTCAAGGCACAAACATAATCTAGAATCAGTCACACAATATTGTACAAGATATCAAATAGGAAAAAAGAGCAGTCTCTGCCGAAGATAAAACACTAAAAATGAAAGACTATGTCAGATTAGTAACAATACTATTACCAAAAGAGATCAAATGCTACAACCTCATAATCCATATCGCAAAGACAATCACTGTATACCGAGAATTATCAGAGAAACAAATGAACACGTGGCTTGTTAATAGGGTAGTTTTGTGTAGGGGAAAAAGCGGGACTAGGCTAACATACCCTAATCCTACCTTTTGACACACATTGTGGAATACGAAAGAGCCTAGAGGTATCACACAATTGGCTACTTCTTTTTGTGGAAGAGAGAGCCATAGGCTACCTATTAGGGTTTCTATTCCTTTGTTGTAATTGAAAGATAAAATGATGCAAGTTCAACTCCTAACCCCAAAGTGCAAGTATGAACTACTAACAAGATTGCAGAATTGAAACTAAACAATGGAAAGATGTAAACACAAGGACAAGACAAGAATGAAAATGCGTACCCGGAGTTAAAATCTGAGTGGAAATGTTCGGGACGGGGGCGCGGGCGCCACTGTCCTGATTTCGCCCCTGAAACTGCTCCTGAAACTGCTATTTTGCCACCTGAAAAGCTGTCTGAAACTTGTTGTCTGACAGAAGGACCAGGGCGCCCAGCGCCCCTATCCCAGGGACTAGGGCACCCAGCACCCCTGTCCTGGTCTTCTGGGTTGGAATTTGGTGTGAAGTTCTGTCTCGGTCCGCTTCTGTCGGATCTGTAATTTGCGGCGTCCTTCGAATTCTGAAATCTGCACTTATATCTGAAAAGGTATGGTGGGCGGCTATATAGGGTTTTGCCTTAGTCAAACCCCCACTTTGGTGATTTCCACCTCCACAAATAGCCAAGTCGTATTGTAAAAGTAGTGTGTGTGCAGACCTTGTCTGTGTGCAAGATCCTAAAATGCTAGTAAGCAAACTAGAGCAACCTAAAAAGTAAACCCTAATTGCTTGTAAATGATAATGTAAATGCTCCAAATCAAGATGCAAAGTGATCTAAAGCATGAATACAAATGATATAATGAGGCTTATGCAAAGACATAAAAACAACATGAAATCATACCCAACCCCAAGGGAGGGGTACAAGCCAATCTTCAGTCGGTGATCCCCTATTGCTCTTCAATGTCTTTAAAGCCCTAAATGGATGAATGAGATTGATGAATGCTTGATGGATGGATGTTGAATGTTGTTGAAGTCTTCAAAGTTCTGCTCTTTCGTTGCATAGAAGGCCCTTGAAACCAAAAATCCGGATCTTTTCAAATGAAGAAAGAGAGCTCTTATATATGAAACCCTAGGTCTTAATTTCAACTTTTGGCCGACCTAAAGATTGAATCTCCCACCAATTTCTTGGGGTTAAGCTTTATTTTATGATTGGATTGCGCTCCTAAAATTTCAAGAAAAATGTCCGGGACTGTGTGCACTTCGGGCGCCATGGTCCCGACAACTTTTCACCAAATTTTTAGGGCTGTCGGATATGATGATTTTAGAGAGAATCCCGAAGTTACAGGTGATTTCGAGATGTTTTGACCCCCGAAATCAAGCCCCCAAGTTCAAAATAGGACCTAATTAGGGTTTTTGATTAAATGATGTATTGGAGGAATAAAATGAAAGGGGCACACTTTAATGAAAGGGCCCAACTTTATGATGTGGAAGATGATGAAATAGGACCTTAGACCTAATTAATTTGATTAATTAAGTGCTAAAGGGGAAATGCGATGCAAAATGCTAAATGCGCCAAGGTGGGTGCTAAACCAAGTGTGAAATTGTACCACCCTAGCAAGTACGTACAATTTATGACGCTACATTTAGCCCCCACTTTAGCGGTCATATGAACACTACGTGCATATGCAAGCTAAAGTACAGAAAAGTAAACATTATTTGAAAAAGGATATATCCATAAGTCTGTCGAATGAAGCCCCCAACAGTATCTGTAGTACACAGTTAGGAACCACACCCTACAAAACACACGTTAGATCACAAAATCACGTAATGCTTACTAAGGAAGGTGATGAAAATTCAAGGGTAGCTATATGCCCCCCCTGTTTCGGCTTGCTAATTTTAGTGAGTTGAAACAGGGTATCATGTTTACCACTTCAAATTGTTAAAGAATATTGATGACAAATGCTCACAAGAAGATTTGATATGAGATCAAAAACTAATGGAGAATCATTTGGTAAGAAAGAGGACTAAATCTCAATTCCAACACAACAAAGAGTGTGAGGATTTGAGAGTTCTCTGACACAAGATGAAGGATGTAAATGGAAACAAAATGCAAAGAGAAGAAAAGAAAGGAAAAAAAAAGCATGAATACGCACATTGGTGATCCATGAGAAGAATAGTGAGAGAGAAAATATGGACTTCTCGCCCCTAGATCTTGTCTAGGTGATTCATGGGAAAAGGACATGGAAAACTAGCCCCTAGAGTCTATCTAGGTGATCCATGTAAGGGAGGAGAGTGAGAAAGTCTAGCCTTATGCCGCTAGTTCCACTCAACCTCGTGCATGTGTGTGTAAGGGAGGTTAGAAGCACCTCATAGGAGTCTATGCCCGAGTATTCTACAACCTGTATATGTATAGTACAAAAGTGTGACATCTCGCTCTAAGAGTCTGTGCTCTGGTTCCGAGAATAATCACCTTGCATAAAAGAAAAATGGAGACATCTTGCTCTAAGAGTTTGTGCTCTGGTTCTGAGAATGACCCATTGCTCAAAAGGTATAATGTTTATGTCATAAGTAAAGTAGAACAAGGATACCTACCTTCATCACAAAAGAAGATACCCCAAAAATGCAACAATGTCATCGATCCAAGCAAGAGAGTTTTGCACTCTTTAAGCATGGATAAGATAGTTGAAAAAGGGATATCTTGTAGTATGTGTAAAGGAGATCCTTAGAGGAGAAGAGATCTTTGTACAAAAGACACCTATCCTCGAGAGAAATTGTATTAGACAAATATAACATCTTCTAGAATGAGACAAAGAAGAGAATAAGAATGCAATACTTCCTTCTTTTGCGAGGTGAAAGTGATTCTTAATGAAGGATGACGCTCTTTTTAACCCAATTGGGAGAGTGAATTCATTATGGATGTATTTTACCAAGTGCAAAAGAGGTTGTAGTCAAGGACTTACACCTCTTGTAAGAGAGAATCCTTGAACAAATAACAACAAATGCATACAAGGAATAACATCCAGTAATAAAGTTCACACCATCCACGAAATAGGAAAAAGTGGATCCTTAGATAAAAATAAGGAAAGATCATTGCTTTACGCAATCTTCTAGGGAGAGATTTAGACATAAGAAAAATGTACTACATACTCACATGAGTTCATGCAAGCAGGACATTAATGTATGTAAAATGCTCCTCACAAGAAGTGGGTAGGATAAGAAAGAGAATACACATCTTCTCCCATATCTAGGAAAAGAGGATTCTAAAGAAAAGATGATCAATATTTCCACACTATTACCCCAAAGGGAAATTTTAACCATAAAAAGAAGAGATGTATGAAGTCACTCTTTTCCCCATAGGAACAAGAGTTAACATAGAAAATTAGGCTATTATGTTGCTTCAAAAATATGATTGCACTTGAAATTGTACCATCATGAATGACAATGAGCCCCCAGTAAATGAGCTACCAATGTCACATAATGATGAGCAACATAATAGCCATTAATTTTATTTAAAGACATGATAGACTAAATGAGGTATTTGAATATGACATGCTAAATGCTCAACTATAAGTGAGATCAAAAACATGTATAAAATGATAAAAATTGAAGAAGAAAAGTCACAAGAAATCTTAGAAGAGGGATGAGTGTAATTTATTAGAGCCTTATCCCTGGAGGAAAGGACTTTATGATGAATAGGAGATAAATATTCATAAGTGGATTTAGAAATTTGAGGGGAGTCATAAAGAGATTCCTTCATTGCCAAGATTTCCTTATGAGGGGAATGAGAGTTGATAGAAGTAGAAGATGATTTAGTTGAAGTGAGATCATCATCACTACTAAATATAGCATTCACATTGAGAGATGGTCTTTTAGATGCTTTGGTGGGATTAGAAAGATTATATCCAAGTCCAAATGAATATTCATGCATGTTATGTTCTAAAGGAACTTTAATTCCTTGTTCATTTGTGCCACAACCATTTCCACTATAGCCACTCTTAGCCAAAATGTGAAAACCACGACCATAAAGGGATGCTAAATCAGAAAGAGATGGTGATGCCCCATAGGTCTCAGTGCTATTTGTATTAGAGGAAGATGTTGAAGAGTTATTTGAATCGGAGGTAGCCACAAAGTTGTTACTGAATTGCTTAGACAAAGTGGGCTTCTCTTTAGTTTCTTCCTTAGATTTCCCCTTCTCCATCTTAGGCACTCTATATTCTCCTACAAAAGTAGGGTTAAAGTCTAAAGATCCCCAATCATCATCCAAGAGAGCCTTTTCGGGAGAAAAGATATCTTTGGGAGAAGATTCTGATTGAGTAGAAGGATCAAGAGTACTAGAGGGGACAAAATCCTTAAAGGAAGTAGATGCATTTGAAGTGGTAGAAGGATTGGAAGTAGTTGAACAAGAAGATCCAGTTCGTAATGGTTCTTGAAGATTAGTATCAGCTAGCAAGGTGTATGTTATATTGTCATAAATGAATTTGACTCACCCATGCAAAGTTGAGGGGACAGCTTGCATACTATGAAGCCAAGGTCTCCCTAATAGAAGATTGTAAGTCAAATTACTAGAGATGTCATGAATAGGTGTAGGTAAAGTAACAGGACCTACTATAATAGGTAAGATTATGATACCCAAACATTCTTTACCCACATTATCAAAGCCTCGAATAGAAATAGAAGAACGTTTAATGAGAGAATGATCCACATTAAGCTTGTCCAATAAATCAATACTACAAACATTAAGGCCAGATCCATTGTCCACAAGGGTTCGTCTTATAGCAGTGTCATTGATAATGACTACAATCATAAGAGGATCATATTGATTTTGAATTTCATGAGAAGGTAACTCATCTTGTGTGAACAAAATTTGAGCTTTGGGTTTTCTTGTAGAATCAATCAGGGAAGCCATGTTATTATTATTATTATTAGGTGTCACTGCAGGTGGGACATCTAAATTTTTTAAAGCATCTTGTAACATCCCATGATAGGCAAGTGAAGTTTGAACTAAATCCCAAATAGAAATCTTTTCTAGAGTAGTTTTAAGTTGTTCAATAAGATCATAGTCCTTACTAAGCATTTGTGAAATACGAGAAACCTGAGGAAGAATAGGTTGGGAAGGAGGAAGTGAAGTTGGGATAACTGGAGGAGGATTAGGTTGCCTATTGTTTCTTGTGTTATAGGTATGAGCAACCGCATTATAACTCTCTCTAGTCAGTTGCTTAGCATACTCATAAGGGCTCTTAGTAGAATAACCTCCTTGCATAGTAATAATAGGTTTCTTAGGAGTGCAAAAAGAATCATTAGCATAACCACCTTGAACCACTAAGATAGGCTTATTTAAAGGTTGAGAATTTTGAAAAGGACAAGCACCTTGGACAGTGAAGAGAGGTTTGTTAGGTGTTTCATTCACATGTATCAAATTGATTGAGGATGGTTTAGAGGAATGAAAAAAAGTGTTGGAAGAATTATTAATAGTCCTCTCTTGCACTAAAATCTTATCATGGATTAAATCAATTTTAGGAGAGAGACAAGGGGTAGGCATTGATATTCTAGTAGGAAGAGTAATACTAGGAAAGGTCATATCATCCTCTATCATCAAAGGATCTACATGGGGAATAAACTCTCTAGGAGAAGGATCAACATTACTCTCTAAAGTCTCACTTTTGAGAGGGAGATCTTTGAAAGAGATGTTAACCATCTTGCTTTGAACTAGGGTATCCTTATGAGTAGAACCAAGTTGAGGAGAGGGAGATGCTTTATTTTTAGAGGGAGAATAATTGAGATTCAAGGAAGGTGAGAAACTATCAAGGGAGTTTTCAATCTTGATTTCATCCCCTTCGGCTAGGGTTCTCTCATGGGGTAGAGGATAATCTACACCTTCTTCTAATGGTTCATCCCAAATAGTGAAGTGGTTGAAAGGAATGTTTGAAGTATAGTCAATTTCGGGAGAGGAGATAACATTGTTTATTAATTCCTCATCCTTAGGAGGGAGAGAATTAATAGATGTGTTAAACTCATCCTCTTTCCTCAAAATATGTTCAATATGATCTTTAGGGGAGAGAGAATTAAGGAAATTGCTTATTATTTCATCTTCTTTCTCTAAGGGATACTTATGGGTAAGACCAACTTTAGGAGAAGGGAAAGCATTTATCATTAATTCATCATCTCTAGTGGGAATTTTGTTGGAAAAGGAAATGCCATCACTAGGAAATGTAGGGATAATGTCATCTTCTTGCACAAAAGGATCCTCATGAAGGGAGTGTTTTTTAGGAGCCACAAAGTCATCAAGGGCATCATCCAACAAAGCATGATCATATCTATTAAAAGGTTTATCTTTTGATTCAAAAGGAGACATCTCTTCATAGAGGGGATCATTGAAAACAACCATGTTACTAGATTTAGTGGAAGAGCTGATAGGAATGTACCCTTGAGAGGATTCATTTGACTTATCTTTCTCATCACAATGAAATGGCATAGTAACAATGTTTATGAGTTTTTGGTAAAATGAAGGTTGGGTATCTTTAGGGTTGAAAAACTCATCCAAAGCTTCATCTAATTCATCTTGGCTATACTCATAATCAACATTTTTGCATACATCATCATAAATATGAACATCTTGCAAATAAAAATCTGACATTTTGAAATAAAGATTGCATAAAACTTAAACACACAATGCAAAAGAAACAAAGAAACACACTCTCTTTGTTTTTTTTTTTTTTTTTTTTTTTGTTTTAATGAAAATGAGACTTAAATGAAACACTCTAAATCTAGATCTAGATCTAACAAATGCAATGCAAGAGAAAGCAATAATAAGATTCACGTCGAGTTCACCAAAATGTGTAGGGGAAAAAGCGGGACTAGGCTAACATACCCTAATCCTACCTTTTGACACACATTGCAGAATATGAAAGAGCCTAGAGGTATCACACAGTTGGCTACTTATTTTTGTGGAAGAGAGAGCCACGAGCTACCTATTAGGGTTTCTATTCCTTTGTTGTAATTGAAAGATAAAATGATGCAAGTTCAACTCCTAACCCCAAAGTGCAAGTATGAACTACTAACAAGATTGCAGAATTGAAACTAAACAATGGAAAGCTGTAAACACAAGGACAAGACAAGAATGAAAATGCATACCCGGAGTTAAAATCTGAGTGGAAATGTTCAGGACGGGGGCGCGGGTGCCACTGTCCTGATTCTGCCCTTGAAACTACTCTTGAAACTGTTGTTTTGCCACTTGAAAAGCTCTCTGAAACTTGCTGTCTGATAGAAGGACCAAGGCGCCTAGTGCCCCTGTCCCAGGGACTAGGGCACCTAGCGTCCCTATCTTGGTAGGACGAGGGTGCCCCACACCCCTGTCCTGGTCTTCTGGGTTGGAATTTGGTGTGAAGTTCTATCTCGGTCTGCTTCCGTCGGATCTGTAATTTGTGGCGTCCTTCGAATTCCAAAGTCTGCACTTATATCTGAAAAGGTATGGTGGGCGACTATATAGGGTTTTGCCTTAGTCAAACCCTCACTTTGGTGATTTCCACCTCCACGAATAGCCAATACATATTGTAAAAGTAGTGTGTGTGCAGACCTTGTGTGTGTGCAAGATCCTAAAATGCAAGTAAGCAAACTAGAGCAACCTAAAAAGTAAACCCTAATTGCTTGTAAATGATAATGTAAATGCTCCAAATCAAGATGCAAAGTGATCTAAAGCATGAATACAAATGATATAATGAGGCTTATGCAAAGACATAAAAACAACATGAAATCATATCCAACCCCAAGGGAGGGGTACAAGCCAATCTTCAGTCGGTGATCCCCTATTGCTCTTCAATGTCTTCAAAGCCCTAAATGGATGAATGAGATTGATGAATGCTTGATGGATGGATGTTGAATGTTGTTGAAGTCTTCAAAGTTCTGCTCTTTCGTTGCATAGAGGGCCCTTGAAACCAAAAATCCGGATCTTTTCAAATGAAGAAAGAGAGCTCTTATATATGAAACTCGAGGTCTTAATTTCAACTTTTGGCCGACCTAGAGATTGAATCTCCCACCAATTTCTTGGGGTTAAGCTTTATTTTATGATTGGATTGTGCTCCTAAAATTTCAGGAAAAATGTCCGCGACCGTGTGCACTCCGGGCGCCATGGTCCCGATAACTTTTCACCAAATTTTCAGGGCCATCGGATATGATGATTTTAGAGAGAATCCCGAAGTTACAGGTGATTTCGAGATGTTTTGACCCCCGAAATCAAGCCCCCAAGTTCAAAATAGGACCTAATTAGGGTTTTTTATTAAATGATGTATTGGAGGAATAAAATGAAAGGGGCACACTTTAATGAAAGGGCCCAACTTTATGATGTGGAAGATGATGAAATAGGACCTTAGACCTAATTAATTTGATTAATTAAGTGCTAAAGGGGAAATGCGATGCAAAATGCTAAATGCGCCAAGGCGAGTGCTAAACCAAGTGTGAAATTGTACCACCCTAGCAAGTGTGTACAATTTACAATGCTACATTTAGCCCCCACTTTAGCGGTCATATGAACACTACATGCATATGCAAGCTAAAGTACAGAAAAATAAACATTATTTGAAAAAGGATATATCCATAAGTCTGTCGAATGAAGCCCCCAATGATATCTACAGTACACAGTTAGGAACCACACCCTACAAAACACACGTTAGATCACAAAATCACCTAATGCTTACTAAGGAAGGTGATGAAAATTCAAGGGTAGCTATATGCCCCCCTTGTTTCGGCTTGCTAATTTTAGTGAGTTGAAACAGGGTATCATGTTTACCACTTCGAATTGTTAAAGAATATTGATGACAAATGCTCACAAGAAGATTTGATATGAGATCAAAAACTAATGGAGAATCATTTGGTAAGAAAGAGGACTAAATCTCAATTCCAACACAACAAAGAGTGTGAGGATTTGAGAGTTCTCTAACACAAGATGAAGGATGTAAATGGAAACAAAATGCAAAGAGAAGAAAAGAAAGGAAAAAAAAAGCATGAATATGCACATTGGTGATCCATGAGAAGAATGGTGAGAGAGAAAACATGGATCCAAGAGTTTTGATAAATCAATAGTCTAGTTGAAGGTATACTAGAAAGCTCAGTGATCAATCAAAATATCATGAAAATACTTTAATGCTTAGTTGCATCATCATGAATCAATTCAAAGGCATAAGAGGGGCTTGAAATTTATTTATGTAGCAGTCATATCACTGTCATGAGCCATCAAAGAGTATTCTTATAATCTCTAATGATATGTCAATATGAGTTGAAAGTTCCAAATAGGTAAACAAGTTTTGTTTACTTAAAATGAGTTCCAACCATTTTTACTTCTTGAAGTTCATATCAACAGTTAGACTCTATCATGCAACCACTAAAGGGGTTTAATTCATCACTTGATTGAATAATGTAAACAACACTTCAAGGCCAAACAAAGTGGAGGGATTTTGAAGTAGTTCTAGAAGTCTTAGTACAGTTATGAACCGTTCAAGAGTTAGTTATGACTTGAGATAACTCTATGAGCAATGCCATTAAATAGAGAAGGTTCATATTCTTTAGGAGACTCTTCAAGCCAAACTCAGAGGAACACAAGTACCATGAAAGACAATGTACTTCAGAGATCCCAAGAACACCTACATGCAAATACCTGTCACAAGAGAAGAATGGAGGCACATAAAGCAAAAAAGCATAAATGCTCTGAAGAAGAAAGTTATTATTCAGAAAGGGAATCAATTTAATGAAAAAGTACAATACAATCCTTATAAAAGGATAATAGAAACTCTAAAGATATGCAACCCTAAAGAAACCCTAAAGGGATGGTGTGTATTTCTACAATATTCATCAAATGCCTAAGTTTAACTTAAGCATAGAGTTTAATAGACTAATAATTAAATAAATAATTATTAGCTAATACAATATAACTCTAACACCCCCCCTTAAGATGAACTTAGGGAGTAGCTAAAAAACTAAATGCATGAAGCAAAAAATGCAACTACATGATGAAGGCAAATTTGGGTCCCGACAACAAGGCCTGTTGAGGTACCCAATCACAACCAAATCTCTATGAACTGGAGAAATAGAGAAAACCGCATGGGAAAAAACTATAGTCCAAAAAGAGATGGAAAAGCAAGAAGAACACTACTGAAGCAAGAAATAGTTGCAAACACTATCAAAGAGTAACTGTTGATCTAAAGAACCTCCACTGAAATAGAACATGATCAGGTAGAGAAGACTGTAATCTGCATGAGTGCCCTCAAATGACACTACTCGAATCAGATGGCAAACGAAGGCAAACAACTGAACTTGAAGATACAGATGGCATGAGACACCAAAGCTTGAAGAGCTGATCAATCAAACCAAGGAAGCATTAGAACCAACAGGACAAACCTCCCCATAATGCTGAAAAGGGAGAGGGATAGGTACACTGAAAAGAACAACCAATAGGAACTGCATGACGAAGAACTAGGAACATCAAAGGTGCAGAGAAAGTACATAGTGTCGTGGAAGGAACACTCACTTGACACACATCATGAGGTGAATGTCATGGAAGGAACACTCACTGGAAAAAGGTAGATGGAAAACAAAAGACAAACATCAACCCCCTCATGGCACTTTATCAATAGTGCATGTAAAACAAGGCAGAAGATGTGCATGATCCCATGTAAACAATGCATGATGGCACTTTATCTTAGTGCATTTGCATAAATACAAGCTACAATGATAAGAAGACTGGAAATAGAAATGAGAACCAAAATAGAGACATCCTACCTAGAGAAGAGATCCCAGGGCTTGAAATAACCAAGATATCCACCAGAGTGCTGAAAAGAAAAAAAATGAATAAAATATGCATGGAGCAGAGTCTAGAAATAAAACTCATATGGCTGGAAAGTGCACAGAACAAGCTTTCCATCGATATAAAGTTTTTGAAAAATGAAGTTCGGATGCTCATTCTATGGCTCCCAGAGTGCAAAAAAGAGACCCCACTTTGACTAGAAAAAAAATAGTCAAACAAAAAAATTGGAAAAAATTACCAACATGACAAGGTCTGGCTTGGAACCAGCTTTCCGACGCCTATTCGTTTTCAAAAAAACGTCTCCGTATGCCCAAGATATGACCAAAAGAAAAAAACCCCTCTTTTTGGGCATAAAAAGGGTAAAAAAAATTTAAAAAAAAAAAAAAAAAATTTTTTTTTGACGAAAATTTTCTGACCCATTTGCAGGTATAGCCGTATGGATTTTTGTGCCTCGTAAAGCATGTCAATGAAAAAATCATGGCCCAGATGCACTTGTCACCGAAATAGGTCGAATTATATATCAAAATGAATGGAAACGCCCTTCGGAAGCCAACAGTGAGGTCTGTTTTGGCCCAAACTGCTCT
This sequence comes from Cryptomeria japonica, assembly GCF_030272615.1. NCBI lineage: Eukaryota > Viridiplantae > Streptophyta > Pinopsida > Cupressales > Cupressaceae > Cryptomeria > Cryptomeria japonica. Next base: position 348,141,846 of record NC_081413.1, read on the forward strand.
AATTTTTTTAATAATTTTTTTGACGAATTTCTTGAAATTCGTGCAAAAAAAAGACAAAACCAAAGAAGAAATTTGAGAACCCAATTTGACAAATTTTATATGGAAATGGGGGTTTTGGGGCATTCTGAGCTCAACAGTGAGTTTCGTTTGAGCCCAAAATGATCAGAAACAAAACAGGTACCCTAGATCCAATAAAAAACTCTGAAAAAACTTGAAACCCTCCTCCAAAAAATCTTTTGAAAAATCAGGAACAAGCAACAATAGATGTAGGCTCTGATACCATGAAGAAGTTGAGGAAATACAACTTCAGAGATCCCAAGAACACCTACCTGCAAGTACCTATCACAAGAGAAGAATGGAGGCACATAAAGCAAAAAAGCATAAATGCTCTGAAGAAGAAAATTATCATTCAGAAAGGGAATCAATTTAATGAACAAGTAAAATACAATCCTTATAAAAGGATAATAGAAACCCTAAAGGGATGATGTGTATTTAATAATTAGAATAATTATTATATACCTACAATATTTATTAAATGCCTAAGTTTAGCTTAAGCATAGAGTTTAATAGACTAATAATTAAATAAATAAATATTAGCTAATACAAGATAACTCTAACAAAACTCAGAGGAACATAGTACCATGAAAGACAATGTTTCTTCAAGACAACCAATAAGCAAGGTTACCATTAAATATTAGGCCAAAAAAATCAAAGAATGACATTAAAAATGATAGTGACATGCTAAAATGCAATGAAAAATACAGACAAAGAGTATTTAGAACATACAAAAGGCACTATGAATTTACAACCATTGTTATAGCATTTTAGAGCATAGGACAGTCAATAAGGTCCCTAGTTTTAAATGACAATTCAAAGGATAGAAGGATCAACCGTGACAGTGAGGATCTTATCTAGATAGATAGTCCCAAAAAGATTAAGAGTTTGCAAATACAAGGATAGAGTTTGAAGGAGGTTAGGAAACTGCTAGACTATAATATGAAAAGAAATCATGAATGAGCTTATACTAGTCATGATCAACAACACAATGAGTAGATCAAGAGGAGTCATGATGAGTAGATGTTATTTTGAAGAAGGTGGATAATCCTTTACACTGTTAAGACATCCATTGAGAAGAAACAAGTTGTTTTGTTCACTGTCATGAAGGCAAAACATAGGTATGAAAACAAAGGAGTTCACTATCAAATGACAGGTAAATAAGGTTTTGACACTAAGATCAAAGACCATCACATCAAAATATAGATGCATTCAATCATTCATAGCAAAAGTAAATAGTGCAACACCATAGATATCTAAGATCAATGAGAAAGATCCAGTAATACCAAGCATGGATGGCAGAGGTTGTGAACAACAAAGTATAGGTATAAAAGGAAGGCATATATAGTCTTAACAATAAAAGGGAAAAATGGAAGTGTTAGAACTTAAGAATATAGTTGATACAATGTTTTGATAGTTAAATAATGCAACATACATAGTCCATATGATATACACAGTCATAACAAAATTTTGGGAAAGATGGAACAATGACAACATCAGAATCTAAGATCAAGGACAATCACAAATCAAAATTGCCAACAAAAGAGAAGTTCTAGCACAAAGTCAGTCTAAATACCATAGGAATCCATGATAGCAGTAAATTAAAGATGACCTCTTAGTCACCCAAGCACAAGGCATATACTCTACAATATTTTATTAAAATCAACCCTGTTTAATAGCCCTTGTAATAATGATAGTCTTTGAAAATGTCAATGCTTAGGGATGGAGAAAGATACATGCCTGATAAAATAGTAAAGGATTTGTAACCACTTTATTATAGAGAAAATATATGGATGAATGTTATCATGAATGATAAATGAGGTTGACAGGTCATCCATACAAAGTGTATTGATAGGACGCAATACAATCCTTGAGAACCCCTTGTGTAATAAGGTTTGAGATAGGGTTATGAATCCATATGTCAAAATGACATCCAAAATGCAGTGATATATGAGAAACAATCTCATATAGGTTGCAAACCAATCATATAAAAAGACTTTATGCTAGTGTTAAATATGGTAGGCCACATTATAAATATGAAATACCAACCATGAGTCTCAATGACAGTGTTTACTTATTTTTTGTGGGAAACATAAAGGCTAGTAGGTAAAAGAAGCAAAAAGATACAATCTTCATGAGAGTTGCAAAATTCAAATGACCATGTGCAGTAATACAAAAGATTCTCAAACCTACAAAAAATAAAAAGCTTATAGTAATCACGATCTAGGGGCCATGCTTTAATTAAAAGGTTTGTTCCAAGACAATTCCTCGAGACAATAGAAGGTAGTGGAGAAAGCATTTTAGAAAAAAATATTGCAGCAATCAATGGTATAAAAATAGTCCAATGAAAAAATGTTAGCCATAGAGGATAATTATAACCTTAAGACAACCCAAATTAGGAATGATTCTCATGAAAAACAAGAGCCCTATTAAGATTTAGGATGTTGACAAGGACAGTACAAAGATGTAGATCTAATTGATTATAGTATGAAATGGATATGCAAGCTAGGCCTAATCTCAGTTAGCAACCAATCCATGGAATATATCAAGTCAAGGGATATGATGGAGAGTTTCATTCAAAATCAAAGAAAGTAGCCTTCACGAAAGAACGTTTTAGTTTTAATGAATGTGAAGTTTCAAAAGAAGACAATAAATAGTGGATAGAATATGTTGAAAAGACGTTATCTCATAACAAGCCAGACATTGGATAAAGAGTCATCAACAAGTTTGTAGTCCTAGAATTAGATTAGAGATGATACAATATAGATCTTTAAAGCTCAAAAGGGAAAAATGGAAAAGGGCGTACAAAAATCTCCATAGTCTTGTGAAGGCACATGGGCACAAAAGAATAGCTCAAGAAAAGTAATTTTGACTGTTAGAAGAAGAAATACAAAGTCATAAGTCTACAACAAAAGACAGGGTATACCATAAATGGCTATCTTGTGACTGTTACAAAGTAAAATTTGGATGAACTCATAGAGACATTTACAAATACAACCTACCCTTTATTTCTTCTTTATGGATTTCTTTAGATGACAACTACCTACAAGAGATTCAAGATGTAAAAATATATAAAAGAGACTTTACAAAATAATATACAATATATTACATAACAAGTAAAACAAATCGCAAATGGCATTAAGGTCCACTTTTTTATGTAGGGATGCATTAAGTTTTAGTCTGCAAATTATCCTTCTGTGTTATCAATCTTTTCATAATCAAAGTAATGAAAACAAGTAGAAATTAGGTAATGGAAGACAAATACTAATGAAATAGAGGGTGAATCTCTCTCACAAAATTTTCACATCCACAAACATTTAACAAGCAAATTTTTTCAAAAGGTTTTAGTTCCAATCATTCATACTTTAGTTGCTAATTTCGTATTTGCAAACTAAGGAGAATGTATCTTGAAGCAACATTAACATCAATCCACATGCAATTTCCTTTTATATTATAATTGATTCTAAACAAAGGAATTGCATGGATGAAGAGAAAGAAGGCAACTTTATTACCTTAGAAAGTTTTTATTTAAAGAAGATGACATTAGATTTATTTGCGCGAAGGAAAAACAAAGGTCTAAAAAAGTTTTAGAATAACCAAGAAGTAGATCAAATCTATGGTGACTGTGTATATCTTTGCTCTCTTTGTTGTTGCTCTACTCTTTTGTGATACTTTTCTTTCTACCAATTACTATGCAAATTGCAACAAAAACTTAGACAAGCCCATGATCTATTTCTCCACAACTGATGCAAGAAATGGTTCCATTGAAATGGTTGTAGAAACTTTGAAACAAGTGTCCTCTAACACATAATAGTTGATTCAAGTCCTATAACACACATAAGTTGTGGAATGTCAAATAACTCTGCACCCTCAAATGAACGTCAATAACTCTACACCCTCTAATATCTAAAGGAGCTTAAATGGCTTTTTTATATAGACATGCCTATTCATGGTGAATCGTGCCTTCAATTGTGCCTACAACATGGTATGTTCTTATGCATTTTTCCTTCATTACATATAACGTACTCCTTGAAATGCAATTTTTTATCAAACGCTTTAACCTTATTGAGCTGTTTGAGAAGTTGAGTGGATTTTGGATTTTTAGAGACTATTCATAGCCTCTAAGTTTAAAGAAAACATGAAGCGTATATAGTAAAAGGGCAAAAAAACAAACAAGAAAATAGTTTGCTACATTTTGGTATTGTAGGAGTCAATGGATGGCATATGCATGTCCCCTTTCTTTGTGCTCAAAGGTCTTGCCTTAGAAATTTCAGGTTCTAGATTCTATCCTTGCGTAAACTATATGGTCTTGGTCAACTATGTTGGACAACCACTTGGACAATGTATGGTGGGATGGAAATGCTTAGATCTAACTATTTGATGCCCTCTTTGCTTGTTGATATGAAGTTTACCATCGCAAAAAATATTTAGCAATCACAACCTTGAAGGGCTATAACAAGATATTCAAGAATGACCATTGATGAAAGAGGATAGTCATCATTTGTGTTTTCAAGATAAGGATAGTTTTCTCTCAAGCAAGGATAATCATTGTATGAGAACATGGTGAACAAATATTGAATACACGTACAAAAATGACAATTAGAGCAGAGAGTAAGAACTTAAGAAATCCAAAATGATGTTCAATCATGAAGGACAAGAGGATATTGAGAGAGATCACACATATTGATATCTTACCAATATCTATAAGAATAAGAGTTACAAAGAATAGAGAGTTAGAGACAATACAAAATGAAAAAAAGACAAGAAGCTAGATAGTTGACATACATGACAAACATCGTGATCATGTAATAAAAAAAGTTCAGTTTGGTAAATCCATGATCCTGAGAGATGACATGATGTTCATTGAAGATCAACAACAACAATTATATAATCATAGAAGAAGCCATGTACACTTAAATATGGGACATTCAACATTGTTGCAAGGTTCACACTGACAGTCTATTTTTCAAAGGGATGATAATAGAAGATAATCAAAGATTACATATTTAAAGCCATTCACCTTTCATTCAATGAGAAGACTATAGTGATAAAAGGTCATTGTACAAGAAAGAAGACAATTTATAGTGAATAATAGTTGGAAATAAATAGATAGGACCTCACTATCATAAAGGTCAAAGAATATTTATCATCATTAGTGAAAGAAATAGTATGAGTTTATAATCTCCATGATAAAGAGAAAGTTTCATGATCACATTGAATGCAATAAATAACAAAAATAAAGAGAAAAACACCAAACTCAGTCATTTGAGAGTAGTGGACAACAACCTTGTAATATTTTGACAAGAGAACACATATAAAACAAATGGGAGACTATTAATATGATAATTTGAGGACCCAATTGTTATTAAAAACACAAAAATTTCAACTTGTGACTATGACCAAAATCTATGACAAAGTGAATTGCAACTAACATTGACTCAGAGTTTAGGGTTTTCAAGCAATAAATTACATAGTTTTGCAATATTTTTGCAAGTTCCAACAATGTCTTCAGTTGGGGATGAATGGCTATTGGACATTGTAATAATCCAGAGACAATCTATGGGACGCAGACCAAAATTATGAAAAACAACTAAGACGCATTAACACAAATAAAAACTAAATTGGAAAACGTAATCTACTATGCATGGAATCAATATTCTTTAAGAAAAGAAGTGCATGCCCTTGATTGAAAAAAACACCTTACCTAAGGAGCACACGATTATGGAGAGATCGCTCTGGGGGGGAGGGAGGAAAGAGAAACTTCAACTTTGGTAGATGACACTCCCAGCCCGTGCTTGGTTTCTTTTAAAATGAACTTGCATTATGTTTTTTTTAAATAATAATGCCTGAGTTCATCGAACAAGAAAAGCACGTGCAACACAAACTTAGGTTGGGATAACTAAAAAGTTGTTTTGGTGATGTGAATGACCTTCCCCAATGACTTTCTCATCGGTGTAACTCCCTCTGATACATCAGGTCTACATCGGTGTATGTCTTACCGATAGCCTCATCGGCTATTGACAAGACCAAATTTTCCCTTCACTGCTAGTGTAAGTCTTGCCAATGGATTTCATTGGCATGTGCTACCCCGATGACAGGCTTCTATGTATATGAATATCTTCAAAAGGTTCTGACAAAGGTTTCCGATGGACAAGGCATATTGTGATAAAATTTAATTTTTTTTACAAAAAATGCCCGAGTTCATCGGAATTCCAATGAACAATGACCTTCCCTGATGACTTTCTCATCAGTGTAACTCCCTCTATTACATCAGGTGTGCATCGGTGTATGTCTTACCGATATCCCCATCAGCTATCAGCAAGACCAAATGTTCCCTTCGCCGATAGTGTAAGTCCTGCCGATGGATTCCATCGACATCTGCTACCCCGATCACAAACTTCTATGCATACAAATAGCTTCAAAAGGTTCTGACGAAGGTTTCCAATGGAAAAGGCATATTGTGATCAAATTTGATTTTTTTTACAAAAATGCCCGAGTTCATCAGAATTCCGACAGAAACATCCATCGGAATTCTGACGAACTTGAGCATTTTTGTAAAAAAAATCAAATTTGATGACAATATTCCTTGTCCATTGGAAAACCTTCATTGGAATTTGAGGCCAAATGTATTAGTGTATTGAAGTATTATTTTATTATTTTGTAAGGTGGACATGGAATTATATTGTAATATCATATTGTATTGTTGCACCTAGGAGTACCTAGATGGACGTGCAACATGTAGAGATTCCCTTGGAATATTCTTGTAACCACTTGATGAGTTGTATTGATACATTGGTAGTATTATATTGTATTTATTTAATATTGGGGAATGCAATTGTGATGGAGTTCCCAATATTAAATGTGGGTCAAGAGTAGGTAGGAAAAATATTATATTTTATTGTCACATGGTTTTGGGCACATGGTTTGATGTATTACCACTTGGTGTTTTGTGGGAGCTTGTGTTTATAAAAGCAACCACAAGGGTAGTTGTTTAGGCTGGTTAGTTAGCCAGGTTAGCATTTGTGAAGGAAGGAAGCATGGTTGGTGATGTGTGGATTCATGCTTGTTCAGATGGAGTGCTTGTTGATGGGTTGTTATGGCTGGGCTTTTGAAGGATTTCCATAGCTATATTGTAATGGACGCATTGCTGATAATACATGGTGGATGAATCTTTTGGAGGTTGGGTTTTTCCCTCATGAGGGTTTTCTCAGGACATATCTTGTGTCACATTTTCATGGGTATGTCGTCTATTCTTTGCATGTGGATTCTATGTATTGATTTGATTAAGATTTAAATTGGGTTGTGTGGAAATTGTCATAAAGATGGCTGCAAGTTTCCTTACAAGTGGTATTAGAGCTATTGGTTAATAAGTGTTTATAACCCTACGTTGAATCCATGAATGCATGTATGAATGAAAGACAAGACAAGATATGAGGGTTTGTTGTAGGTTGTGGGTTGTAGATTTGTGGGCATTTGTTGCAGATCTGGTGTTATAAATTTTTTTTTCAAAATGGGTTTCCATTGATTCGCATTTTTGGGGGTTTTGGGGGTGGATTTTCAAATTTGTTCTCATGGGACAAAACGGACCCCATGGTTGTGATCAGGGAGGTCGGGAGACTAATATTGATATATAACTTGCCTTATTTTGATGACTTGAGCATAACTTGAGCATATGATGTCGGTTTTTCAACTTCTTATAGTCGTTGGAAAGGTGATTCAATGTACTTAATGATTATATGATTAGTTTTTCCATATTTTTTTGTTTGGGCAGTGAAATGTTATCTGGAAGTGACAGTTACCTTTACGGCTTTGAGAGGTCATAACTTGAGCATATGGATTCAGATTTTGGACTTCAAATAGTTGACGGAAAACTCTTAGAGAGAACTACACATTGGTTTTGATTTGGAGAAAGTTTTACATGATTTATATGCTGACATTTTGACTTGAGTTGTTGATGGGTTCTTTTGACTATGATGACAATATGAGTTAATGACATGTTACACATTGGAGATTTTGATTTGATGTCATTGTATACTCAATGTTGTATCTCATATTGCTCTTATGACGACATGTATATTGGTTTGGTTTGGGTATGTATGTTGCATTGGTTGGTCTACAAGTTGTGTAGTTTTGTGAGCGGTCTATAATTACATGATTGCATTTATGGCTTGGATATAGTTTGTCTATGCCCTTAGACCTTTCATTTGTTGATGCATATTCAGATTGGTGGCTTGGTTTAGTCACATGGTTTTCTGATTTTGTTCTCATGGTGAGGAGGAGAGATGTTGTTACCAGCTACAACCATAATGGAGGACTTACATGGTTGACTATGTGATGCCGACAAGTTGGACACATTGAGTTAGATGCTTGCTTTGTGGATGTGATCATTATGCCATTATTGTTCCTTATATTTAGGGGATTTGGCATGACATGGTTAGATTTGCAGGTGCTTTGATTGATGATGATTTGATTGGATTCCTGATTGATATGACAGTTTATCTTCTTGTTTGAGGATCATGGTTACTTTGACTTTTGGGGGCTCATGATGTGCACTTTGAGTTCTTTGATTGTTAGATGGATTTGGTTCATTCGCATGGTTAGAGGATGGCTTTATCATATTGTCATGGATAACTTGTATACACTTTCAGTGGGAGATTTTGACAGTGTGATAAGGTGGTGTGGGATTTGATCCTGATTGTTTGTCGGTGGTTTTGTATCTTCTTGAGATGGAGTTCATAGTTTACTTGATATTGTCGACATTTCAGTTGTATGTGTGTAGACCTAGATGATCTTCATTTAGGAGATTCTTATCACGATGCTATGGAGAGCTTGATATCATAGTTCAGTGGGAGCTTGTAGCAGTGATTTGTATTCACCATTGGATGGTGGATGATCTTCTTAGTGTGTAGATGTTTGGAGGATGCCTTAGATCCCGTTGTTGCAGAAGGGTCTTTCACATTTGCGAGTACACTTGTAGGAGATGGTAATCTTCATGATATTTGAGGATGTTTACATCTTGAGGGATCAAGAAGTCCTTGGTTGAGGTGTGGTTTATGCTTTCATTTGACATGTTATCCTTGCTTGATAGGATGGTTTATATTATATCATGATACACTCTTGATGGCTAGCTTAGAGTTTTGGCATGATATGGTTATTAGATATGTTCATGTGGAGCATGTTATCTCTTGGGAAGAGATGGTTAGATCATGTTGTCATCTTTATGTTCCTGAATCTATGGTTGGAGTTTTGACATTGATCTTGGTAATTCTCTTTGTATTGGGTACATGATCATTTTCTTGATTACTTCATGGTGGTTCTATGTTGTATTTGGAGTTTGGCATGGATTGATCAGTTATAGTTGCTCATGGATACATGGAGATGTTGGTGATGCTGGTATTCTCTTGTGATTAGAGATATTTGTTGGAATGGTTGATGGTTTCAATAGGAAGACCGATGAGTATTCACCTGGTATAGACTTGAGAGGAGATTGTTCTTAGATAAGTCTTGATGACTTGGATGTCTTGGATGAACATTCTTGTTCCCCACTCTTGGTCTACTTGTTTTTTTACTACTTGAGTGGTATTTCCCATTGTTTCCTTTTAGGTGCATTATGTTTATGCTTATCTTTCATAGATATGGATCTTGAGCTATGGAGATGTTTAGTTTTGGAGGGTTCATTTGAGAGATGTTTGGCATTGGTTATCTCCTTGTGCATTTGAGTTATTATTATGATGGTGGCATTCATTGATATTAGTTTGGGAGATGATTTATTGGGTGTATTCCCTTGGGATTGGGAATGGTATTATTTTGATCTTGTTTGTTATGAGAGGCTTACATCCATGTTGATTACCTGCTATATATGTTTGTTTGGTCCAAGGGACTAAATGAGTTTTGGGTGTTGTGATGGCTTTTCATATGGGGTTCTATGGAGGAGATCATACTTGACATAGTTAGCATTTAGAGGTGTGTGTAGAAGGACATGCTACATGATTTAATTTGTAGTGTTTCTCTCTTTGTTTTGGCTATCTTCCTATATGTTCATATTCACATTACATGGGTTTGAGGTTGTTTGGAGCTATGTGATGATTAGTTTGTATTCATGATATGTCATGTGGGAGATGACATGGTGGTTCCTTTATCTCTTTCTTTTGTTGGTGTGGAGAACATGGGAGAATGTTGGAAGACACGGTGTGAGAGTGGTACTTGCAGGCTATCGGTTTACATGATGTTTATATTGATGCAGATGTTCTTGGTACTACATGGTTACACTTATATGGTATGTTGTTAGTGGATTCATTTATGATTTTGACATTACTTATGCAGTGGGAGTTCCTTGGTGTACATACGTGGCATGTATTGCACTTGGGGCTTATGGTTACATGTTACATGTTGCATATGTTGATGAGATGTTATTCACTTGGTCTGTATGCCTTAGAGGCATGTATAGTTGATGTATTAGCACTTGTTGTGGGTGTTATTTCAGGTATGTAAACAATTACCTTTGCATTGGATACCTTTGGATTAGTGTTTGTGTTCAAATATTAGTTGGTGCATGACTTATCATTTATTGCAACAAACTATGTGGCTTTCTCTTTGGATGGCCTTTTCATGTCCAGTGGCAGTGGCATGATGGAGGGTAGGAGAATTCATGTATGAGATGATGGTCACTTTGTTTCTTGTTGCAGGTATCTTGATTTAGCACATGGAGCACTTGGATTCCATGATGGTATATGTGTGTGGAGAGATCGGTCTCTTGTTTGTGTGACAGATTACTTCTTGACCCTTATGCAATGTATACAACAAGTGGGAGAATGTTGGGAAAATGGTGTTGTACACCTTGCATCATAATATTTTATTGATGTATTATTTTAATATTTTGTGAGGTGGACATGTAATTATATTTTAATATCATATTGTATTGTTGCACCTAGGAGCACCCACATGGATGTGCAACGTGTAGAAATTCCCTTGGAATATTCTTGTAAACACTTGATGAGTTGTATTGACACATTGGTATTATTATATTTTATTTATTTAATATTGGGGAATTTAATTGTGATGAAGTACCCAATATTAAATGTGGGTCAAGGGTAGGTAGGCAAAATATTATATTTTATTGTCACATGGTTTTGGGCACATGGTTTGATGTAATACCACTTGGTGATTTTGTGAGAGCTTGTGTTTATAAAAGCAACCACAAGGGTAGTTGTTTAGGTTGGTCAGTTAGTCAGGTTAGCATTTCTGAAGGAAGGAAGCATGGCATGGGATGTGTGGATTCATGCTTGTTCACATGGAGTGCTTGTTGATGGCTTGTTATGGCTATGTTTTAAAAGGATTTTCATAGCTATATTGTAATGGATGCATTGCTGATAATACATGGTGGATGATGCTTTTCGAGGCTGGGTTTTTCCCTCATGAGGGTTTTCCTAGGATATATCTTGTGTCACATTTTCATGGGTATGTAATCTATTATTTGCATGTGGATTATATGTGTTGATTTGATTAAGATTTAAATTGGATTATGTGGAAATTATCATAAAGATGGCTGCATGTTTCCTTCTAGTGCTTGCATAGTCAAAACATTCAAAAATTTTCAAGCAAGACAAAGAAACATTGTGTCTACCATGTTTGCAAGTGTATGCAAAACATTTCACACTTCATTTTTCACATTTGGAAACATTTTTTGATCTTTTGGACAAAAAAATTTCAAACATTGAGTCTTCACTATTATTGTGTCCTCTTGCCACAAAAAGAGTCAAAACATTGAGATTTGGTCACATTGAGCAACTTCACAATCAGACAGAATTGTACAAAGTTTCAGAAAACATGTCTCTGTCAATTAGAACTACGTCTGTGTTAGGAAATCGTGTCTGTGCAATAAAAAATTGCATCTATGTCCTACAACAGATCATCAGCTAAAATTTGTCACATTTTTAGAAACCGCATCTTTGTTAGTTAAAACCATGTCTATGCTGAGAAATCACGTTTGTGTAGAGTAGAATTGCGTCTTTGTCTTTCAAGCTAAAATTGTCATTATCACCAGAAAACAAAATTGATCTACTGGAACTATGTTTGGGATTAGAAATCACTTCTGGGTTTGTTAAAACTATGTGTGCGTTCACAATTGAGAGATTACAGAAAATTGTTGAGAACAAAAAGGACTTAAGTCTTCAGATTCAAAAAGCTTCTAAGGCTGCTTCCTACAGGGCTTCATTTTTCAGTCAACCTATCTTGGTCATCTACACTCAATCATTTTCCTTCACTTGCATTACCCGCATCCATATTTTCCAAATTGGAGTCAAAAGGTTACTTTTCTTGTTCTCATTACACTTTACAAACATACTACAACATAACACTAGGTGATTCCCGCATCAAGATCTATCATCTTAGGGTCTCACTTGGTCTTCTTTAGTCAAGGTCAACTTACCTCATCAAGAGATCCATCATCTCTTTGGAAGCCACACCTTACTCTCAAACATACATACTTTGGTCTTACAATCTTGGATATTGCAATTTTACCCTAGATTCATCTACACTTCATACACCTCTTGGTCTTCCATAGTCTCTGCATTTTCATCCTATCCTTCATTTTGGTCAAGAATTTAGTGTATGGTTGAAACCCATTCACAAAGGTCTAGAAGGGAAGTTGAAGAAGCTTTAAGGTCTTTAAACATGAGTACCTATGGGTTTGATGGAGACGTATTCTACAATCCATTTTACAACCGTAGTAATATACCAGACAATGAAAAAACAATGGAAATGATAATGACAATGTATCCGTGGATTTTGCAGAAGTTGAGGAAACTATCATGGATCCCCATTTTAATAAATTGGATCAAGAAATCATGAAGAGGGATAGACAATATTTCCTACAAGTTATGGCACAAAGTGGAACAAGATTACCCCGTGATTTTGATATGTCACAAATTTTGGAGGATGATACAAACCAAATAAATCAAGTTAATACAAGACAAAGGAGGCCTACTAATGGTGGTAATAGGAGAGAGAATCTCATGCTTGAGTCACCTTCCTCCCTATTTTAAAAACTTAAAATTCCAAATACATACACTCATTCTCATGCCAGTTATGATAGAACCTCTTATGAACAACCTCACAGTTGTCCTTTCCCATGGAGAAGAACTACCACCATGCATGACCATGATGATACCCAAGATCATACCAATCCATACAATTATACTCAAGCAAATCATGACACAAGGAAACCCTGTGTCAGATTTTGGGGCAATACTCAAGATCACTCTTATGATATCTCCTATCCTTATGGTCATGACATGTATCGACCTAGACCTAATGCTCCTCATTACAACACCATACCAAGTAGTCCATATATAAGCTATAACTATGTCCCTCCTCCATATGAACACATCCATGATCTATACCATCCATACATGCATTATATCCCTCCTCCTCTACTCAGTGGCTCAGGAATGGGACTAGCTCAAAGAGAAAAGACACCACCCAAGAATGACTTGCAACAACAAATCAAGGATTTATAAAAGCAAATGGCGGACATGAATACACCAAAGAAATAGTACACAATGAAGAATATATATCCTTACCCATTTGATAGAAGCATTCCAATGCCTCCATTCCCTCCACATTTTGTGACACCAAATTTTGATAAGTACAAAGGTAAAGGGGATCCTAAGGCACATATAAGACAATTTTTCATAGCTTGCATTGAGGTAGAAATAGAAGAAACATGTTTGATGAGATTGTTTCCACAAAGCTTAGATGAACAAGAAATGGAATGGTTCTCCTAACTTCCACCTAGAATTAAGTCATGGAGTGATCTAGCAGAGGCTTTTATACAACACTTCTCATACAACATGAAACATATGTGTCAGTAGCTACCTTGTGCAATACTAAGAAGAAAAATAGGGAATCCTTCTCTTCATTCCTATAATGATGGAGAGGTCTTGCTAGTCGATGCTCTTGTGATATCCCACAAAAACAAATGGTAGAAATGTTCACTGAAAATGTCAACAAGGATATTGGATATGAGCTAAGAAAAGCTTGTTTTTCTACCTTCAAAGAGGAAGCAAATGGGAAAGACAAACCCCATTTTTAGAACAAGAATAAGAACATGGTCAATGGCAGGGTAGTAGATGCAAATGTTATGAAACCTAAGATAAATTTCCCCAGTGCAAGCTCATCCAATATGAATGATCAAGTGAACAATCAAAGACAATCAAAACCCCAAAGAAAGTACACTCCGTTGGGAGAACCAATTGAAATAACATTCAAGAAATTGGTTGCAAACAAGCTAATAACACTACCAGATAATCCACCATATGATGGAGAACTAATTCAAATCATTCAAGAAATTAGTTGCAAACAATCAAATAACACTACTAGATAATCCACTATATGAGCCAAACATAAAACCAAATTGGTGGAACGATGATTAATATTGCGAATATCACAAGAGTAAAGGGTATTTAACTAGAAATTATCACAATTTGAAGAATATCATACATGATCTCATTGAAAGAGGTGACATAGAGGTTGATGGTCATACCTCCAATGAAGAGAATGTGATGTTCAAGGAGCCATTTCCTAAACATGACAAGGGAAAAGCTAAAACTACAAATAATCAAGCTAATTATATCAAGACGCCCTATGATTATGATTCTACTATTAATCACATTTCAATGGACAATCATGTTTGTACTATCATTATAAAGGAAAAAAACTCCTGAAGGTCCTACCCAAAGGAGTAAATTTGTTTTGAAAGGCATTGGATCATCTTCATCATCTTCTAAAGATGAAACCTTCAAATGTAATGTCACAACCCGTTGAGGTAAAGTCACCTTGCAAGGCATTCCATCCAAGACTGCAACCTCTTCATCCACAAAGAATGAGTATGACCTTGTAGATCAGTTATGGAAGACACCTGCCCTCATTCCATCCTTGAGCTTTTACGCATATCCCCTACACATAAAGCCATCCTTGATAAGACTTTGAGAGAGACCTCCATACCCACTCTTACACATAGCCTCACATTCATAGAAGCTGATGATGCATCAGTAACCTAGCCTTATAATGCACCTCTACATATCGAAGCCTTTATCTATAAAAAACAAAAAAAATGAGTCCTGATAGATGGAGGAGAAGGTCTGAATATTTATATATTGAACACTATTAAACAATTGGGATATTCTTGAAAGGTTATGAATTCTACAGATGCAATCACCATTAAAGCATATGATGACCAAGATCACTCATCCAAGGGCACAATCACCTTACCTCTTAGAAATGGGCAAGTTATGAAGGATGTGGTATGTCAAGTCCTTGATCTAGAGCACACATATAATATACTCCTGGGATGCCCATGGATTCATGAAATGAGAGCTGTTCCCTCAAAATATCATTGATGTATCAAGTTTCCACACAGTGGAGTTGAAGTGACTATCAAAGGCGATCCAAATCTGTTCATATATTCCAATAACTTGTGACCTAGATCAAAAATAAAAATCCCAGTCAATTGAGAAGTTGTTCCATCTTCAACATATGTTGATCCTGAATCCTTGAAAGCTTCTACATTAAAGCAAACAGAGCTCATAGAAAAATTCAAGGTTAAAGACATGGGATGTAGTGAATATATCTTTCATGTTGATCAACTCCCACTATCTCCTAAGAAATTTAGTCAACAGGAACAACCTATAAACAATTTGCAATATCAAGGAATTAGGCATGAACCACCTAGTGTTGTGGCTACTAAGTCTAAATGCAAATCTCCTTTAGTGGTGCAAGCAACTCTTGATATCAATAGTCCTAAAAGTGATTCCAACAAAGAATCTGTTGAATATATGGCCGACCCTCTTGAGAACTCATATAGCCTTACCATATCATCCACTCATTCCATTTCCACTCCTCTCCTAGACTTGGATCAACAAGAATTACAAAAGCCATTACTCATTGGGGATCAAAAATCAAGCTTTGAAAAGAAAAGTTCGAAAGTCAAAAATAGAGAAAAGTCCTTTAGTCCAAATCAAAATGAAAAGCTATTGGACTCTGCAAAAATCAAAGTCAAGGATAAAACTCCTATGAATAAAAAAGAACAAGAGTTGAGCTCCCCTAATATCAAAATAACTGGGGGCAAAAGTTCTAAAATTTCAAGTAAAAAAGAATACTTATTGATCCTAAGTCTCCATCATGCTATCCTACTTTCACTTTTTTTCAATATCATAAGCCTTCATTCCTCATCCACTTGTTCCACACATGCATTCCCTTTTGGTGATACATCACATAAATGGACCTTTAATGGAACTTCCTTGAAGGACTTTGTTATCAAGGATGCTCAAACTTCTTTCGGTGACATGCATATGGGCCTACGTAGTTCACACATTAGTAATTCTACCTTAGTTCCTTCATCAAGGAAGACAATCAAGGGAGTAACATATCATTTAGTCAAGGAATGACACAACTACAATCATAAGGTAAAGCCTCACACATTTGAGGTGGTTGACTTAGTATTAAGAGAGAATCCTAAGAATCAACAGGACCGAGAAAAGAAAGGAAAATTTGAGCTCAAATGGTTTGGTCCTTACGTCATCGCAACAATCTATGGATTAGGTACATATCAACTCTCAACAATAGATGGAGAGCCTTTGGAAGATCTGATTAATAACATGCACCTTCGTAGGTTTTACAAATAACTCTTCAGAATATCATATCAAAAATTTTAAAAAAAAAATTGAAAAAAAAGAAAAAGTAAAAAGAAATAAATTCGTCCAACGGTGAAACCACTTTGGTGCACCCTGGGCAAGTTCCATGGTGAAAAATGGGTTACCGATGCCATGTGTAGAGACATTTCTCCTCCCTCCTTCAAGATTCAATCCCTTTTTCACTTCACTTCGCACCCACTCATAGCCTATTCATCCATAATAAATTTACCTAATCCCATCATGGCTTGTTATTGATCTACCTAAGGTTAGTTAGCCATTCATAATAAACCTCCCTTTTCACTCCCTTTCCATCCATAATAATTCAAGTCCAATCTATAACTGGGACAACATCCTAAATCTAGTGATGGGTGTGGAACCTTGAGCATCACATGTTTTGAGGAGTATCATCTTTTTCTTCCTCCTTCTCATGCACAATCCACAATAAAGGTCATTTGCATCACCAATCAGAAATAAAGTTTCTTTCTTCTTCATAATAAAGTATCAGTTTCATGGATTCAGTCAGTTTCAGACAAGACACAATCAACGACGGGCTTTCAACAAATCAAAATTTTCAGAAGACTTTGGCAACAACATGGTTTTCAGCATGATTTGTCCTTTATCGGGGTGACAACATTATGACCAAATCAAACATGATTAGCATATGTGGAAAGAAACATAAATAAATTGAAGATTTCATTGTATATTTGTGTCAAGTCTTGGTTTTCTTTTGATTTCATTCTTTTTGGTGACATGTCTTTTAGCTTTTCCAGGATGTCTCTGACTAGAGATTTCATCTCCAGGATGTCTTTGACTAGAAAGGCGAGGATGGGGTATGTTCACCTATTGTTTTTCTATCTGTGGATTGTCTCTTAGTAATGCTATGACTTGTCCAAGGATATGAGGACACTGTGAGTCTAGTATGAACTAGGGCTTTCCTTGTTTGTGACTGTCTGATCTCCATGCAAATGGGTACAATGACTTTTTGGGTCAAACCTATACCTTGATTGTCATAACCTATTTGCCATAATAAAGCTCAATGATGATAAAGAACAAGAATCTCTTTCACTTCCATATCTTCTACCTTCCATCCCTCTTTCTTGATTGACCTCAATTGTCCTTCCTGATTCCATGTAGCCCACTTTCACATGACTGAGTATAATGACATACCAAAAATATATGCATTTCATACATGCATATAGATATCACATCCTCCACACACCACTGATTAGAATATCATATATACATTTGTATTCTTATCTATATATAATTATAACATGTTAATAATCATGCATCCATTTACATTTAGTACATTCACATTTGCATTATAAAAACAAAAAGAACAAAAATATATTGTAGATCATCATGAACATGTTTGCATCCATAACATAAGATCATGATATAAGATCATAAACATAATAACATCATCATAAGCATCATAGAATCATTATAGGAACATGCATACATAAACTACATCATCATAAAGCATAAACAACATCACATAGGTATACATGCATATAGCTGCCACAACAAATGAGTCATCTCATATATATATAATCATGTGTCATAATACAATGATGTCAATATCTCATAGGGATATAAAATCACCTAAAGGTGTACATCATCATAGAAAAATTGATACAAAATGGATCCAAGAGAGCTATGATGACGACCCTCCCTCGAAGCTAGCTAGCCTCGAAGGAATTTGAGCTCTTGAAGTCCCTACTCTAATATCACCTCCTCTATCTCCTCCTCTTGGTGGTGTGGGTGGACCCATAATCCCACCACTGGATGCCTATCATCTGTCTCTCCCCCTATGGTAGTCATCTAAGAAGCTCTCCTAAAGCTCCTAGCCCCCAACTTTGGAGGAACAACTGCATACTACATATCTCTCCAATAGGCTATCTCCTCTCTTTCCCATAGGACACATGCATATCCAACCCCTATGTCCCCGGCTTCTCTCCTACCTACCCTAGGTGCCTCCTTAGCCTTAGTGTACCTTTGAATGGCCTAATCCCTCTCCCTCTGCATCTCTGCTAACTATTACCTCAATAAAGTCATGTCTCTCTCGAGATCCTCGATCTCATCAGCTTGTCCTATTGCAATATCTCACAGTGCTAGTAGCTCATCCTCCTCCTTATCCCCACCCTAAGAACCCTCCTCCTCCCTAGCCTATCCCTATACCTATCCCTGGGCATCTCTCCCTGGTACCTGTCCCTATACTTGTCCACACACCTATAGTACCTATCCTACTCTACCCCTTAGTGGTCTCCCTGCCTGTGGATCCTGTCTCTCCTCAACCCTCTCTCTAGAATCCCTCTATCCACCCCTGCCACTCACCACCATCCTCATTGCTCCTCTCCTCTGCCTTCTCTATCTCCCTCCACCCCTTTCATCATCATCCTCATCATCATCATCATCCTCTACTGCCATAGGCTAATCTGGATATGTAAACTTGGGTATCATATGTGCTATAAAATAAGCATCATACCCTGCATCTGTACCTCCATCAACAATATCCTGCAATAGATCCCAAGGCATTAGAGCCATCTGCTCAAACTGTGTAACTGCAACATCATAGGACAAAATCGGCCCCTAGTGAGCCTACTCCCACACTGTCCATGCAAACTCTCCTAAACCCCAAGGCATCCTCTGCTGCCACCCAAACTGTCGACATACCCTATCAATCAGATGCCTATCAAGTATATAAGGCATCCACCCAATCAGATACCTTCTCTTGAAAACATAAGGTAGCTTTGTGGCATCCTCCTCCCAATCCTCACAGTCAAGATAGGGTCTCCATATAACACTATCTATGTCATTTATAACCCATCTCCAATAGTCCACCTTCCCAATTTGTGCCTGGAAAGTGATCATAATGTACAAGTGTACGTAGGACTGTCCATGCCCTCTCCTTCTAAGGTATAGTGGTCATGTCACTACAATGTGCTCATATGACCACACTTGCAATAGAGTCACCCTGCAACCTAACCCGCAACCACCGAGATACATAAATTGGTGAAGCTCATGATGCAAATGTGCCAATACACATGGATCCCATACATATCTAGTATGTTGTGTCACCAAAATCTCTAGAGTGCTCCCCCAACCAACAACCATACCCTGTGTCACCCTGTTTGTACATAGGTAACCACCAATCACTCCTTTGACTACTATCAGTAGTCTGCGTCTAGTAGCTAGCATCACATCCCAGCTGACATGACCCAATCTCATCTCCATCTCTGGGTCACCAAAGACTTATCTTAGTGCATCCCCATCACCCTCTCTGTTATACGACACCAGATGGTCATGGATCAGTATCCTCAAGATCCTATAAACATTTTCTAAAGTGACTGACATCTTTCTAGTCGACAGATGAAATGAACAAGTCTCAGAGTTCCATCTCTCTACTAGAGCAGTCATTAGTCCCCTATTTTCCCGAATCTCAGATAGATACATGATGTGTCTCAATCCCATACCCTTGACATCTCCTCGGTCTTTAAAGGTCAACTCTAGTCGCAACCTCTATGTCACAACGAATCTCTCTTATGACTCTATCTGGGGCAAGTATTCCTGCATCCAAGCAAACCAATCATGTCAATTCTACTAGTACTCATGTCTATCACATAGTGCTACTCCTATCCTAGTGCTTATGTTTAACACATGGCATGACATCCTAGTGTATATATTCATCACATTACACTTGATCCTATTTAGAGGCCTTGCTCTAGTGTATCTTCTCAGCAACTTATCCAATTGGCAATGTATGTTTATTAGAGAATTGTCAATTCTAGCCTATCTCTCACTTTGTCTTCCTAGGGAACCTACTCGAGTGTATCCTCTCAGCAGCTTATCCAATCGACAATGTATGTTCATCACATAACTGTTGACTTGTGCCCATTTACACAAATGTGTTTTTACAACACATATGTGGTTTTTATCAACCGAAATGTGCTTTATTTCTCTAGACGCGCCTAAACATCATAGACACACCACCATCCTTCACAAATGTGATTTTATGATACAGACATGCCTTCTACACATAGACATGTCCTTATCGAACAAAGATGTGATTACATTCACACATGCGACCATACCTAACCTAGACGTGACTATCTTACCTAGATGTGCCTGACATCGACCTAGACACATTTTTAGTGCATAACATCGATTTGTTAGAATAACTAGTGGACAACTGGGAGAGGGAGGGGGGTGAATCAATTTTCAACCGATTATATTAATCAAACCACTTTATAACCTTTAACTAAAGCCCATAAACATTAAATACTGGAATAGCAGAAATAGATACCGGTAAGCAATAAAAATTAAGAATGAAATAGTGAATCAACACAATGCAACCATACCACATAACACTATGATTTGTACATGGAAAAACCAGTAAAGAGAAAAACCATAGTGGGAAGCCTACCCATAGTCAGATGATACTTCTATAGAAAGTATGTGATACAATAAGGGGCCTGCACATGCAGGGAGGCACACTTCCTAGAGTGTACTGCTCATTACAAAGGAGTCTCATTGACTACAGAGAGGTTATAACCACCTAAATATAATTGGACAACAATCCAGAAGAATGAATTGCCAATGATAGCATCTACAATGCCTGATTACAGTCCCGGTTAAGATCAATACCATAGGCCTTTGACCTCTTACATAAACCCAATTCGATCACCTATGATCGACCAAATATCCTTCGCATGTGATATTTCATTCCATGACTATTACCTCCACAATCATGATCTACAATGAGATCTTACATCAATTTATATAAACCCTAAGGCCTAAACCAATTAGGTCAGCCACCTAAAAGATATTACAATAGGATCATTATATACATCCACATTACAATGATATACCATGTCGGATTTAGACCAAAACAACATTAACCACTCCATAAATCATCCTAGTAATGTGTAGAGAACACGCAACATGATACCGGTCCATAACCTAGACCCAAATAGATTCACCATGCCAAAGCGATGTCTCCAATCAGTCGATGCATGAACAAAGATCACCTTCTACATCCTGAATTCCATCTAAAAGCCGCACCAACACCACTTATGCATCTTGTCAAAGATTTTTAGTAAAAGCTCTACCAGTAAAACCTTAAACCCTTACTGGTATATGCTTACTAGAGTGTATGATAGCATCTGATTATCAAGTCAATACCAACTGACCAAAACATACTCCAAAAACATCAAACCAAACATATTCCATTGATCCAAACATGTCGGTAGTATCCAAATGATAGTCCCTTCTGCCGGTAACACTAGTTCTTCTACCGGTAACCAAAATCTGTCTTCGGATAACCAACCATAACAGCTAGTGTTGACATCAATGACAAAACATCAATGCAACACATAATCAATTCCTTCATATTGCCAACACAATTTTGCATTTTTGTTTATCTACTCTAAAAATGCATTAATGACAACAATAAATGCAAAAACATACAAAGTGGCTTTGAGGTACTTATCAATTCACCCATGTCATCTGGTCTCTGATATCGCCGGACTCAATCGAACCTATGAACTCTATCCATCATCGCTGACTGCTCTGGCTGCTCTAAGATCTCTCTTTGCACTTTGATCTCTTAAGTGTGTGGATGCAAATGAGGATGTTTTCCTTGTGGCCCTATCTTATAGGCTACTTAACCTTAGTCTCTCATGCCAATCTTCTCACCCTATCTTGTCAGTCCTTTCTAGAGTTCCTCTTTTATAAAGAGATTGTCTGCAACCCCTTTCACTCTTTCCATCCAATATGTCAAGGGGGCATATCATTCCTATCATGGGGTAACTTTTTATCAGTTTATCTTATCTTCTTTGAGCCAACACAACAAGCTGCATTGTCCCAAAGAGGGGCAAAATGTAGAGACCTAAAAAAATCCCGTCTAATTAAATAAATATTTTATTTATTTAATTATTTAAGGCTAATTATTTTATTAACTAAATAAATTTTTATTTATTTAATTAATTCATTAATCCTCTTCTAAGTCTTTCCTCATTTAAATAAATACTTTCATTTATTTAAATTATCCTTTTTCCTAAATTAAATAAATATTTTATTTATTTAATTGAACCCACTTCCTCTATTAATTAAATAAATCTTTATTTATTTATTTAATTCATTAGCCTTTTCTAGCCATGACACATGTCACTCATCTCTTGCTTCTTCTCTTATGTACCCCTTTATCATTTAATTATTTCCTCTACCTACCCTGCAATCCTAGCCAACTATATATCTTTACACCTCTCAATCTTATCCCTTCATTTCTTATAGTGTTCTCTATATAAGAGGATACTCTCCTTCATTATCAACATAATTAATCATCTAATCATCTAATCGATCTTCTGCAATCAAGCCTTCTTGTGATCAAGATATCAACCATAATCTGTTCTTTGTTGAGCTCTTGCGCACACATAAAATATAAGAGAAAATATATCAAACAAGATCAATGGAGATATGAAGAAATGGAGATTGAAACCCTACTTGACATGTGAATGGTATATTTGGTCTATTTTGTTTATTTGCAAGATCTTAGGTATATTCATTTGTGTATGGTGGATTGATTTCATTGTTAGGCTAGGCTTTTGTGGTTGAATCCTTGTTAGTCTTTCAATACCGTTGTTTTCACTATCCATTTTCACACTATACACTATGTACTACATCAGTCACACATTAGTTGGATATGAGCTTAACTACACTCCAATTGAAGATGCATGTCTCGTTGTAGTTTTTGCCTCACAAAAGTTGTGTCATTACATGTTAACTCACAAAACAAAGGTTGTAGCAAGAATTGATCCACTAAAGTATCTACTCAACAAAGCAACTCTCATAGGTAGGCTGGCCAAGTGGGTCACAAAGAAGTGAATTCGACATTGAATATATTGATAAAAAAGATATAAAAGGACAAGTCATTGCATACCAGCTCATAGATGCACCAATGATCGACAGTTCTCCTCTTGCATTAGAATTTTTGGTTGAATTCATCTTCACAGCAATAAAATCCAGACTATGGAAACTATATTTTAGTGGATTATTTACATAACATGGAGCAGGAGTAGGTATATTATTCATCACACCTCAAGAGGACTCTATTCTAAAATTATATTGATTAACCTTCCCTTGTACGAACAATATCATAAAATATGAGGCATTGACAATAGGTCTAAGGATTGTAGTTTAGTGGAATATCGTGGAACTTCATATTTGTGGGGACTCTCAACTTGTAATTCATCAAATAAATGATAATTATCAATCCAAGGATGAAAAACTAATGATTAACAAGAAAACAATAAATGACTTCAAGAACTACTTCACAAATATAGTCTTTGAGATAATACCGAGAGAATAATTGAGCCGCATATGCTATGGATACCATTGCTTCCTTGATCACAAAACATGACCCATTGTGAGTTCTTGGTGGATGATCTTTTGGTCCCTGCATATGAGATCATTCCATCTGAATTAATATGCGTTATTGGTCTTGATTCCCCTTGGTATGGCAAAATTTTCACCTACCTTTGCAATAACACCCTTCCATCCAATCTTTCCAATAACCAATGTCGTACCTTCATTCACCAAACATCCCACTACGTCATCATAGCCAACACACTTTACTAATGTGGTCTCGATGGTACTCTACTTAGATATTTAGAGAGTGAGGAAGCTCAAATCGCATCATGTGAAGTCCATGAAGGTAAATGTGGGGCTCACTCTAGTGGTCCAACCTTAGCTAAGAAACCTATGAGGACTGGCTACTACTAGCCTACAATAGAAAAGGAATCATACCAATTTGTTAGGAAATGAAAGCAATGTTAGATTCATGGAGACCTAATTCATAAACTAGCATAGGAACTTCAATTGATCACTACTCCATGGCCCTTTTGTTAATGGGGACTTGATCTCATTGGCAAGATTCATGCTCCATCCTATAATGATCATAAATTTATTATCATAACCACTGAGTATTTTACAAAGTGGATTAAGGACGTCCGTTTCACCAAAATCACTAGTAATCAAATCACAACTTTTATCCTCAATTACATCATTTGCTAATACGATGTTCCCATTGCCATCATGACAAAAAATGGACATCCCTTCAAAAACCAATATGTTCATGAGCTTTGTGACCGATTATATATCCACCATCACTTTTCCACTCCATACTATCCTCAAGGTAATGGTCAAGCTAAGGAGTCCAACAAAACTTTTCTTAGAACCCTTGAAAAGATAGTCGATGATGCTAGCCACAATTAGCACATCCAACTTAATCCTGCACTATAGGCCTATTGTACAAGTGTCCGCACACCTACTAGAGCTACTCCCTATTCACTTGTCTATGGTACTAAAGCCATCTTTCCCATTGAGGTTGATTTTCCATATTTATGGGTCTCCTTACGTTATCTTTTCTGTGATGAAGACTATAGAGTCTCTGGTTTGCAAGATTTGGAATTCCTAGATGAGCGCCAAAAAATTATAGTCAATCACCTCAAAGCATACCGACAATGCATGAGTCACAGTTACAATCACAAGGTGAAATCTCACACATCTGAGGTAGGTGACTTGGTCCTAAGAGAAAACCCCAAAAATCAACAAGACGGGGAGAAAAGGGGCAAGTTTGAACTGAATTGGCTTGGGCCTTATGTCATTACAATAGTTTATGGCTCAGGTACATATCAGTTATCAACACTAGAAGGAGAACCATTGGATGATCCTATCAACAAAATGCACCTTCATGGGTTTTAC
Source organism: Cryptomeria japonica (assembly GCF_030272615.1). Taxonomy (NCBI): domain Eukaryota; kingdom Viridiplantae; phylum Streptophyta; class Pinopsida; order Cupressales; family Cupressaceae; genus Cryptomeria; species Cryptomeria japonica. The sequence goes on from NC_081413.1 coordinate 348,167,354, forward strand.
ACATCTTTTTAGAGATTCCTAATAAAAAATACAAAAAACAAAAAAATATTAAAGATACAAAAAAAAAATCATCAATTTAGTGAAAACTTGGCAAACAGGTACCTTGTGACACAAAAAACTTGAAAAGTAATAAAAAAAATTAAAGAGATATAAATTTTTCCAATGGTGAAAACCACTTCGGTGGTGCACTGGACAAGAATTATGGTGAAAACCAAGTTACTGACGACATGCGTAGGGACTTTTTCTCTTCCCTCCTTCAAGACTTATTTTCGCCCTTTCACTTTGCACACACTCACAACCTATCATTTCATAATAAACGTGTCCATCCCCAACATGGCTTGTTATTGATCTACCTAATATTGGTTTACCACCATACATAATAAATTCTTTCCACTTTTCCATTCATCCATAATAAATCAGGTCCCATCTATAACTGGGGGCATATCATAAACCTAGTGATGGAAATGAATCCTTGGCATCGCATGTTTTGAGGAGCATCATGTTTTTACTCCTTCCTTATTTTCTCACATAATCCATAATAAAAGACCACTTGCATCACTAATCCACAATAAAGTTTTCATTTTTCTCCGCAATAAAGTATCAATCTCATGGAATAAGTTGGTTTCAAATGAGACACAAGCAATAGTGAGGTTTCAACAAATCGATCTTTTGGCAAACTTTGACTACAATAGGGATTTTTAGCATTATTTGTCCTTTATCAAGATTGCAACATTGTGACCAGATCAAACATGTTAACACAAGTGGCAAGATATACTTATAACTTAAGGATTTTAGTTTATGTTGGTGTCAAGTCTCTAATTTTCTTTTTATTTGATCTTTTGTGGTATCATGTTTCCTATGCTTCTCAAGAATGTCTATGACTAGAGTGATCAGGATGGGAAAAGATCACCTATTTTCTTGTTTGTGGATTGTCTCTTAGTAATGCTATGACTCATCCAAGGATATGAGGACACTATGGGTCTAGCATGAACATGGGCATTCCTTGTTTGCAACTATTTGATCTCCATGAAAATGATACAATGACTTATCTCCATGCAAATAATACAATGACTATCTAGGTCAAACCTATACTTGTATGGTCACAATACATTTTCCATAATAAGATCAATGATGATAAATGCACAATAAGATCATTTCACCTCCATATCTTCTACCTTCCATTGCCTGATTTCTTCATTTTCCCATTGTACTATGTATCCAATGCATCATATGACTGAGTATAATGACACACCAGAAAAACATCATGCATACATCTTGCATCACCACATAGCTAGTCCTGCATATCATAATAATAATATCACACATACATCCTACATTTATTGCATTAGTACATAAGAATTATAAATACATACATCCATCATATAGCATCATAATAATCATTTGGGACATACATTATAATCATGTTATAGACATATACATCATCATAAGTAAAATGCATCACATAAACATCATCACATAGGTAATAATTGCATCATACATAATAATTGTATCATGATGATGGAACATTATAAAAGCATCATATAGTATCATAGCATACATAACATAAGCATCATAAATAAACATCATAATCATCATGCATCATCACATAAGCATATAGATGCAAGGAATAGGTCATATCTCATATATACGTATATATGTATGTGTATGTGTATACATACATACATACATACATACATACATACATACATAGGTATATACATGTATGTGTGTATGTATGTATGCATGCATGCATGCGTGCATGTATATATATGTATGTTATGTATATGTATGTATGTATGTATATGCATATATATATATATATGTATATATATGTGAGTGTAAATATGTGTATATATGTGTGTATATATATATATGTGTGTATATATTTGTGTATATATATGTGTATATATTTGTGTATATATATGTGTGTACATATACATACACATACACACACACATACACATACACATACACATACACATACACATACACACACACACACACACATACACATACACATACACATACACATACACATACACATACACATACACATACACATACACATACACATACACATACACATACACATACAGTAATCAATGTCACGATACAATGATGTCAAAATCTCAAAAATAGCTACAACATCACAAATAGGTGACTATATCATCATACACAATGATATTATTGATACAAAATGGATCTAGAAGGGGCTATGATGAATTTTCACGCTCCGACCTTGATGGTATATGAGGTTTCTGAGCTCCTGAAGGACTTGCCCCAACTATCCCTGCAGATGTTGTGTGTGTGAAAAGTGGACTTGTATCTATATCTGGCATACACAACACTTCAATTAAGTCATTAGATGCATGGTTAGTAAATCAATAATCAATGAATCATAAAATATTACAAAGTGACCCATTGCCTTCTAGTAGATGGGAGTTTAGATTTCTCTCAGATTGCTAAGCTATCTAGTGACTAGACAACACCTAAACGAAGGATTTTTAAATCTATATGAGCATGATAGGAGCTAAATGGATGCAAGATTTAAGCTAGATATGCAAGATTAATCTAAAATGATTTAAAAAATATATGAATATTTAAGCTAAATGATTTAATCAATATGAAATAACTAATATGCAATATCTCAATGCAAATTCTCAATGAACCTAGAGCAAAAACAACATAATAACAATATATTCTCCATGATCTTTTGAATGAGAGATGAGAGCCTGAATTTATAGAAAATTTAGAAGGAAACCAACGGCTGAGATCAAATGATGATGAGCAGTCAATATTTTCTAAGAGGAAGCACAATCCAGGTGAATTGATGTGATTGGATGCTTTTCTCAGTTTTAAAGGAAATTGAACTAAAATTAAGATAAAATCAGAAAAAACTGATTTATTCTCTATTTCATTCAATTTTAATATTTAATTCTTTTAATTGCCTTCTTTGAGATTATCTATCAATTTTTAATTTGATTTTTCAAGATTATCTCCAATTGATTTCTTTTCTCAATTTTTAATTATTTCTTGGTCAATTAATTCCTTTTTTGAAGATTTGTGCTCATAATTTCCAATTCCTCTTTCTTGCTTTGTTTCCTTTTTTGAAGATTTATGGGAAATTAATTTATTTAATTATTTTTGCTAGGATATTTAATAAAATAAATAAGATAATTGTTTAAAATGATTTACTTGGAATTAATTAATTATTAAATAAATATTTAATTAATATTGAGTGATTAATTTGCCATGTGATATTTGATGATTAAAGAATTAATTGCGTGCTTAAGATTTATTTCATTCCTTTGGTTAGGACCTTGGTGATGTTGTCGAGATTAGGGGCCCATGGTTTAGATGACCATTTTTAGGGTATTACATTTTACCCTCTTTGAATTAATGTGTGAGCAGCGCGTTAGTTCAAAGAAAATTTGATGTCTAGGAGATACCAGTTCTGAACTTGATTGATCACGAACTAGATGAAAGCGAGGTGTTTAGCTTGTTTCGAAGAGATGAAGCTGAATGAAGTCTGATTAAAGCAATACCATTTCCGAACTTGATTGAACTTAGGAACGATAGAAAACAAAAGATACCAAACTTGAACTTGATTGATCAAGAAGCGGATTTGACTGATCTAGAACTTGATTGAACTTAGATACAGTGAGTGATGATAAAAAAGGATCTTGAACTTGATTGATCAAGACACGATGAGCGAAGATAAACTGTCCATCTTGATCCAAAGTGACAAATACTAAACACTTGCTTAGATTGAGTGTGATCAAAGAAATTCTTTAAACCCTTGATTGAGTTTAAATGAATAATCAACTTGATGAAAAATGATGGAACTGATTAACATTAAGAGATTGATTCAGATAAAAGACAATATTAGCTTGATATGAAGAGATGAAACTGATATGCCCCTAGAGATTGATTTGATTCAGATGATTGAGAAATCTCAACTTGATATAAAGTGATGAAGTTGAGATGCCCCTAGTGATGAGGTCTTATTTGATTTTCTTTAGTTGAAAAAGATGTTTTGCTTGACTTTTGATGAAGATTTGAAAATTTTATCGACATTTGAAGATGTGAGGTCATAAGGTCACAAGTATGCCCCCTCGGGAGCGAAATCAAAAGATAGTGAGGGTACATGATGATTATAGGCAATTTTTAGCGATGATAAGTTGTTTGAGCACAAATTGATTCAGAGGAAATTTTGAAAATTTTGCATTGGTTGATAAGAAATTGAGCGCAAAGTTGATTTGTAGAAAGTAAATTGAGATTCAACGTTGAAACATGAGAAATTGAGTGCAATTAGAAGAGAGAATGAGTCATTGATGAAAAGCACTAAGTGGTCCAAACTTTGTGAAATTGACTAGCAAGATGATTTTGAATTTCGATTTTGATCCTAAAAATGGAATCAAGATGGTCAAATTAGCTAAGGGTACAATTTTCATGACCATCGGAGCAAGTTAAAAAATTAGGTTTTTGGCTATATATGGGATAAAAGTGTCATTTTCAATTCATTTGAACCCTCCAAAGTTTGAAAATTCAAAAATCCTTCTGTGAAGAAAATGGTGGTCCCTAATCGTCAGCATTGATTTGAGCACCAGAGACGTCATAAATGACCCCGAAACTACGAGTCAGTGGTAAGTGATCTATCTTAAGCCTCTTTATGTTTCTAATTTTGAATTTTTTTGTTCATTTTTCAAAATTTTCACATGTTTGGGGTTGGGTCTTACGTTTTATCATGTGAGACAGGATCCTATCTCGTACGAGTAATTGGCAAGTTTTCTTTTTCCATTTGGGACCACTAGGATTGTCATTCGGACCCTACCCTTGTATCATACAACATGTCTGTAAAAAAATCATTTTGTCGTGCAGGGTCTTATAGTTTGTCATTTGGGAATGTTTTATCATAAGAGAGCCATTCTTGACTCATACGAGATTCTGCCCTTTTGTGTTTTGTCGTTTGAGGAACAGTGAGTATTTTTTAAGGTCTAAACTTGAAAATTTGATTTTGCATTTGACTTAGTTGGATTTGCGTGATGTTCTATTTCTTGTCTTGGCTTATTTGGAATGTTTTCTGATGTTCATTGTTGGGTTTTTGCAGATTCGATTACCTCCTATGCTCTTTAGATGCATATATCCTCCCACCATGGCATTAGTACGACATTTATCTGAGGTTGAGCAGGCTCAGGTTGATCTATGTGGTTTGACTCATCTTCTTGGTTTACCAGATATCCATGTTAATCATGGTATGCTCACAACATTGGTTGACCATTTTCACTCAGAGCATAACACGTTTCATTTGCCAGTGGGGGAGTTGACTATCACTCCTGAAGATGTGTACAAGATCCTTCGTATCCTTTTTGTTGGGGATAAGGTGGATTATGATACCGGACTGTTACCTGGATTATAGGTGGTTAGGTATGTATTCAGGGATCCTGACATTTTGACCCATTCCATTAGTTAGGACATATTGATGAGTAGATACAGCGAGGAGTTTCCGCTGGCATGTGTTCTTGGCAGGTTTCATTGGTTGTTTTCTGAAACCAGATAGAGGGAAGCAGGGTTTCCAGTGTGGATGGGGTCGAATGCTGGAGAGATTGGTTGAGACTCCTCAGAGACTTGGTTGTGGTTCTTGTATACTAGCTCACATGTATCGAGAGATACATGAGATTATGTATAGAGATGGTAGGAGCATGGTTGCGGGTGTATATATTTTACAGGTTTGGGCTTGGAAGCACCTTCTCATTTGTCGATCGGTGGTAGATGATAGTAGAGAGCTTGGGCAACCAATTATATATAGGTATGCAAGTTATATTACACAGCCCCATCTAGGCAAGACAGATTTTTGGAGATGACAGCTTGATGACCTGATAGCCGTAGTATGGAGACCATACAGGGGCTTAGAGCCATGGGATGATTGGCAGTTGGTTCACAGGGACCTTTTTGTTACATGCCCCCTCATTGAGAGATCACAGACTATTGTTGAGAGATTCATCATTTCACAGGTGATGAGACAGTATGGCCGGTCTCAGGGGATATCCTAGGAGTATACAACTTATGCACATTATGCAGATGAGGAGAGACATAGATGGTCTCCATAGTTATCCTATGCCTTGGCTATGCAGGAGCTGACTAGTCTCCAACGACTGAGATGTGAATATATGGATGATGTGGTGGATGCAGGGGTATTGCCCTAGTTCAGGGATTGGTTTCAGCAGCATCCATTCCCTCAATTCATAGATCCAGCAGAGTAGGCTCCTCATATTGAGGATGTTGAGGATGATGCCCCCACACCAGTATAGGGATAGGGATAGGGCCAGAGGCAGGGATAGAGATAGAGATCTGAGGCTCCGAGGTGGACAGGTGGTGATCTTGGTGCTAGCAATAGCAGGGTTCCACCCGAGGGTGGACAACAGAGGGGTGAGGGCGGATCCCTAGGGTGTGTAGGAGTGATATTGGGTGGGACTAAGGAGGAGCAAGCAACTCCAAGACAAGTCCAGTAGTGGAGGGATGAGTAGGGTGGTACAGGAGGTGGAAATGAGGGTGGAGAGCCTACGAGAGAGTAGGGGACGGATGCAAGGTGGTCAATGAGAGCACATCTTGTAGAGCTACAGTCATAGTTGACAGTGGCTTAGACTCAGCTGGCAGAGCGAGACTGACATCTTGCAAAGGTGAGGGTTGAGTGCAATTGGCAGCTAGCTGAGATGAGAGTAGAGCATGATCGACAGGTTGTGGCAATGAAAGCAGAGTGAGACACCCTCCAGCAGGAGGTTTTGCATCAGAACAACAGGGCAGCCTACTATGTTGTAGCATAGAGCGTGGCAGTTCTAGTAGCACAATAGGTAATCCCCTATTCACAGTATATGGCATGTTCAGAGGGAGCTCGGACACCTCAATAAGATCCCGGTCATCAGGCTCCTCCTCCTCCACCAGGCGATGAGGGAGAGGCCCAGAGCTAGATATTCTTTTTGTAGCTCGAATATATTTTTGTAGCCTATACGATTCTTGCTCTGATGGGGGTGTGTATATGCCATTCGACATCATTTTCTACTCTTAGACTTGACATGATATATATATATATATATATATATATATATACGAGATCCGATTTGACTTCATCGTACTTGTGTTGATTCGATTTTTGAGATGTTTTCTATATGCTTTATTCTATATGTATGCATTTCTGATTTAGTATGAATGTACATAATGCAAATGATTATGGATGTCTATTTTTCTTGCTTTTCATATGCAAATAAATGAATGTGAATGAGTAATGAGTAATGCAAATTTTTCATTTTTTCTATACAATAAGATGAATGCAAATGAGTGATAGTGAAATGAATGAATCTATATAAGATGCTCATGTATGTAACTAACATCTCAAAACACAAGTACTCGATCGAAGAAATGATGAAAATAGACCACTTAGCAAAGAAATGATGAAGCTTCCAACTCTCATTCAGAAGATAAAGAGATTAGTGTTACCATACCAAAATCACTCTAAATTCACGAGATGCAGAATGAAATGCAAGATGATATGCAAAATGCAACCTAAACCTATTCACTGGTTTTTGAAAAGCTTAATTTTTATCATTGAGCGTTTTACAACCAGAATAGGTCATTCAAATAAGCGGAGTCGAGGTATGTGAGGCAATTTCACCTTGATGTGAAGGCTCTTATCATAGACACCCAACTAATTTAGATGTTTCCAGATCATTGGGATCATTCCTACAAGCAGAAAACAAGAAAATATTATGCCCCAATCCTTGCTCCTCTTAGTCACAATAGACTTCCTCGAGTTACTCAGAGGCATAATAATCGAAAACCAATATAAAAGACAACACACAAAGAAAATTTTCATGCATAGCTCAAACTGTTTAGTAATTGTTTTCGGTTTTGTTGTTTTGCTTGTGTACTCAGTTATTAAACTCTTTAGTAGTCAGGAGACAGGTAATTGACTCGGAGTGGATGACCATGTTTTACTGACATAAAGTTGACCTGGTTGATACTGCTTAGGACATGTGATGTGCTCTTGTTGATTACCTAAGACTGGGACATTGATCGGTTTCAAGCCACAAGGGTTCCAATGAACCAGGATGTCACAAAAGTGACTGAAATATGTACAAGCAAAAGAAAAGATGCATGAAAGCAAGAATGCCAATTTTGCGTTGATAGATGGAGCTCTTGAGTACAAGAGGCGCCTGTTTGCCAAGTTTTTACCAGCTTGGCAGAGATTCATTTTTTCTTTATTTTTTTACCAAGGTGCCTATTTACCAGGTTTTCACCAAGGCATTTTCTCTATTTTTTCCTTTTTTTTCTTTTTTTTTCCAGGACTTTTTCTGATTTTTAGGATTTCTTCAGGACTTTTTATGATTTTTTCAAGAAATTTTCTGATTTTTATGATTTCTTCAAGACTTTTTAGCTGTATAGGCTGCTGAAGCAGAGAATATTTAAGGGAAGAATTTCTTTAGATGGATGGTATTGATCGGTTCGCAGAGCTGTTCTCCTTTCGATGTTGAGAGCTGATATGCACCAGAGCCAAAAGCTATAGTAAGGATATAGGGACCGAGCCAGTTGGGTTCAAACTTCCCTTTGTTGTCTCAAAACTATTGATTTTTAGGATTTTCTCTTAGAACTAGGTCACCAACTTGAAATTCTCGGTGTCAAACCTTTTTGTTCTATCCTCTAGACATTCTCCTTTGGTACACTCTAAGATGATCAAACGCCACTTGCCTTACACTCATCCAGCAATTCGAGCTCTTGTAATATAGATATTCTATATTCTTCATCATTAACAAGACCTTGCAAAGAAACTCGTAGAGATGGTATTTCCACCTCAATAGGTAATACTGCTTCAGACCCATACAACAAAGAAAAAGGTGTAGCCCTAGTAGGTGTTCTGATACTTGTTCTATAAGCCCATAGTGCAGGATTGAGCTGCAGATGCCAATCCTCCCCGGATTTATTCATTGTTCTATGCAAGATAGTCAATAGGTTTTTGTTAGATGCCTCTACTTGTCCATTACCTTGAGGGTAATATACTGATGACCAGTGTTGTTTTATTTTGAATTTCTCACAGAGTTCATATACATCTTTGTTCTTGAACTATCCTCCATTGTCAGTTATAATGAATGAGGGTATACCATACCTGCAGATGATATAATTAAGAATAAATAGAGCTACTTGTTTGCCAGTTGCCTTGATGAGCGGAACTACTTCTACCCACTTAGTAAAGTACTCAGTGGCAGTGATAATAAATTTGTGTTCGTTAGATGATGCAGGATATATTTGGCCAATTAGATCAAATGCCCACTGTTGGAAGGGCCGGTGTGTCACAAAGGGTATGAGATCCCTTGCTGGAGTGTGTATAAGGTGCCCATGCAACTGACACTTTTCACAAGTTTTAGCAAATTTTATAGCTTCTTTCTCTATGTCTGGCCAGTAGTAGCCAACCCCTAGTAGTTTTTGTGCTAAAGTTAGACCGTTCGAATGGGATCCACAAACACCTTCATGAACCTCAGATAATACGTGTTGGGACTCCTCAGTTTCTAGACATCTAAGCAAAGTATTATCTAAACCTCACCTGAACAGGTTGTTAGCAATGATGACATACCATGACGCATTTCAGATTAGGTTCCTTTTTTCATTTCGGGAAAGATTAGTAGGGACAACTTGGTGACACAGGTAAGAGTAAATGTGGCTATAATGAGATGAGTCATGTCCAATAATAGAACAGACCATCTGGGACTCGGGGGAATCATAAGTAGGATAATGTAATTCTTCCACCAGTAATTCAAAGTAAAAATTAGACTCCTGTAGCTGTGGTATAGATGCCAAGGTGGCCATTGCATCCACTACTCTATTTGTTGTTCTGAGGATATGCTGAAATGATACGAAGGTAAAGTATTTCTTGAGATTATCCACCATTCTCTTATAAGGCATCAGTTTCTCATCTCTTGTCTGATATAGATCATTGATTTGGTTGATAATGAGTTGAGAATCTCCATAGATGTGTAATTCAACAATCTTCCATTCGATGGCCAGCTTGATCCCATTTACCAAAGCTTCATATTTTGCAATGTTGTTTGTGCAAGGGAAGAGAATCTTGTAAGCTTTCAGAATTGAATATTTTTGAGGAGTAATAAAAAGTATTTCGGCACTAGAACCATGTTGAGTGAAAGACCCATCAAAGAACATCTTCCATGATTGTTCAGTAAGGTGCATGATCGATTCATCTGGGAATTCTATATGCAGAGGTTGACTGCCTTCAAGTGTAGCATCAGCAAGTTGGTCTACAATAACCTATCCTTTGATGGCTTTACATTCCACATATTCAATATCAAATTATGTAAGAACCATTACCCATTTGGCTAGTCTCCCTATAAGCGTTGCTTTACTGAGAAGATATTTGAGTGGATCAATCTTAGCTACCAACTTAATAGAGTGTGCCAACATATAGTGCCTTAATTTTTGTGATGCAAAGACCAATGCTAAGCATGCTTTCTCTATTATAGTGTAGTTCATTTCATATGACACCAATGCTCTACTGATGTAATAGACAGCTCATTCCTTTTTATTGTCATCATGTTGTGCCAGAAGTGCCCCCAGTGAAGTATCTGTAGCCGATATGTATAGGATTAGTGGCTTACCTTGAATCGGTGGCATTAATATGGGTGGATTCTAAAGATATTCTTTGATTTGTTGTAAATGTTGTTCACAATCTTTATCTCAATTGTATTGAGCTCCTTTCCTTAATACCTTTGTGAAGGGTTGAGCTTTGTCTGCTAGCTAAGATATAAAATGCCTTATTGGTTGAAGACGGCCCTGTAAACTTCTCATTTGACTGATATTCTTGGATGGAGGAATTTCTATTATAGCTTGGACCTTTTCAAGGTCAACCTCAATTCCTTTTTTTGAAATTATGTAACCAAGCAATTTTCTTGATGTTACCCCAAATACACACTTTTTAGGATTTAACTGGAGCTTGAATCTTTCCATTCTATCTAGTATGAGACCTAGTTCTTGAATATGCATAGATCTCTTCATGGATTTTATCAGGGTGTCATCAACATAATCTTCCATGTTTTTATGCATCATATCATGGAAGATAGTGGTTACTACTCTTTAGTAAGTGGCTCCTGCGTTCTTTAGCCCAAACAACATAACATTCCAACAAAAGGTTCCCCATGCACACATGAAAGCTATCTTTTCTTAATCTTCAGGTGCTATATTGATCTGATTGTAACTAGAGAATACATGCATTAATGAATACATCTCATATCCAGCAGTCATATCTACTATCATGTCAATGTTGGGCAATGGAAATTCATCTTTTGGACATGCTTTGTTGAGATCCCTGAAGTATGTACAAAATCTAATAGATTTGTCTGCCTTTGATACAGGTACTATATTTGATATCCATTCTGCGTAGTCTATAGCTCTGATAAATCCAGCTTTCAACAATTTTTCTAGTTCAGGTTTGACTAGTAGTGCCACACGAGGATGCATCTTATGGAGTTTTTGCTTGACTGGTTTAACTCCTAGTGTAATAGAGAGATGATGCATGATGAGATCAGGATGTAGTCCTGGCATATTTGAGTATGTCCATGCAAAGTTGATCTTCTTTTCTTAAAAAAGGTTGCTGAAATCTTTTAATTCTTCCATTGATAGTGATTGAGCTAAATGAATGATGTGTGGTGTTTCTTGACTCCCAATGTTCACTGGCTGAGTTGGCTTGATCAATATGGAAAATCTCTCCTGAAAATGACTTGGCAGTATATCAAGTATCTCACCTTCAGGCACCTCAAAGAGGTTTTCACCCTTAGGTACGTCCTTTATTTTCTCTTTTTTAGATTCTAATACCGCCACAATGTGGTTTTTGCAATCAGATCTTTTATTTTTATTTTTCTTGTTTTTGCGACTAAGATACTTGATATCTGTTTCAGTCTTGTTTTCACTTTGTTCACTGGTGGAAGAGTTCATGGGTTCAACTGCATTGAGATAGTAGGCTAACGCATAGTCATTGGCAAAAGTAGGTACATTCAAGGGTTGGTTATAAAGAGTATAATCAATCAGTTCAAGATGTATTAAGGATAAGGTTGGAATAGGCTCAAGGGAGTTCATGGTACTATCATCAAGGCTTCAGACTGACCAGTTGAGTTCTAGAAGACTACCTTGCATATGTGTCTTGAGACCAGGAAGAGTTATGCCACGATTATCAAAATTCATGTTAGTATTTATTGGACCTAACCTAACCGACCTACTTCTAGCGTTGTCACCTACTTTAGACTAGACTACATATCGTGGTGTGACAGTAATAGGGTCAGCGGACAACATCTCAACATTCATGACAGAGTAGTCATAATGTGTTGTTGAATAATCGTTGTTATGAATAGAGCTCTTGTCTGAGTCATCAGAGTCATAGGATGAAGTTTCTGACTCATCTTCAAGTGGCTTAGTAAAAGTATATATAGTATCAATACCCACATCTTTGATGCTGCAAGTTCCTTCATGATTTGGTTCATTGATTGCTTGTATTTAACACACTTGTGGACATAACCTTGATGGTTCTGTTAATCCTTGTCATCTATTCCATTCAGCTTCCTCTGGATTGATGACTAGTTCTGTTTCTGTAGCTTCTAATTCTTCTTTCGTAGTTCCATACTTGATTTGTCTTGTCTCATTAGAATGAGAGTTAGTGGGTGAAGAAATTTCTTGTGTCCTTTCTTCCTCCATCTGTCATTCATAGTCTTCTTGTCTTTTTAGTCTGGTTTCTTCCATTTCCTTTTGCATCATCTGTGATATCACTAGATTCTTTAGGGGTTTCTATAATAGATGTATCTGAGAGATGGTCAGGACCCCATCCATAATCATTTGAATCAGTTTTTGAATCATCTACTTGTTGTTTACTAGTATATGTGACCGCAATGTTTAGCAGTGCAAACAATTCTCTGATTCTGTATACTTTGTCTCTCATATCCTTTGGAACTTCTATTTCTTGTGGTATTATAGCTGATATAACTAGAACTTGATTACCATCTATTTCCTCTCTCTGGGTGGGCAATTCTTATTGTTCATCATCACACTCTTCCTGATTTTTTTGAGTATTAATTTCTTGTGTTGTTAAAGGTAGTACCTTTTTCTTCCATTTTCGTTGATGGTGGGACATGTGCTTCTGATCTGATTGCTTTCTTGGATCATATCCCAGTCCAGCTTTATCATTGGTAGACTTAGTTTGTAACTAAATAGGTTCAACAATACCTTTTTGATGTTTTCCTAGAGGATCAGTACTTGAATATCCCATGCGTTGAAGCATCTTATAGCCTGGACCATATTGTGTCGGGGAAATCTCACAATATCGTATTTCTTTGTTTGCACTGTCTTCTTTGAAAAGTGACTTGAGAACATCATCTTCTTCTATTTTGCCTGCAAGAGAAGTAGAGGACTGTATAAAGAGACCATCATACATGACTTTTGGAGTTGAAGTTTGTGGCTTCATAGCCTCTAGTGGTTTTCCCGACTGTCTTAGTGATGGAGGAAGAGACATTAGTGAGAGTATAGGCTCTATTTTGTAGCCATCTTTGCTAGTGTTTGTGATTTTCAATTTCTTTTGTAAATCTTTCAACAAAGATTCCAAACTTTTAGCTGTGGAGGCTGCTCTATTATGAGGAACAAAAGCATCAACACTCCGTGTTAATGCATTGTAGGTATAGCTTGTATCGATAGTAATACTGACTTCAACTCCATTATAAGGAAACTTCATGCATTAATGATATGTAGATGGTACTTCTTTCATTTCATGAATCCATGGCCTACCCAGTAAGTTGTTGTATGAAAGATGAAGATCCAGGACTTGAAAAATGACATCTCTTTCTACAGGTCCTACCCTGATCGGTAATTGCACAAGACCCTTAGAGGTTCTTTCTTCTTCATCATAAGCCTTGATTGTTATTTTCTTTGTTGGATCAATAACGTTTGCAGAAAATCCTAGCTGTGTCAGTAGATTGTATGTATAGATATTCAACCCAACGCCTCCATCTATCAAAACATGTTGAACTCGGTGTTTATGGATCATGGCTTCAATGTGTAATGGTTGGTTATGTGGGTGATGTTGGAAAATGCACACTCCAATGAGAAATTGTAGGTGATTTAAGGTATTGTCATTGATGACAACCTTACAATCATGTGATATTGGTAGATAGACTCGGGCACTGACACCGACACTGACACTCTACACTGGCATATAGAACACTGACACCGAAAAGGAAGAATACTGACACCCTAGCCAACAACATTTTTGTATAAATGTATTTTGTAATTAATTATAAAATCTAATGTAAGCCAACATGGTGGATTGTAATATGACTCATATATGTATGAGATCATTATAGATCATTTAGGATATGATATGTGTAATGCCCCTACCCTAGTCGGACTTGTAAAACCCATTTGACCTTGATTGACTTCCTATGTGGCATTCTTGAATGGTAGGTTAACCGTGATGCAATGTGTAGTTTAGATGATATAAATAATTGTGCATACCTACTATTGTGTTTTTGCATCGATTCTTGTGTAAATGTAATTGTTTCCTAACTCTTGTGATAAATCTTGAGCTAACGCCCTCATTAAATATGTGTATGTATATGTATGCTTGTATGAATTCATGGGTGCAGGAGATTGTAGGTACAACACCGCTTAGGGCGAGGTTCATCTCCTTTGGGATTTGCAAGGTTGAGTATGCTTCCTTCATCCTTAGAATTTGGATTTGGTGGTCATAAAACTCTCGTCTTGCCTTAGCCATGGTCAGGTGAGCATCGTGTGTGGTTCGTGGAGCTTTCTTTTCATTGAGTTGCATGTCGTGTGATTTGGTGGACTTCCTCGATTTGCGTGCCTTGTGCGGGGTAAGTGGAGTTTGTTATCCTAAATATTCAATTCAATTTAATGTATGGATGTACGCATTAGTAATGTAGAAAATTTAAAATAGGTAGTTTCTTTTATATGAATAATCGTTAACTTAAAAAGAGATCGCTTTAATTACGATTGTAGCAAGCTTAAAGCATTTAAATTGAAATAATGTGTTCGTTCACGCATTAAAAGTTGAGAAATTAGAATAAATAGGATTCTTTCATTAGATTAGTCATTTATTTAAAAAGGTCACTTTATTATGTTATAGCGAGTCCATTTAATAGTTAAATTTGATAATAATGAATTTAATGAAGTTATGCGTTTTAGAAAGGAAAAATTTAAAGTCATTTGAGAAATAGAAATAGATTAATTCACATTCGCATTTTGGAAGAGAAAAGGGTAAATTTTATTATTTAAAGAAAATTATTCTTTTTACTTGTAAAGTTGATTTAGTATAAAAGATTGATTTTTTTTTTTTGGAAATTTAAATTAATCAAAAAAAAAAACACTTTACCCTGGTCAATAGTTTCGAAATATAATGTAGGCCTAAATTAGAATCGAGAAATTAGAATTAAAATTAAACAAGAAATAGAAACATTTTAATTTTAATTAGAAAAGCAAATAAGATGTATTGAATAGTGGGAAGAATGATTTCCATTTTGGATTTTCTTTTATTTAAAAATAAATAAATGCCTAAATTCGAAATTGAGAATTAGGTCAAAAATAGGGTTTCTCATTTTAACCTAGTTTGGAAATGTTTTTGGGGGGTCTTTCTTTTGGTCATTTTTTTGAAAAAAAAAAGGTTTTTGGAGGAGAGATTGGGGATTTTGGACAAAGATGGAGTTTTAGAGCAGCAGATTTGGGGGCTCATCATCAAAATCCTTCCAGGAAAGCTTGTTGAGGTAGGAATCTCTTTTATCGATTTGTTTAAGTTGTTTTTAACAAAAAAAAAAAAAAGAAAGAAAGGAGGCTTGTATGGTTTTCTTGCAATTTCGGTTTTCAGATTCTCCATTGTTGTCCATGAGTGAGTTTTATTGTAGAAATTTGTAAAAGGGTAGCTTTGTTGGATCCTTGTGAGAGAGGTGAGTTTCCTTGTGCCAAAGATTTTCTTAATGGGTGGGTTATTCAATCATTTCTTCTATTGTTTTGAAACCCTTGACATTCTGGAAAAAAACAAGAAAATAAATGTGTATGTGATTGTGATTTTCTTTCAAAAAAATGGGAGATTGTTGGAAAATAAATGGACTGTGACTTTCTTTCAAAAATGAGGGATTTCTGGAAAATGCTTTATATCCCTGTCTCAGGCTGTGTGGTGTGCATTGGGGATTTGTTATTCTTGTTTTAACACTGTTTTTTATTTGCTATAACAAAAAAAAAAAAAAATGAAAAATAAATAAATTAATAAATAAATAAATAAATTTTAAAACCCCCATGGCTGCTGGTAGCAACTGCTACCAGAGGTAGCGAACTGCTACCAAATGGCAGTAGCGCTACTAGAGGTAGCGGCTTGCTACCATTTGGTAGCAGCGCTACCAATGGTAGCGTGGGCTGCCAAGGGGGGGGCCCACGTGGGTGTCCACATGGGTACCTTCCCTCTCTTTTTTTTTTGAAAATTAAAAATAAGTTATTTTATTTTATTTTTAATTATTTATTTTTTAATTATTTTATATAATTGTTTTAAAGAAAAAAAAGAATATATGTATGTAATATATAAAAATAAAGAAGAATCAGATTAATAAGTGGATTTAAAAATTAGTTTAAGAGATTTAAATTCAGTTCTTTTATATTATTTAATCTCAGATTATTAAATAATATATTTGGATTCTAGAGAATCATCATTTAGTAAATCCATACTTTACTACAAGTTATTAATTTGATATTGATTTTGTCATGCTCGGGCTAATACATAGTATTATCATGGACTAAGTATTAATGGTGGATTAATGTGAATTTTTTTTAATAAAAGTTAATTTATCAAATCCATAAACTTGATCGACATTAATGGTTAAAATGATATGGTAAACTTGATCTACATTAATGGTAAGACTTGATATGCTAGTGTTTGGTCATAAGTCGGTCAAGCCCCTAGTTAGGGTATCGTCAAACAAGAGAATCTAGGTTTGCTTGTTTTTTTTGTTATGATTCAATTGACCCGCTTCTAAAAGGGATCACTATGTAATAGTCAATCGAGGTAGATGTTGAATAGTGTATGTGTTCGCCTAAAGGGCAGAGATGTAAAAGACATGTAAATTTGTAATCTTAACTATATTAAATGCCAGAGGGGTCTTGCAGTTGAGCAGACCCGGAGATGTAGCCCTTTAGGGGTGAACTCCGAGATCATATCTGTGTTATGCGATGTGTTAGCCTACCTTGTTTTATGCTTTAAATTATCATGGATGGTTGTATTCTGTATAAGTGTATGGTGGGGAATTTAACGAATTTAAATCTAAGTGCATAAAATTATTCATCTTGACAAATGTAGTAATTAGGTTCATGAAAGAATGTAAATGAGATTATGGAAAAGTATTTTGAAAATGTGAATTAAAAGTAGTATTAGTGAAAGGAATCCTGCTGGGTTACATTATTGGATTAACTTGTTATTAAGCTTATAAATGGAACGAATGTGAATGGAAAACAAAGTTAGAATTAATGTTATAAATTATAAGATGAAGTTTAAAGGATGAACCTCATATGGGTATTTACCTTCTTACCTTAGTAAATGAGTATCGCCATGTTAATTATATTTCACTTTATCAGATGAATTTACTTAGTTGTTTATGTTTTAATCTTAACAAATAATCTTTATTAGAATAATTTTATACAAAGGATGAACTCAACTAGCCTTCCATAATTATAACCCAAATAAATGAATTTCTTTATGATTGCAAAAAAAAAATGAACTGAAAAGGGAAGGATTCAATTAGTTGTTTATACATTAAATCTTAATAAAAGTATCTCTCTCATATTAACTTCATTTAACTAAAAAGAGTGATATGCAATAAGATAATTGTATTTTAATCCTAATGGAAGAACGTCACTATGAACTTATATTTTAATCCTGTAATGATGAATTTCATCTTGTTAACTATATTTTAATTTAAAGAATGAACTCATGTGTTCCTAATACATTTTCACCTTAATGAATCGAGCTCCTTCTATTAGTATTATTAAAACTTCAATGAATGAATTCTATGGCTACTCACATTTTATACTCCATAAAAGAACTACAACTCATGAGTTGGCTATGCATGAAATCAAATGAAGGGATCACACTCTATTAATTGTAGTTTAATCCTTAATGAATGTATCTCACCTTGTTAGCCATACTTTTAATATTAAAGGATGATATCAATGGTGAATGGTTACCTTAAACCCAATGAATGAACTTCATTATATTAAACGCTTTGAACCTTTTTGGAGGCCTCTAAATGAAATTATGAATTTTAAGTGCATTGAATAAATAACCTCTCAATGGCCTCCTAACCACCCAAAGTAAATGAACTCTTCCTAAAATTCTAAGATGACATATCATTGAACATATATATAATCATGTCTTATGCATTATCTTGTAACTAAGTCATCCGGTTTAATGGATCAATTGACACAAGTTGAGCTAGGTGTAAGGTTATGTAATCGCGTTGGGAAACTCCTTAGGATCGTTAGCCTTCCGCTGTGTTATCTAGTTAGAGATAACTTCAAACTATCTTAATGTTGTAACTTTTCATTAATGCTCTTAATTATTATTTAAAAAAAAAAAATATTTACACTCTATTTGAGTGTTTTTAACTTAAACCCTTAGGGGTTTCCTGGCGGGGCATTACAATATGATGCGAAATATGAATAGAAGGTAGCAGACCTAATATGTGAATTAGTGGTTAAGGGTTTATGTATGTAGCAAAGCTTAAACTGATACTGAATCTGGCATAATAGATGCTAATCTGAAGTAGTACAAGACATTGGATTAGTATAATCCATTTTTGTAAGTCAGTGTGACTTCTTTTGTAATTGAGCAGTGAGCTCTAGGCACTTGGCCTTCCTCCATGTCCAGGCCCCTATTGTAAGTAGTAATATTCTCTTATTGGCCAGTAAGTGAATATTGTGGGTCACAAATCCCACCGAGGTTTTTCCCACATCGGGTTGCTTCGTTAAAATATTGTGTTATGGTGTGCTTTTCATGTTGTGGTTATGCTTATTTGCTGCATTATTTCTGGTTTATTGGTACACAGTTTTAATATGCTTTTCATGTTATAAGTTAAGAAAATATTATTACCAGTCAGATATTGATTCACCCCCCTCTCAGTATCTTTGGGAATCCTAACAATTGGTATCAGATCCTGGTCCTCTATTTTCAAAAGCCTAACAACTTGAGGAAGATCTTGTCACCGGTAGAGATGGAAAACTTGAGAAAACAATTGGAAACAACTCTTTCAGACTATGATGCAGAAAAAGTAAAGAATATCAAACTTGAGGATGATCTAAAAGCTGCTTAGGATATTATTCGAGGACTTCAAGAAAATTACACTATAGCAAGGAATGAAAGAAGAGAACTTTGTGAGAAGATGCAGAAAGAGGAAGATGAAAAGGAAACTCTTAATGATCTGGTGAACCAACTAAGACAAGATAACTGTACAATGAAGAATGAGATGCAAGATATGACTATGAGATTTTGTAATGAAATTGAAGGCAAAAAGAAGAATGAAGATGACTTGACTAGAAGACTAAATGATGTCGGAAATGAAAACACAAGACTCAGTCATGAAAATGATATGTTGAAGATAGATTTGATGCACACACAAAATGACAGAACTGAACTCATGAGACAGAAAAGAATCTTGGAGAATGAACTTGTAGACGTATAAAAATGACCATATTCCTAAATGAATATTTTATGTTCATTTCTCTATTTGATTAAATCCAATTTAATTAAATAACCCACATTCATCTATTTAATTAAGTAAATTACTCAATTTATTTAAATTAAATTCACTATATCCATTCAATGAATAAATCATTTTATTAAATTAAACCCCCCCTATCCACTTTTAATTAAATTCAAATTTAATTAAATAGTTATCTTAAATTGAATAGATCCAATTTATTTAATTTCCCCAAATTGCAATCAAATTGAATAAATCATTTAATTCAATTAAATCCTATTATCCCTCTATCCACTTGCAAAATCCTACATCTCCCACTTGCCTTCCTAAACCCCTTTCTAATCCCTTCTAGAATCTTCTAATCGCTTCTAATTAACCTAACCCCTCCTCTAAACTTTGTCACATCCCTAAGCAAAGGGAAGTCACTTCTCAAAACCTCAAAGTCTTTGATAACCATTAAAGGCTTCAAGTCTTCAACCACTTAATTCCTCAAAGTCTTTGATAACCATTGAAGGCTTTCAACCTTCAACCACTTAATACCCAAAGTCTCCAATAACCATTAATGGTTAACTCAAACCCTCCTACATGGTTAAAACATTTGTTTCGACTCAACCTTCATCCAACCCAAGGGTCTCATCAGGCCTTTAATGCTTTGACCATGATTATCTCTTAAACATTTGCACAAAGGTTTATCCTTGGATTAACTCTTAATCCAGTGGGTAATCTTAATTTAGACTTGACCCTTAGCCTCTAGATAACCATGAGGTTTTTTCAGGCATTCAATGTCTCCAACCCCTTCTCTCAATCCAACCCTATGTTGACACTTATCACTATTTCATTGGTGCCAATTACAAACATGGATCCCCAACTTTCAAACTCAACCCTTGATTAAACCATTCAATCCTGACCATCCATTGCCTTGTTTTTGCTATAAATAGAGCTCTCATTCCTCCATAACAATCATCCTTCAAATTTGTAGTATCACACTTATGCTCAAATACATTCAAGCTTTCATATCATTTTTATGCTCATCATTTTAGCCTCTTTGAAATCAGGATTTAGTTTAAATATGCATGTTTAGAATACTTTCTTTATCATTTAGTTCAATCATAGACTAAATATATCATGCTAGGATAGTTTTTTTACTAACCTTGTCATCTTATAGTTAGTTCATTGCATCTCTAGAATCATACATAGTTTAGCATACCTTTCATACTAAAATCTATCAAAGCATCCCTCGTTCTTACATTTGCCATCCCTAAACCATTTTGCTCAGTGATCTGAGAGCAAAAACATTGGTTTGAGGGACATTGTGAGATAGAGAACCATGGGACCCACCTTGGGAAGCTGAGTAATACATCGTTACTCCATAGCTTGCACCAAGAAGTCCTGTGTGCGTGTGTGGACAAGTCATTTTTATATATTTTCACATATTGAATTCTATCAGCTCAATTTTCCCACATACATTTCTAGTGCCCACCATGGGGCCTGACCCCAAATATCAAATCGATTTTTGAAATTGACTACTATTGTAGGCACGTAGGAAAAATGAATTGCCATGTTCAATTCACTGTTTAGTGCATCCAGTAAACAACGTAGCGCATCCATTCCACTGTTCAGCACGTGGGGTCTCTACTCTAGCGCGTAAAGTCTTTTCTTTAGCGCGTAACCTCCATTAAGTTTTTCCTGTAGGCCTCAGCGTAGAAACAAAATAGAGTAGCGCATCAAGCTAACAGATTAGCACATCCAGTCCATATTTCAGCGCTTGTAGACCATCATCCGGCGTGTGAAGTTAAAAAGTTAGCGCATCAAATTACTCACTTTCCTGTAGGTCTCAGCGCGGGAGAAAGAAAAAAATAGAACAGCGCTTCAAACACAGAGAATAGCGCATTTGGAACGCAGTACAACGCATAAAGCTTTTGTTTTAGTGCATATCGGTTTTATTTTAGCGGGTACAGTCCTTTCTGTAGCTCATCACAGACAACGAATAAGAAAATTACAATTGTAATAAAAAAAAATCTAGACTTGTAGAAGTCCACCGAAATCCCGATTTTCTAACTAGTGGAGTGACAATTTTGCAGGATTCTAACAGTTTCTTGCAGGTGGAGCAGAAAATTTTATTTTAAAACGATTTCTTTTGTTGACCACAAAATAAATTTTTTTGCTTTGTTGACCAAAATTCCTTTTCATAGATCAGAAAATCACTGCTTTAAAAAGGTAAAATAAACACCATGTTTTTGTGGAGCAACATCTCCACATAGATTTTAGTACATCATTGAATTGAAAGGCTAAAAATAAACAATTTGATTGCTTTGTCTCGAAAGTGGAAGGAATATGCTCTCCCCTTAATTGGGTGATCAAAAATCCAGACCGCTCTTACAGCTTTCATTATTTCAAGCATTTACATCCTTTAGCAGGCCTGCCTTCTCGAGGAGTTGGAATCAACTCTTAAAGCCATTTATGGCCGGTGTGAAGGGAACAACCTAAGTGGGGAACAGCTCTGACGCCAATAATTCCAACCCAATATAATCAAATGTGGAAAGTGACGAAAGTCCTTTTCAATGGTTGCGCACAGTGATTAGCCTTCCCCTAGTATCCTTGAGATACATAAAACCTTTGTTCTAAAGGTTGGGAAGCCTCCTGAGGGAGTTTATCACTGATGGCCGAACGGGAAGCCTGATTACGAACCCTAGAAATAGAAGCTTTGAACCGAGTCAGTAACCAGATATTTATAACATCATAGTGCAAGGGTGGGAAAGAATCCGCCCCTAAGATTACTCACCATATATCTCCCAAGATAACTACTCAACTGTGAAGCAATTCAGTTTGAGTTAATTTCTGGCAAAAGGCAAATAAATGGGTGCCCTCTAGGGGGTGACACGACTGTTTGAGCTGACGGAGTATCGAGACTAGTGAGCTATGATGTTATTTCTGACCCTTAATTAAAGAGTCTTTCTGAAGTGTGTTATTTGTATCCAAACCTACTAAAACATTGGGGATTTGAACACATCCTCACAAAACATACACTTTTTGTTCGATTAGGCAAAATGGTTGTACTTTTTGTGCTGTGTTTGCATTTATTACCTCAGAAAATCATCCATCACACTTGAAAATTTTACAGCAAAATTTCAAAATTCACAAAAACCAGATCAAAAGAAAAATCAGAGCAGTTTAGCGCATAAGAGCAACATCTTAGCGCGTAGAGTATTTTTGTTAGCGCATCCAAACCTCAAATTAGCACATTGGGTTAAAATAGTAGTGTTTCCATCTTACGACAAAACAATGTAACATCCTTTAGCGCATCCGAAAAACAGTCTAGCATGTGGAAACAACAGCTTACCGCGTGGAAACCAAACATTAGCGCATAAAGTCAAACAATTAGCACATGGCAAGCCCAGAATAGCGCATAGGTTTTCAACAGTTAGACAACAATTTTTAACAATAGTCCAAACTTTAGCGCATGTCCGGGGGCAGCCTAGCGTGTGTGGTTATTCTTTTAGTGCATTAGGTAATTTCAGTAGCACATGTAGACTCTGTTCTAGCGCGTAATCCAAAATAGAAAAACAGAGAGCAAAACCGAGAAAAATTTTGAAATTTCAAAAACATTTTGAGAAAAAATTTTCATCAAAAATGTTTTCATCACAACAGAGTGTCAAACAAACCACTAAAAACTATTTCTTGAGCTAAATTTGTGTCAAAACGAACGTTGTCAGAATCCTAAACGAATCGCACAATAGAGGACGTCTTTCCTATCATAATCCAGAAATCTCATCATCAGTGTCAAACAGAATCCTTTACCATCTTACGGATTTTTATCTCACAAACACTCTTTGTTTATAATTTTCAAATTGTCAAATCAAGTTTCCAGATCGGGAAGCTTTTATCCATACCATTTGACACGCTTTGTCATGAAGGGGCATCTAAAAGCCTTCACTTTGATAGAGTAAGATTTGAAATTTTCAAAAACAAGAATCAACTGAATCCAAACAAATCAAAGGAAACCATTGATCACTCATGCATGACTAATCCCCTTATTCTGAGAAGAAAGAACCTCTATCGTAACATCACGTTGAAGAAACAACAACCTAGTTTTTCCAGATTCATCAAGAGAAATAAGTTTTCATACATCAATCGTCAACTCTTTAAATCTCATCGGGTATTCCTTCATCACATCAAACGTTATATCCAAAACAAATCTAGAGAATTTGACAAAGAACCTTTGAAAACAAGAGCATACTGTCAAAAGTCCGCTTTTAATCAAACAATAAATTGCGGCAGAAAGATCAATCCAACATTCTTGCCCGACGAGTGCATCACATATAACATGTCTCGACCAGAACCACCAACCCCTGAGCAACACATCAACGAGGCTTTTGTCCCTTTCATCACTGAAAGTTTCTACTAAAATGCCTGTTACTCGCTCTCAAAGAGACAAACAAAGCGAGACACATATAGAATCAAGTATGAATCGAAGATTATCAAATCCTTTTGAGGTTCCACCCATAGAAGAACCTGAAATTACTGAAGCACTTCTTCGGGAATGTCAAGAAAACCCTTCCTTCCAAAAACTTGTAGAAAAGCTCATGGAAAATGACAAAGAAAAATATCTGCTCATGCTTACAAGCAAAGGCGTTAAACTTCCCGAAGATTTAGACCCAAACATTTTTCAAACCGGATCTCGACAATATGCATATCAAGAACAACACAGAGAAGAAGAAACTCACATACCTGAACAACATATTCCAGAGCAACACTTTCCAGAACAACACATACCAGAAATAAGTATACCTGAGCTAGAAAGACCAGAGCAAAATATACCATTTACTATACCTTTTCAGCTGAGAACCAATACAAGGCAAGAACTTTTCCCTCGACAAGACAATATACCTTTGCTAGCCCTTACTCAACAAATGCAAATGTTGCAAAGGCAAATACATGATATGCAACAAGGGACAACGGTGCGGTACTCTTTAAACGAAATCTGTCCTTACCCATTTGACAGAAGATTGAACATGGTGCCTTTTCCTCCAAACTCAGACGTTCCCAAATTTGATAAATATGATGGAAAAAGTGATCCCCGAGATCATGTTCGAGAATTTTGCACACTAAGCCTTGAATTTTCTCATGATGACACCTATTTGATGAGGCTATTCCCCAGAAGCTTGGGAGGACAAACCATGGAATGGTTATCCAAAATTTTGCCACCTGTTCGATCATTTGATGAATTGGTTAACAAATTCATAACCCACTATTCCTACAACATCCAACATGCCATAACCATGTTAGATGTTTGCAACACCAAACAAAAGAACAATGAAACATTCATGGTATTCCTTCAACGCCGGCGACACATGGTATCACGATATCCTCGAGATATTCCGAAAAAAGGAGAAAATGGAAATCTTCATTGATAACTTGAATGGCGAAATGAGTTACAGACTAAAACTTCAATGCATACCATCTTTCGCTAAATTAATTGAAATGGAATTCAAGTAGAAGAAGCATGTGTCAAAAAGAGAACACTCAAATTCTACAAGGAAGGAACAAACTCATCAAACTACAATAACCAGAACAACACCAATCTTGACAAATCTCGATTTTGGACTCAAAACAAAAACGAAGGCCACAATGAATCATATGATCCCAAATCTAAGCAACCAGTGCTTGCATTATCCGGAAATCCTCAAAATACAAAAAATCCTAAAAATGCTACTCTCAGTGCTAACACATATGCACCAAACACTGATCAAGGCCAACTCAACACAAACAACACCAACGATACTCAGAGCAAAACCATGAATCTAGGACCTAACAACAATTCACGCAACAACACGAACAATTTCCAAAAGCGTATCTTCACACCACTGGGACAATCATTAGAATCCGCATTCAGAGAACTTTTGGCAAACAAGATTCTTTCTTTGCCTCCCATCAGCAACTATGAACCTCCAATCAAACCACCTTGGTGGAATGATTCACACTATTGTGATTTCCATCACAACAAGGGTTATAGAACAAACGAGTGCATGCGATTGAAACAC
Organism: Cryptomeria japonica; assembly: GCF_030272615.1. Taxonomy (NCBI): domain Eukaryota; kingdom Viridiplantae; phylum Streptophyta; class Pinopsida; order Cupressales; family Cupressaceae; genus Cryptomeria; species Cryptomeria japonica. Next base: position 348,193,185 of record NC_081413.1, read on the forward strand.
ATAGTACAGGACATGATTGATCGAGGTGACTTAACGGTGGATGGTCTTAAAACAAATGGTGATCACGACGCCTTCAAAAATCCTCTCCCAAATTACAACAAAGATGAAGCATCAACTTCGGATGATACACGTGGAGCTCGTATTAATCACATCTACAACAACACAATCAACCACATATCAGCTGAAGATCATCAAGTCAATGTCATCACCATTCGAGATCGGCCTGATGATAAATCTATCAATGTAACAACCCGAACTCAGAAATATGTCTTGAAGGGACATACTGCACCTACAACTACCACACCAAAAATCCAATATGACTTGGTTAGCCAACTACGCAAGACTCCAGCTCAGATATCTATCCTGGAATTATTGAAACTATCACCAAAGCACAAAGACATATTAGAGCAAGCGCTATTGGAAACAAATGTACCTCAAAAACTGGATACAGACAGATTTCAAGCCATGGTCGCCCATATGACAGAACCTCATAACCTCACCTTCTCCGAGCATGACAATACTTCCTTGAATCATCCGCATAATACTCCTCTCCACATTGAAGTCATTGTTTTCAAACACCGAGTAAAGAGAGTCTTAATAGATGGAGGTGCCGAACTTAATATATGTACTTTAAAGCTTATCCGTGCATTAGGCTTCTCAGAAGGATCTATTGATCCCTGCAAGAAGATTACCATAAAAGCATATGATGACGAGGAAAGATCCTCTAAAGGCACAGTGATATTACCTATTCAGGTAGGACCAATACAAAAGGATACTATATGTTAGGTCTTAGATATTGATCTCACCTACAATATCTTGTTAGGACGACCCTGGATACATGAAATGCAAGCAATACCTTCCACATATCATCAGTGTGTAAAGTTTCCTTATGATGGACAAGAAATCTCCATATCAGCTGATCACAATCCATTTCAACATTGCAACGCAATGGGGGCAGCCCAAGATAGTTTGGTTCCTCATAATAGAGAAAAGCAACGATCTTCAACATTAGATCCACAAACAACAAAATCAAACTCCTTATGGGGAAACTTCAAACAGAAAATGCAAATCAAAGACCAAGGCATGGGAGAATACTCTTTGGAGCCATTATGTTTGGCCAAATTGCCAACATCACCTACATCGCATGGTTTGCCTACTACATCAACACATCTGGCCACTTAGCCCATCACTAAATTTGATGGTACCTTCATCCATATGGGTACTCTCGCACATGAATCAGAAGACAAAGATGTTCTTAGCTGGTTATACAAAGATGAGGAAGAAGATCATAGAGCAGCCGCTCTAGACATTGTTCTACCAACACACCTGTATGGAAAAGGCTACTTAATCATGAAGAAAATGGGATATGGCGGTAAAGGACCTATTGGGAAATGCAGAGGAGTCACTGAACCTATAGATCTTCCTTCACAACCTAGTAGAAACAAAGCAGGATTGGGTTCTAAACTCACATTCCTATTGAAACCACCACCACACATGATTACAAAACCTCAATGGAAGGTGAAGAAGAAGTACAAAGAAGAATCCTAGCAGGAAGCACTCTTGGAATTAGCAGAAACAATCCGCAAGGCACGGGAATGTCAAGATCAGAAGTTGCATCCGGGAAAGCTTCTAAGTCATAAGAAGGCCCTATCTGCAGCGGTAGCTCATATTCAAACACCAATGTCTCAAAAACAAATCATATCATATCCAGATACCATTATTCCTCCCCGAGGAAGTACAATCTATGAACAAATCCAGCAAGTAGAAGACGGATCTGATACAGAATCAACAAAAACCATCAAAATGGTATCCATCATCAAAGATTTGTTTTCACCATACAACATACCTGTTTACAGCACAGATAGAATCTGGGATGATGCCTATGAGACCGATTCAAATGAATATGAATGGGGTACCTGCTCCAATGCTACTATAGATGTCCCTAATGATACTGATTCTATATCCCTTTTTCAAGAAGAACATAACGCAGAAGATAGACCTCTTGAATTTGGACCACAAAATATCTATGATGCTAAGGAAAGCGAACAGAAACATTATGAACAAGTCTATGTGGAAGATAATACCATTGAGGACCTCAACGAAATCCTGGACTTCTTTAAAACCAAGGCCCATCACAATGAAAACTCTATCCTAACCCTCACAGTAGCTGAACTTGATCCACCTAACGATTCCTTACCGCTCGTCTTTCCTGACCTCATCGACTGGGATGAACCTGAAATCCATGATATACCAATTTTCCCAGATGATGAATCTATTATCCATTACCTATGTATCATAAATCCGGAAACAGGCTCTACCAGTGAACAAAATAACGATGTCTGTCAATCAGGGAGTGCCAAGTCTCTCAGTCACAAAAATGAACCAAATAAAGGATCTGATGCTGAAAACCAGTCAATGGCAGCTCTAGATCACAAAAAAGTAAAATAAAGGACGCATCTGAGGGTGAAAACCTTTTTAAGGTACCTAACGATGGGAGACTTGACAGTCTTCTTGAACACTTTCATGAGCGATCACCCATATTGATTGAGTCCACTCAATCAATCAACATTGGTACCACAGAAGCAGCCAGAAACATACACCTTGCAGAATCTCTGACAGAAGATGAAAGATCGACATTCATCGACTTCTTTAAAGGACAGCAAATCAAATTTTCTTGGTCATATGCGGATATGCCTGGAGTAGATCCACACTTAATCATGCATCATTTGTCCATTTCTACAGGAGTTAAGCCAGTCAAGAAAAAGCTACGCAAGATGAATCCATAGGTGGCACTCATGGTCAAAACTGAACTAAAGAAACTATTAGACGTCGGATTCATCCGACCCATTGACTATGTAGAATGGATTTCCAACATCGTTCCAGTATCAAAACTAGATGGTAGTATCAGAATCTGCACTGACTTCAGAGACGTCAACAAAGCTTGTCCAAAGGATGACTTTCCTCTGCCAAGTATCGACATAATTGTAGATCTTACAGAAGGCCATGCAATGCTCTCACTAATGGATGGTTTCTCAGGCTATAATCAAATCAAAATAGCTCCTGAAGATCAAGATAAAACAACGTTCACCTGTCCTTGGGGAACGTACTATTGGAATGTTATGCCTTTTGGCTTGAAGAATGTAGGGGCCACTTATCAAAGAGCAATGACCACAATATTCCATGACATGATGCACACATTTATGGAAGACTATGTGGATGATTTATTAGCTAAATCCTTCACTAGAGCTGAACATCTTAGCATCCTAACAAAGATTTTTGATCCATTGGAGAAATTCCAAGTCAGGCTCAACCCTAAGAAGTGTGTCTTCGGGGTTACATCAGGCAAATTATAAGGCTACATTATCTCAGCTAAGGGTATTGAAGTAGATCCAACAAAGGTACAAGCCATTATGGACATGCCACCACCAAAGAATATCAGTCAACTCAGATCTCTACAAGGATGACTTCAATCAATCAGGTGATTCATTGCTCAGCTAGTAGATAAAAGTCTCCCATTTAGCCATTTACTAAACAAAAATGTACCATTCAAATGGGAGGCCAAGTGTGCAAAATCTTTTTACCAAATCAAACAGTACCTAATGAATCCACCAGTTATGGTCCCACCAGTCGCAGGAAAACCTCTTATTTTATATATCTCAACAACAGATATATCGCTGGGGGCACTATTGGCACAAGAAGATCAACAAGGAAAGGAACGCGCCATATATTACATCAGTCGGACATTGAATGGTTATGAACTCAACTATACATTCATTGAAAAGGCTTGCCTAACAGTGGTCTTCGCATCTCAGAAGTTCTGACATTATATGCTAGCACATACCATCAAGCTAGTCACAAAAATTGATCCTCTCAAATATCTACTCAGCAAGGCAGCTCTTACAGGCCGATTGGCTAAATGGGTCATGATTCTCAGTGAATTTGATATCCAATACACAGAAAGATGAGCCATCAAGGGACAAGCAATTGCAGATCAGTTGGTTGAAGCACCACTCCCAGGAAAACACACCATGGAGATTGAATTTCTAGACAGGGACGTTCTTGCTCTTTCAACCAAACAATGGACCCTATACTTTGATAGATCCTATACACAACATGGTTCAGGGGTTGGCATTTTGTTCATCATTCCTGAAGGACACGCTATACCAAGATCATATAGGCTTATGTTTCCATACACAAATAATGTGGTTGAATATGAGGCACTAGTCATAGGCATTAAAATGGCCGTAGAATGGAAAATCACAGAGTTAAAGGTCTATGGGGACTCACAACTGGTTGTTCATCAAATCAACAATGACTATCAAACAAAGGATGACAAGCTACTACCATACAAACAAATGGTGGATGATTTCAAATAGTATTTTGTGCACATCACCTTCGAGCAAATACTAAGGTTGAACAACAAAGCAGCTGATGCAATGGCTACTATCGCTTCACTACTATAAATTCCAGAGCAACAGAGTCGTTATGAGTTCCTAGTAGAGCAACTGTTCTCCCCCGCCTATGACCACTCTGAATCCCAGGTTATCTATGCCTTGACTGGTTCAGATTCTCCGTTATATGGACCCATATACGACTACCTCAAGCACAATATCTTACCCATTAACCAATCCTGTAACCAAAAATGTAACTTTATCTGACAAGCTGCCCATTACACCCTTACTGCCGATACTTTGTATCGTTGAGGTCTCGATGGTACTCTTCTTCGTTGCCTTGATCGTAATGATTCCGATTCTACTTTACACGAGCTTCATGAAGGTATTTGTGGCACACATTCAAGTGGCCCTACTCTTGCTAAAAAGCTTCTATGGATGGGATACTACTGGCCTACAATGGAAAAAGACTCATATCATTTTGCCAAGAAATGTCCTAAATGCCAGATCCATGGCAATCTAATACATGCACTAGCACAGGAACTACAACCCTTTACAACATCATGGCCCTTTTGTCAGTGGGGACTGGACTCAGTAGGAAAAATTCATCCTTCATCTTCAAATGGACACAAGTTCATTATAACAGGAACATAATACTTTACCAAATGGATAGAAGCAGTTCCCATGACCACAGTAACCGGGAAACAAATTGCTTCTTTTATCCTCAATTATCTGATCTGCCGATATGGTGTCCCAAGTTCAATCATCATAGATAATGGATGACCTTTTAAGAATCAAGATGTCTAAGAACTATGTGAAAAATTCAAAATCCAACATAGGTTCTCTACACCATACTACCCACAGGGCAATGGTCAAGCAAAAGCATCTAACAAAACAATTCTGAAAATCCTCAAGAAAACAGTGAATGATGTAGGCAAAGATTGGCATGTACAACTCAATCCAACACTTTGGGCATACAGAACCAACATCCGCACACCTACGGGAGCAACACCATACTCATTGGTATATGGATCGGAAGCTATTTTACCCCGAGAGGTAGAAATCCCATCTCTCAGAGTCTCTTTAAAAGGATTAATCCCAATTGAAGAGTATCGAGTTAACCGACTGCAAGAACTTGAACTATTAGATGAAAGACGTCAACATGCTTATACTCATCTCAAAGCATATCAGCAATGCATGTGCAGGAGCTACAATCACAAGGTCATTCCCCGCAACTTCAAGGTTGGTGACCTAGTCCTCAAAGAAAATCCAAGAAATCAGCAAGATCGAGAAAAGAAAGGGAAATTTGAACCTAACTGGTTGGGTCCCTATGTTATCATATTAGTCTATGGATCAGGTGCCTATCAGCTAACAAATTCTGAAGGAGATGTGCTCGATGAACCAACTAACAACATCCATCTAAAGAGGTACTACACTTAAGTGACCTAGTACATGGAACAAGCCAAAATAAGCAAAAAAATAAAAAAATCCAGAAAAAAGCAAAAACATAAAGTACAATAAAAACACATGGTGAACACCTGGTAAACATGTGCTATTGTGAAAGAACGACTCTTCTATCTATCTCAATACCATTTTATCCATCAAAACACCATCGGCCATCGACCGACACTTAGCACATATTCATTCAGGACATACTTAGCGTAGTCACTATCCTGATTTCTCTATATATATCCTCTTACCACATCCCACCATGGCTTGGAAATAACTGTACATGATCATATCAAGAGGCACACTCAGCTAGGGGTATTAACTTGTTCAAAAACTTGCAAACATTCAAGACATCACATATATTGCAAAAACTCAGAAGCATGACATCCAACAAACAAAACTACGCTTCATCGCAAAAACCAAAACAAAACAATTCACAAAAATACCAAGGATGGATGATTTTCTGAAGTACTAAATGTTGCATTATTGCATAAAGTCTTGACTAGTTTTGCATTTTGAACTTTTTGAATTTTTGGATTCTCTTCCTTGTCTCACTATATGCTTCACAGCTAGAGTCAAGGGGAACTTCCACTATTTTCTTAATCTTCTGTCTGGGAGATGATCGCTTGTACTATGTGAATGCTTGCCTCGAGACGTTATATATCGAATATCACTAAAGGCCTGATTCCACTTCACACATACAAATGATCAAATCTTGTCTGTTTACGCAATACGCATTCAGGTCGTCTTGGTTCAATTATACCTTGACGCTTGTGCTATCTTGCAAAATCAAAAAAACATGTAAATTTTTCTCAGGTCATTATGGTTCAATTATACCATTATGCTTGTATAAATTTTCAACATATCCTAAACAAATCAATGCTCAATGATGATATCTACAAAGAAAGCAAATAACATATGGTTATATCGGATGGCAAATATAGAATGAGGGATGCTCCAAAACATTAGTTGCATATCATTTTAACATCATTACATATCATTTTACATTTAGTAGCATATCAAAACATACATCTCATTTTCAAGATACATCTCACAGCATATAAAAACATACATCCTGCATCATACATTATATCATCTATTTAAAGCATTGCATCATCATCAAAAGGTAACCCACATAACATGCATCCATATAAACACATCACATGATCAAAAATGGTGCCATATATATATCTCAAAAATGATCCAAATGTACAAAATGTGTCAAAACTGTGTCCAGCACAAAGAATCCAATGCTCAAAAATACAACAGAGACCATGTCTCTCAAGTATGACTATCCCCTGATGGAGATGGTCTCGCTCCAGATACACCCACCCCTGGATCTCCAGGAGGGTCCTGTCTCGGTGGCCCCGTAACACCTCGGCTCTTAGACCATGACCTAGTAGCTTGAGATCGGCTGAATCTCGACTGCATAAAGCTCTGTACTCACCGATCCCTGGGTACTGCAGCCTCATAGTGCCACCTGTAATACTCCGCCTCCTGGGCTCTGAGCGCCAACTCTCTCAGGGTGTCTCTCATTGGACCACCCGCTGCTACTCTCTGCATGCTGGCCACCACCTCCTCCGCTCATCCCCGCCGCTCTATCTCGGTATCTCGCTCGGTGGTCAACTGAGAAATCTGCCACTGATAGGTCAAAATCTGTGCCTGCAGCTGCTGGATAGTAATCTGTAAGGTCCGTATCTGGGCATCCTCCATATGACCTGGGACCCGAACCCGTAACGGTACCTGTGCTAGAGGAACCCCTCCCACTCGGCCTGTCCTCGGTGCTGGAGGTGGGAGTACATCCGTCCTCCTCCTCTATGCTGGTCTACTAGGCTCATCCTCACCACCCATTGCAGCTAGCACCTCCCCCACTCTCCCCTCTCCACTGGCTCCGATAGCCAATCCCCCTCTCCCTCTATCTATCCTCCCCTGTCGCACTGCTCTCTCCACACCCCTATCTCCTCTCCTCACTCTCCCTCCCCGCCTCCCTCTACCTCCTCTACCTCCTCCATCCTCTCCATCATCTCTGTTGTCTCCCCCATCTCTCTCCTCCTCATCTGAATCAAAGGCTGGCCTCATCTCCTTAGCATCAGAAATCCTGGCCATTGCTCGCATATCAAACAATCGGAGAAACTCATCTGTCATACCTGCATCCTGAATCTCCGGGGCATAGTCCCATATCTGCCCGGCCAACCCCACAAACTCCTCCACCACCACGACACTATCAATAGTCGGCCCCCAATCAGCCACATCCTGCTACCACCGTGCATATAAGCACGTTCCCTGAGGAATACCCTGCTAGCGCCCGAACTATCTCAAAACTCGGGTCACCACAAACCGCTCAATCATGAACGGGGTCCTCCCAATCAGATACTTAGTCATAAAAACAAAGGGCATCTCTATCCCATCCTCCACCCACACCTCACATCCTGTATACAGTCGCCAGGTGACCATATCTATGTCATCTAGTACTCTCCTCCAGTGCTCTAGTTTGCCCAGCTTACGCTAGACAACTAGACCCCTGTATCCGTAAGCATATGCACATCCTACGGGCCTGTCCTTGTCTGCTAGTGGCCTCGCTGCTGGAATGTGCTCCCAGCACCATACCTGTAATAAGGTCACGCCAGCTGACAAACTGCCGTAACTGAGGTATACTACCTCATGTAGACCCCTATATAAATGAGCCAACATCACTGACCCCCATGCAAACCTCCGGCCCTGAGTAACCATCTCCTCCAGAACCAGCCCCCATCCCACCGAGAATCGCTTTGACCTGCGATCAGGACAAAGGAATCCACCAATAAACCCTGCTAGAACAGATGGCAGCGGTGCATAATCTAAGTCCAAAAACTCCTGCCATGGTATCTCATAGCTGCAGATGGTATCATCATGAAAAATACGGCACATTGCCTCTGTGCCACCCTCCTCTGACTGCTCATATGGTAGTAGTGCCCCTACTACTGGGATGCACAGAATCCGGTAACAGTCCTTTGGGGTGATTGTCATCTCTTTCGTAGCAAAATGGAAGGTGTTCGTATCACTGTGCCACCTCTCTGCCAGTGCTGTCAGTAGCCCCTGTTCACAGTGAACCGAGGCATATCCAAGAGAGAAGTCAATCCACATCTCTCAATAATGTCAAGATCAGCCTGCGACAACCGCGCTATCAATGTCCACGGTCTGGGAAATCTCTCCCGCGACTGAACCACGCCCAATCGCTCCTGTCAACAAGCAAAACAAATCCAATATCAGTTTCCACATCAAAACAAAGATATCAAAATCAAACTTACATCAACAACATGAAACAATTTGCTCATCTATATCAAAGTTCAAAATCCTATCATTTCATATCAACTTTTAAAACAACTCAAGTTCTCAACAACCATATCAAAACTTGTAACACAACTCAAGTCTCCAAAATCACATAAACTTGTAAAACAACTCAAGTTTCCCACCCATATCAGCTTGTAAAACAACTCAAGTTTCCAACCCATATCAGCTTGTAACACAACTCAGGCTTTACACATTGAACTTGAAACAGAACACGCAAAACAAATCATATTTTGATCAACACAACACATTGATATCTATACATAACTTGGAAAATTGCAAGCCAAAACAAGTTATATCAACACTCATCTTGGACAAACGCATAAAAACATGACAGACAGACGAAAACAAATTTTCAAATCGACTCATCTCACAAAAATTTTCTAGATGCGCTAAAACAGATACCCAATGCGCTAAAAAACCCCGCGCGCTAGGCTGTCTTTCCTACGCGCTATTCTTTTTACCCTATGCGCTAGACTGACTCTACGCGCTAAACTTTTCTTCCCATGCGCCACCTAACCTACCCTATGTGCTAGACTGACTCTACGCGCTAATCTACACCCCTAGGTGCTACCCGTTTGGCCCTATGCGCTAGGTTAACCTTACGCGCTACAACCCCTTACCTATGCGAACCCCTGCAACCCCTATGCACTAGGTCTACCCTACGCACTACCCTGTTGACCCGACGCGCTACCCGATGGCTGCCATGCGCTATTCTACCTATATGCGCTAACATATTTTTGCTATGTGCTATCCTATCTATTTCGGACGCGACCCCTAAAATTTGACTCGATGCGCTACTTCAAACTTCGTATGCGCTACTTTACGCCCTAGATGCGCTAAAACGTTAAACCCAAACTTTGAAAATCAAAAAATGGCTAAAAACAACAAAATGAAAAGTCAAAAAAGGGTCAAAAATGTTGACTTATTGGTGGTCCACGCGATGCAGGTCTCTGGTACCTCCGAACGCGCTCGAAACGGTGTCTATGATAAGGAATAGGCATTTTCTCTGTAGAGAAAATTATCTTTCTTCAAAGTCAACAAAGCACAAATGAATCTAATTCAAGCCCTTTTCCCCTTTTATAAGAGGAAAATGAAATTAGGGTTAGCCAAATGGACCTGTAATATGGTCGCGGTCTCCCCTATACCATAACATTTGTAACTTATCGGGAGATGAATTAATTTGCACACATTTCACATGCATGAAATCATACACATCATACGCAAGTCCTCAAATTCAATCAAAAATTTTCAAAATATTGATTCATCTCCCGAGGGGGCATCACCATCAACTATCGAATCTGGGGCACGACTGACAAATCATAAGATCGACACAAAAATTGTATTTGATCATAAATCATGATAAGGCATCATTTTCTTTGAAATAACATGTGCACACACGTCACTTCAAAAGGGGGCAAAATGTAGACGTATAAAAATGACCATATTCCTAAATGAATATTTTATGTTCATTTCTCTATTTGATTAAATCCAATTTAATTAAATAACCCATATTCCTCTATTTAATTAAGTAAATTACTCAATTTATTTAAATTAAATTCACTATATCCATTTAATGAATAAATCATTTTATTCAATTAAACCCCCCCTATCCACTTTTAATTAAATTCAAATTTAATTAAATAATTATCTTAAATTGAATAAATCCAATTTATTTAATTTCCCCAAATTGCAATCAAATTGAATAAATCATTTAATTCAATTAAATCCTATTATCCCTCCATCCACTTGCAAAATCCTACATCTCCCACTTACCTTCCTAAACCCCTTTCTAATCCCTTCTAGAATCTTCTAATCGCTTCTAATTAACCTAACCCCTCCTCTAAACTTTGTCACATCCCTAAGCAAAGGGAAGTCACTTCTCAAAACCTCAAAGTCTTTGATAACCATTAAAGGCTTCAATTCTTCAACCACTTAATTCCTCAAAGTCTTTGATAACCATTGAAGGCTTTCAACCTTCAACCACTTAATCCCCAAAGTCTCCAATAACCATTAATGGTTAACTCAAACCCTCCTACATGGTTAAAATATTTGTTTTGACTCAACCTTCATCCAACCCAAGGGTCTCATCAGGCCTTTAATGCTTTGACCATGATTATCTCTTAAACATTTGCACAAAGGTTTATCCTTGGATTAACTCTTAATCCAATGGGTAATCTTAATTTAGACTTGACCGTTAGCCTTTAGATAACCATGAGGTTTTTTCAGGCATTCAATGTCTCCAACCCCTTCTCTCAATCCAACCCTATGTTGACACTTATCACTATTTCATTAGTGCCAATTACAAACATGGATCCCCAACTTTCAAACTCAACCCTTGATTAAACCATTCAATCCTGACCATCCATTGCCCTATTTTTGCTATAAATAGAGCTCTCATTCCTCCATAACAATCATCCTTCAAATTTGTAGTATCACACTTATGCTCAAATACATTCAAGCTTTCATATCATTTTTATGCTCATCATTTTAGCCTCTTTGAAATCAGGAATTAGTTTAAATATGCATGTTTAGAATACTTTCTTTATCATTTAGCTCAATCATAGACTAAATATATCATGCTAGGATAGTTTGTTTACTAGCCTTGTCATCTTATAGTTAGTTCATTGCATTTCTAGAATCATACATAGTTTAGCATACCTTTCATACTAAAATCTATCAAAGCATCCCTCATTCTTACATTTGCCATCCGTAAACCATTTTGGTCAGTGATCTGAGAGCAAAAACATTGGTTTGAGGGACATTGTGAGATAGAGAACCATGGGACCTACCTTGGTAAGCTGAGTAATACATCGTTACTCCATAGCTTGCACCAAGAAGTCCTGTGTATGTGTGTGGACAAGTCATTTTTATATATTTTCACATATTGAATTCTATCAACTCACTTTTCCCACATACAGAACTGACTGCTGCAAATCAACACAAAGAGAAATTCAAGAAAAGTTCAGAAGAACTTGTTGACATGCTGAAGAATCAGAAACCTAATGGTGATACAAATAGCCTTGGCTTTGAAACTGGTGAAAGCTTCGGTACTGTAGACCATCATGATCATAATAAACTGGTAATACAACCTAATGCTTACAAATTCAATGGGAAATGCTTTAACTATAACAAGTATGGTCATAGAGAAAATCAGTGTAGATCTAGAAATTATCAGAACACTAATACACCCACTGGTCAATGTTTTAAATGCAACAAAATTGGTCATAACTCAGAAAATTGTAGAATGAATGTAAGATGTTATGTTTGTGGAAGATCTGTACATCTATCGAATCAATGCATAACACATATCGACATAGGATATGGGAAAGCTATTCAGAAAAACAATGTGACTTGTTATGCTTGTAACAAAATTGGACATATTGCAAAATTTTGTAGAAGCAAGTCCCCACCGGCAAATAACAAAGGTCCTAGCTTGAAAGGTAAAGAAAAGGTTGAAGAGGTAAAGAAAGAATTCTAAAAACAATGGATCAGAAAGTCAGATCAGAATATTGATGGGAATACTCTTCCACCAGTAGAATAGAGTAACACTCCACTGGCAGGAGACTCCTCATCTAACTGAAGGAAAATCCTTTAGGGGTTTAGAAACAAATTGAAAAACATGCTATTATACCCTTGGTTGATGGTAGGAAGTTGAAATTACTTCTATATCAGCAAATGAGTTAAGTTGTGACTTAACCGGCAAGCATTAAATGTGGTAGTTGGAGTAAATAACATTATAAAGCAAGTGTTTGGCTCCTTTTTCATTCACCAAGCATTCAAATCTTCGAGAGTGCGAAAATTCCCGAGCGAAGGAATCCTTAGCGAAGAAGTGAAGCAATTCATCAAGCACTCATCCTTAAGGCAGGTTGAGGTATTTATAACTATGGCTTCCTCATCCACTCCTGAATTCATTGCAAACCCTACTGTGATTGAGGTTATTAAGCGCCCAAGACCCGTATTCAAACTGGTTCTAAAAATTGTGAAGAAAGATGATAGCATAGGTGCATTCTCTCAAATTCCTAAGGGAGGAGTATATGCTGAAGACCCTATGATATACATACATTTTCATATAGAGGAATTAGGTGATGATGAGATAAAAAACATGTATAGCACTATGATTTGTGATGAAGATGGTAATGTCATGTCGGAACACAAGATAGTAGAAACCCTAGGCTTTGTGGATATTCTTAGCATTCCTGATTTTCCTGAGGATATTATAAGAATTGTGCTAAGCAGAGTTCATGGTGAATTCTTCTAGTTGGATTCAATCCATAAAATCACCAAGGAAGCCGTTAAAGCAGTAACAGGGTTACCTTCCACTGGTAGCAGACCTGACAGAACCAAAAGAGTCTCAAATGACACAGTGATGGATTTAACCGGTGCAACTTTTGACAAAAGGTCTCTAAGGGTAAATGATGTAAAGGACATCAATGTCAGATTTTCTAGTATGATTTTAGGCTATAAAGCCACACATGCAAATAGGTTGAACTCAGTTTCTAGCCTATGTATTAAAAGTGCATATGACATGGTCAATGATAATGCTAGAATAGATGTGTGTGAATGGCTCAAAGATGAATTGATAGACAATCTAAAGAAGATTAAAGGAGATAAGAAAGGAACCTTTGGATTTGGAAATTTGCTTGTTTGTCTAATGTTTTATATCACTAAACAAGTACCCGGTATTGGTAGAAGAGATTTTGGCTTTGATATACCAATAGGAAAGCAACTATTGGATCTATTGAACAACATGGGAGATGACAGAGAGAAAAACTTAAATGAACGTTTTCAACCACAAAAAGCTCAAATGAAGACAAGGATAAGACTGTCACAGGCTATTATGGATAAATATCAGAAAGAAATTTGTTTTGTAATCAAGAAAGATGAAATATGGATGGAGGTAGTTGTCCCTAGAACTATCTGGGTAACTGAAATGGGCTATGAGATAGATGATAACATTATTGAAACTTATGCAAAAGACCTCCTTGAAGCACCAAAGGAACCCACTGAGAAAGTCTTTGGAAATGCTAAAATAATAGAAAGTGGATTTCAGTCTAGAAAAAGGGTTAAGAAAGTTGAAGAAACAGTAAGGAAAGGAACCTAGCAGGCAAAGGCAATTAAGGAAGATGTTTTGAAACAAACTGGTATAAAAGAAAGTGAGTTGGAAGGACTTCTACCAGAAGCTCATCTTTCACCGGTTGGAACCTCCTCTGAGAGTGATATGCCAATGGTATTTAAAAGGGTAGAAAGGAAAAGAAAACCCTCACCTACACCCAGGAAAACAAGGCAAAAGCAACAGGCCGTGAGGCCTCCAGTGAAAAAGTTGACTCCTAAGAAGAAAAAGAAGGCAAAACAAGATATTGCTCCACTGGATAAGCTCTTAAGTGAAATAACAGAGGATGGTAAGTTGAAAAACATCAGCAAAATATATAAAACACTATTTGCTGATGACAAGGAAAGCATAGAGAGCAGTGTAATCTTACACTTGGATATATACAAGAAATTTCTGATGGAAATTGTTGATGAAATACCAAATGATTTGTATAGAAGACTAAAAGCTAGAAGGGTAGCTATTGTTGAGTTGGATAAGAAAATAAAAATTGAAAAACTACTTGCAGTGCATCCAGTTAACTCACTTGATGAGATAGACAAACTAATTAGTGAAGCTAACCAGACAGTATTTTCAACTGCTCACCGACATGTAGCACTGATGGTAAGTAGAGTGAATGAAGTCTTTGAGGAAACAACAGATGCATGGGATATATTTTTTGTAGAAAAAGAGAAATAGGAAGAGTTACTAAGACCCAAGACTATCAGAGTATACCAAAAGGATAGAGATAAAGGGAAAGGTAAGGTAAGTGGACCTCCTAGCCCAAAAATAATTGATAACTTAATCCCACCTCCTTTGGATACTCTACCGATAGAAACTACAGATAGTCAACCAGCCACTGAGAGTATGGAGGCTCCACTTGAGGATACTAATCCTGAATTTGAAATTTTGTACACTATAAATATAGATACTCAAGAAGTAAATATTGTGGTTGACAGAGAAACCACTGAGGATAAGAAGGAAGAAGTGACTATTGAGTCACCAGCTGTAGATGTTGAGGTTAAGGTTAATGATATAGTAAAAATAAGCATAGAAAAACCTACTTAGATAGAGCAACTGGCAGAGGACACCACTAGTAAACCATTAGAGAAACCGGTAGATAAAACTGAAAAACAATCAAGAGAACCGACAATGGATAGTGTAGAGGTACAAATAGAGAAACCGGTAGTGCATACAAAGACACGGATTGAGAAACCAGTTGTTGAGAGCTCATAAAACCTTCTGAGATACAGATTGAAAAATCGGAATAGAAGTAGGCTGAGACACAAGTTCAGACAGTTTGCAGTGCCACCGGCTAAAACTGAAAAGCCCAAACCTTTGTTTGTAGAAATGCAAACACAAATTGACCTACCAGAGGTCGAATCAAGCAAGGTGATTACTACAACCAGTAGTATGGATATTGTAAGAACAGCTGGACAAACATTTGGTACTTCCACAGCAGAATTCTGACCTACAAATGTGACAGAGGTCTTATTGGACTCAATAAAGAAGATCACAAAGTGCAATGCACAAGCCTATAAGGCTATTGATGACATCATTCCTATTCTTAAACCGGTAGCACCTAAATGCATAGTGGATAATAAAGATTCTTTAGGTCAACTAGACACATTGTCTAAGTTCATTATTGGCAACATATTGACAGTTGATCAAATAAATGAGGACACATTTAAAGAGAGATTGATTAAGGAAAAAGAGAAATTCTTTGAGGAAATTGTGAAGAGGAACAAGGAGAAAATGAACACCTTGTTACCGGATCTAGGAAAAAAAAAATTGGATTTTAAGAAAATGTATAGGGATACTTGCAAAACAGACATCTTGACACAAGATATAGATTCAGAGATCAGCAAAACTCAAACTAAAATAAACAATATTGCTGACAATTTGATAGGTACATCCAATTCATTTTTGGAGATAGAAAATAAAATTGGAGATCTAGAAGAGAAAATTGAGAAGTTAGAGAAGGACAAAGAGAAAGTTAAGGATAAGGCAAAGAGCTTGAAATGTAAACTTGGTCCAAAACTAGACTACCTCATTTCTTTGAGAAAAGAAATCTCTGAGGTTTTGGTTCATGGACTTAAGACACCGGAAGAGAAAATGCACATACTCACCGGTACAGTTTAGAGAACCCAAGAGGCATTACAGGAAAGCACAAGATTCATCGACAACTTAAAACTGATTTTGATAGATATATTCTAGATTGTAACCCATCGGTTACAAGAATCTAAGCAGGACTCCACTAACAGCGAATGATAACCTTTGTCATTGATGTTAAAGGGGGAGTAGTAGAGATGAGAAAATAAAAAAGTAGAGATAATCTGCTCAGGGGGAGCACACATCTGGTACAATTTTTGGTACAACTTTTGGCAAGATTTTTGGACTTCAATTTTTGGATACATTCTTGAATTTTTCTCATGAGTGTTGCCATCAATGCCAAAGGGGGAGATTATTGGCAAATGTACACTCCAATGAGAAATTGTAGGTGATTTAAGGTATTGTCATTGATGGCAACCTTACAATCATGTGATATCGGTAGGTAGACTCAGGCACCGACACCGACAGACTCTACACCAACATACAAAACACTGACACCAAAAAGGAAGAATACCGACACCCTGACCGACAACAATTTTGTATAAATGTATTTTGTAATTAATTGTAAAATCTTTTGTAAGCCGACATGACGGATTGTAATATGACTCATATATGTATGAGATAATTATAGATCATTTAGGATATGATATGATGCAAAATATGAATAGAAGGTAGCAGACCTAATCTGCAAATTAGTGGTTAAGGGTTTATGTATGTAGCAAAGCTTTAACTGGTACTGAATCTGGCATAGAAGATGCTAATCTGAAGCAGTACAAGACATTGGATTAGTATAATCCATTTTTGTAAGTCAGTGTGACTTCCTTTGTAACTAAACAGTGAGCTCTAGGCACTTGGCCTTCCTACATGTCTAGGCCCCTATTGTAAGCAGTAATATTCTCTTATTGGCCAGTAAGTGAATATTGTGGGTTACAAATCCCACTGAGGTTTTTCCCACACTGAGTTTCCTCATTAAAATATTGTGTTATGGTGTGCTTTTCATGTTGTGGTTGTTATTCTTATTTGTTGCATTATTTCTAGTTTACTAGTACACAGTTTTAATATGTTTTTCATGTTATAAGTTAAGAAAATATTATTACGGGTCATATACTGATTCATCCCCCTCTCTCAGTATCTTTGGGAATCCTAACAGGTGACTCAATGAGTTATCATCTTCTTCAGAGAAAGTGAGGTAATGAGGTGAGGTCAGGTGACCCACCATAGATTGAAACTGATCTATGTCTAAATCTTTAGGGACAATGGTGGTAAGTAAAGCCTTGTCCAAGACCTCTCTATGCATAGAAGAGATCTTAAGCAGTTCTAAAATGGAGATTTGAGCATTGGTTCTCTTCAATTGTTCGACAATACTATAACTAGGAGAAGACGATGAAGCCAGCTATTTTGATTTGGCCATGATTGTGTCTGTTTGTCTATTTGGTAGATTTGATCTTGTTTGATCGAAAGTTGAGGAACTAGTTGTTGGGAGAGTAATCTTCCTTTGAGCGCGAGTCATGACATTAGCAGCTTGTGCTTGACTTTGGTGATCCTGGACTATGATCAAATTGCAATATTCAAGTTGAGCATATTCAATCATGTTGATCACATTATCATTGTTAGTGTAGGTATAATTGACTCTAGCTCCTTCCTTGGATTTTGAGGAATCTCCTTGTTCATAAGTTGGTAAGGGATCTTTAAAGACCTTATGATCAACATTAGTCACATGGTTTCCAACAAAGATCTTGCCCACATCAATGAGATCTTGGATTTCATTCAGAGTTTCATGCAGTTGTTTATGCTATGTCCCTTGTTCTAATGATATTCACAGTATTCATTTTCTCTCCACCTTTTGGGTCTAATTTCTGGGTCATATGTTCTAGAATTGTCTGGCAATGTTATCAGATTATTTGCCAATAAGGTTTTGAAAGATGATTCATATGGCTCATCTAGAGGAGTAAAATCACGCTTAGGTTTTGAGAGCCAAGGCTTTTCTTTAAACCATTATCTTGTTTTCTTTGGTGGATTTTCTACCACAATTTCAGCTACCTTGAGTGCTTGCGTGCCACTGGCCAATTTAAATATTATGGATTTTGTATTTGCTTGGATAGTATCTACCATTCCATCACTAACAATGTTTCTATTGTTATCTTTGTTGCATTTACTGTTGGCATTTTTGATGATTATGTTGTGATTGTCATTGATGGACATACACTTGCTATGAGATCACTTTTTGTATGTATGAGTTATGATCAATCGGTATTTTTTTCAAACTGGTATTATGTTATAGTCTTTAGACTATCAGTGTCTTGTAGAAAGTGTTTACTGATCTCAAGCGGCATGAGGACCTCAAGCGGTTTGAGGGTCTCAAGCGAAACTGAGCAAAGGAACTAGAAGTGGTGGTTATCATTTTCCCAGTCTTCATTTCTGTCAATCGGTAATATGTTAAACCAGTATTACTCTAAGTTACCAACCGACAATCGGTAAAGTTGTATAAACCGATAATACTCTGTGATGAGTTACCAACCAGTATATCTTTGTGATGAGTTACCATCCACCGACACTTTGACGGTGATTTTGTGTTGTGTTACCAAATGTGTCTAGATACAATGAACCTAGGAACTTGCAATGTAATCCTATTGGACTGACATGAAATTAGATTCCTTTTAAGGACATCATGTCTGGGGTTTTAATGTGTGTGTAGCTGTTAGGGTTTGAAGTGGTTGATGAGTTCTTGTATGTACGATCTTAACAAAAAGATCAAGTCTGTGTACTATAACAGAGTGTGGATTTACTGAAGACTGAAGTAATGCTGAAATGCATTAGCAATAAGCTATCATGGATCTAACCAAGCAGACTGTGCTATTTGCTAGATCATCCACTTGTTGATTACTCACATCTTTGACAAGTTAGAAACCCTTAACCGGGTAGGCCCAGAAAAGCCTTTGTAAATCCTCTAACAAGGTGATTCACATCTGTGGATCTAAAATCCTCTCACAAGGTAGTTTTTAATCAGACTTATCTCCTAATAGAGATTGAGATTCCTAACAGGATCTGTTCTAGTAAAGAACATTGTATGACCTTAACCGGTCTGACCTTAACTGGTCTGGTTACTATTCTCCAGATAGTTACTTGTGAGTTTCATCTCACCGTGGTTTTTCCCATTTGGGTTTCCATGTCAAAATCTCTTGTGTTATGGTGATTGTGCTTCTATGGGTGAATGCCTTACTTGTTGTTTGGTTTGCATTTATGTTAACCAGTTTGTTAGTTAAACTGTTATACTGGTTTACCGCTAGACCGATAAAGTGTTTGAGTACAGTAATTTCTAGTATACTAAATCACTCCCCCCTCTTAGTATTCATCAATTGGTATCAGAGTAAACCTTTCTATAAGTCTAACCACTTGGAAAGAGATATGGGGGAATACACTGTGAGGGGACTTACTCATCGGCTCACTTAGACTGAGCAAGCCTATGATGAAATTAAAGTCAAATACAAGGACTCTCAGGCAAAAAGAAGAGAGCATGCTGAAAAACTGATGGAGCTAACTGAAAACAATTCTTCTAATGAAGTGGACATGGAAGCCCTAGTTCAAGAAGTTGAAAAATTGAATGAGTCCAATGCCAACCTAAGAAGGGAACTTGAAGGATTAACTATCAGAATGTGTCAAGAGCTTGAGAACCAGAGGAAAGCTAAAGATCTGGTAAAAGACAACGATAATGAGATCTCCAAGCTGAAGCAAGAGATCAGTGCACTTACCACTCATCTTCATGAAAATAAAATGGAAAAGAAAAAAATGCAAGGTGAACTACACATGGCTATTTCTGAGAATGCAACCTTGAAGGAATCCAACGCTGCTATTACCAAAGAACTTACTGAGTCAAAGGAAATACTTGCCAAATTCAATAAGAGCACTGTCAAGCTAGAGTAGAAGCTTGAGTCAGCTAAACCGGTAAAGAATACCAATGGACTTGGTTTCTCTGAATATGAGGAAGGTGAGACCTCTGAAACAAAACATGGAGCATCAAAGAAACAACCGACACCAAAGGATAAAGGTAAGAAAAAGTTCAAACCTATTTTCTTTAATTGTCTCAAGGAAGGACACACTGGTAATGTATGTAGAAGTAAGGCTTACAATAACTTTTCTTATTTTCGAAATGATAAGCCTAGACCCAATAGATTCAATGGTAATTGTTATGCATGCAACAAGTTTGGGCATAGAGCATTTGAATGTAGGTCTATCATGCACAACATCGGAAGGTATCCTCAAAGGAGTAAAGGAGATTTTTCTAAACCCTTTGGGAACCAGAACCCAAACCGGTTTAATACCTATAATTATTGTGTGTGTAAAAAATTGAACCTGTAGTTGCAAGCACAACACTTCAATTAAGTCATTATATGCATGGTTAATAATCAATAATCAATAAGTAATAAACCATAGCAAAGTGACCAATTGCCTTCTAAAAGATGTGAGTATAAGATTGCTCTCAGAATTTTATAAGCAATACTAGTGACTAGACTACACCAAGATGAAAGATTTAATCTATATGATATTAACTATATGGATGCAAGATGGATGAATAATTCAAGAAATAATCAATTCAAGCAATGATGGATGCAAGCAATAATGAATGTAAAATGGATGTAAACAATCTAAAAAGCACAATAATCTTCAATGACTCCAGGGCAAAATTAGCATGATAATAATCTTCAAGCGTGTTCTCAAAAATCTCAGGGGTGAATTGGAATGAGAGCTAAAGACTGAATTTATAGAGAATCACAAGAGAGATGATGAAAAAGCTTAATTTTGGATTAATTGAAATAATTGAGAAATCATGTTCAGTTAACCTTGAGATAGATTCTGTATATGGTGAAAATGGATAACAATAATAACAATATTGAAAGGCTAAATGAATTCAACCACAAAACCCTAGCCTAACAATCAACAAAGATCCACCATAACATATGAAGATTACCTAAGACAATGCAAATCAAACGAAATCACAAAGATTATACCATCACATGTCCAATAGGGTTTTGATCTCCATTCTTCCTATCTCCATTGATCTTGCTTGATATATTTGCTCTCAGATTTTATGTGCACAAGAGCTCAACAAAGAACAGAATGTGGTTGCAAGTAGGATCGTAGTGTAGTCAATTG